>NC_089155.1:8492863-8813651 GCF_009819655.1 Sylvia atricapilla | reverse complement strand
AGGAGTAAACTGTGCCATTAGTGGGGGAGAAAAAGGAGGATGGAGAGCACGCTCCCGAATCCAGGACAAAACCACGACCTCAGAAAATACACGGCTGAGCTGTCTGCACCACCCAGCAGAGAGCCCAGGCTTGGCTCATGGGATCTCTGCTGCTGTGTCTTCCCTCCCCAGCATGCTGAGAGGTGCTGCACGTCGTAGTCATGAACTGGAGTTTTACACCTCCTCATATTGTGCTTGTTCCCCCATCACAGGACTGATGAGCACCTCGCTGTCTCCCCACCACCAGTCTCCAGGACTCAGCTCAGTTAATGCTGAGGGAAGAGCAGATACGGGAATCACTGAACGGGAATAATCCTGGAGGATGACAAAAGGAGATTTCAGCTTATTCCCTAGAAAACTGGCCTGGCTGCCTGTGTGTGCTGGGAGATCTGGTGCAGGCATGGTGTAGATCCTCCATCCCTTGATGCCACATGAGCTCTTTCCATCCCTCTCCATCTCCACCTGAATGTCCCATGCATGCTCCCTTTCCTCTGAGATCTTGTCTAACCTTTCTCATATGTCAAACCTAGTGAATCCCTAGTTAGTCTGCAGCACCTTTTGATTTGATGTAGGGCAGGAATAGGGAAGAGGACAACAGACAAAAGGAGAGGAGACAGGTGGATCCAGAACCCCTGGATTTTTAAATAATTTTTCCCATTTCTGATCCATAGGCCTGAGTGATCCCAATCTCACAAGGGATAGCTTAAATTCCTGCCTCCAACACCCCCAGTCTCAGGGGTCTGTGTGGTTTTGACTTTATTTTAATACCTCATTGTCAGCCCCCACTTACCAAGATGTAAAGGGCCCCTTCTGAGCTGTTCTGGTACTCATCAATGGTTGAAAAGACAGACAGCACCAGGCAGGAGAACACTAGTAGAAAACTAAAGAACATAAAAAGGGGAGAGAGAGAAGGTCAGTCTTAATGGCAGTAAATTTTCATACTCATCCAGCAAACTCAGCGAGCAATTTTGGATATATTTCTCTCTGAGTATTTACTGCACAGCTGCTACAGCCCCATGGAAATAGGGTAAGTCAAATGCCCAGTTTTGCTAACTGGAAGGGTTATGTGTGATGGACCACTGGATGATCCCCAGTTTCGCCAGTGCCAATCCATTTCCCCTTCCAGCTGGCAGCTCTGATCGCTTCTGATATTTTCTCTCCGAGGAAGTGTCAGCTCTTTCAGCAACACGCCTCCAAAAGCATCCAAATGAGCAGGGATATTTCTAACAGGGATAAGAGGGGAGCAGACTGGCTGCGGAGCAGGAGCATGGGCTGAGAATGAGCTCCACTCATGCTCTACTTATGCATTTACATCCACAAAAGCTCACACAGAAGTGGTGCTGCAATTCTTGCCAGAGTAGGACATTTTTGGGTGGATTTAATGTTCCTTTCTCAGGCAGGTACTCCACATTAACTCCTCACTGCCTGGAAAGACTGGTGACTTTTTGGGTTTGTTGGAGCATCACTGGGAGGTGGGTGGTTGTTACTCTGCTCTTCTGTGGCCGGACACGGGACAGAAGAGGGGTTGGATCCAGCCCAAGGGAATGTGATTTTGGTGCTGTTGGCACCGGGGAGGGAGCTGGGCTGGTCTCTGTCCCAGCTCTTCAGAGACAAAAGAAGCCTCATCCTGCCATAATGATGACAGCTCTGTCAGCTTCTAATTGACCCCAAAACCGGGGAGATGTTTAAACCCCAGCACACATCCAGATCTCACTGACATCTACATGCACGAGCAGGCTCCCAAAAGCAGCCTGGGCAGTGCCACCCCAGCCTGTCACTCACTGCCTGCACCCATCAAGGCTGCCCAGTGCTGGATGTTCTGATGCAAATCAAAGGGCAGGGAATGAGTGACAGGAACTCGACTCTCTCCTGACACTCAGCGCCTGAATCCGCAGCTGCCGAGGTGTCCTGGCATCTGCTCAAGGATGGAGGCTCCCACCCCTGCCCGCTGCTTGCTCCAACAAAAGCAGGGAAATTAATTTACTCAGGATCGATTTACTAATACAATAAAGTAGGCCAGCACAAGGAGAAACTAAAAGCTGCATTCTTTAAGAGCATTAAATAATTCATCTGTCTGACTTTGTCTCACGTTCCTACAAACTGCATTGTGAATATTTATAAGGTTTGGTTCTGCTGGTGGGGGCTGCTGTTTTTTGGTGAATAAAGAGAAGGAGTTTCACACCACCAGGTCGGGCTTGTGGCTTTGCAGTGACCATTAATGTCACAGTAACAAGTAAAAACAGGGAGATTTGCAGTATTTATTTGAACCACAGGCTGAAATGTGGTGGTGAGGTAGGGACTGCTGGAGGTAAGGGACCTTCAGAGCCATCTCAGCCAAGGCTGGGCTTTATCAGCCACAAGATGAATCCAGCATCCAGCAGATAACTGCCGGATTTCTCACTGCAAATTTCTCCTTCTCACACCAGATTTGGTGTGCAGACATCTGAAACAACCTCAGGAGAGTAATAAAACCTCACCTCCAATCCCACTCATGATGTCACTCAATGTGTTGTTCACGTCCCACTTCAGTATCTTTTCTCCCCAAGCTGGTTTTTAAAACTCTTGCCATAAACAATCCCACCACAAGCTGCCCTGCAGTCAGATGGACTCCATCCATCCCAACATTCTCCAGATTGTTGAGGCCATGCCCTGGGAGCTGGAGAAGGGGCCCCACTGCTGCCCACACCATGGTAGGGGAGGATAATCCCATAGTCCAGCAGAGAAGGAGCTGCAACTAGGTTGCTGCACTCCTGGAACAGCCCAGATTTTGCTGCAAACTTCTATGTTGAAGTGAGAAACAAATGAATAAACAATGAGAGAAGAAAGAGGAAAAAAAAACCCTCCCGATAATGGAAAGGGATCAAAGGCAAAGAGAATTCTACATTTTCTGATTAAAGAAGTAGAATGTGAGTTGTATTTATTTTTGTGGCCAAACATCACTGTAAAGTGCCTGAGGAAGGGCTGAAAGCAAAGTGCCAGTATCAGAGCAGGTTTGCACACTGTGTTTGCTCAGTTGATCACCTTGGATGGATCCAGAATAAAGCCACTATCAATTCATGAGTCGTGGCAGGGACACACACCACAAAAAAAAAAAAAAAAAAAAAAAGAGGATTCCTGTAGGTCAAGTTGTCACTAGGCAGATATTGATGGGATGGGAGGAAAACAAAGGAATAGAAATTGCTTTATCACTTCAAATCCCAACGAAGGATTGTGCAAGCCGTGGTTATGGGGAGAGGTGGGGCAGCTCCAAGTGCTACTGGCACAGTTGGACATCTGGGTGCTGCTTCTCCCTCTTCCAACACATCCCTGCAGCCCCATCCTCAGCCTTCTCGTGCTCCTCAGCTCCCCAGGGCCAGCTCAGAGCTGCTGCAATTTCCACTCCGGGCTCCCCAGGGCTTCCATTGCCAGGGAGATCTGATACAGATCAGGCTGGCAGGGCCAGCATTAATTACAGCTCTGCTGAGCACAGGAGGCAGCAGGGAATGCACCAGCTCCTCCAGCGGAGCATGGGAGATCCACGGCCAAATCCCACAGGGACAAAAACCTCCCCTTGGCTCAGTCCCAACAGGTAAGGGATCTCCCTGTCCCAGCCACCAGGCAAGGAGCAGTCTGCCACGAAGGGATGAGGCTCTGGATCAGCACAGGATGAGCTGCACACACATCTCAAAATTGCTCCACAGTAATGCACAGCTTCTCTGCCTGAATGTGGGACCCACCAACCCCTGGGGGGGCTGGAAAAGGACACTCAGAGAATGACACCTCTCTGCAAGGAAACTGCATTTGAGGGGTTCAGGTCTGGCTGGCTCCTGGGAGGCTTTGAGGGATCTGCAGATCCCCTTTGGACAGAGGAGTGGAAGAGGGAAGCTGAGAGGTACGTGCACATCAGGGCATGTGTCCTCTGAGCTGTCACAGAGGGAGGGCGGTGGGGAACAGGAAGCTGGACTCTGCTTTAATTCCACCTAATCTACCCAGACAGATCAGGAAAGGACTTCAGATAATAATGGATAGCTAAGGAAAGGGAAACAAGCCAATAAAATAGTGCAGCAGTTGGGATGAATCTAATTTTTAAGCTACATATCTAATGAAAGCAAATTACGTCTGCAGCCTGACTCTGGGAAATGTTCATGTGCAATAAGGAGCATTAATTAGGTCCCATCTAATGATTTTTACATTAAAGACGCCAATTCTGCTTGGAACATTGGAGAAGACAATATCCTCCTCCTGAGCAGCCAGGTCCTGCCCGATGCATGGCTGGAGTCAGCACCCAGCATCCCAAAACTCCGGGCAGGATTCCGGGGGTTTGGGACCACTGTCTCCTCTCCAGAGTGACAGGAAGGAGAAATCTGCCTCCAGCCTGTTGGAGCAGGACACCTCATTGCATTTTCCCACCCACCACTCATCCCTGCAGGCCCCCAGCACCTTCTGCTGCTCTGACATCCCCCACACTTGTTGCTGAAACCTTTAAGCTCAGCCAAGACTCAGCTGTGCAAATCTGACTGCTGCTAATACCAGTAAATCCAAAGACCTCCAAAGTCTGACTTTACATCCAAAGGTTATGTTGACTTAAAACACCCGTGCAAGCTTCTTATTACAATTTTTAAATCCCAGCACAGAATCTGCATATCCAGATTTCATATCCACTGTGCTTCAGGTTAGCAACAGAAAAAGGAATGACTGAACTCCTCCTTGGAAATAAAAATACTTCAAATGGCACGAAACATGAAAGATTGTCCTTCTCTCTCTTTTTTTTTTTTTTTTTTTTTTTTTTTCCTTCCTCAGTGAAAGCACATGATGGAATCATCATAAAGCTTCTCAGGTTAATCATCTAATTTGCCTTCCAAAAGAAACCCCCTTTGAATCCACATACCCATTTGCATAACAATTTCAAAAGGCCTCTAAATTTATTCCTGAAATACTCATATTCAAATAAAATTCCCTGACATTCAGAAATGTTGGGGTTCCTCTAATGGAGCACCACTAATTAGCAACTGGATTCCTGGACGTGAAGGAGATGGATACAACACAAGGAGGTGACAGAAGCTTGTAAGAAGCCACTGTGCTTGTTGTCCACTCTGATGGCTTTCCCTGGAATTGGGAAAGGCCGTTAATGATTTGTTTAATTAGAAGGGGCAAAGCTGGAAAGGAATGAGTATTTCACTACAGGCATTCAAGAGCTCCACAATGAAAAGCAACTTAAAGCATTTAAAATACTCGAAAATTACTTTGGGGATGTAAACAAGGCATTGATAATTGTGCTAAAATAAAACTGATGTGCTGATGTGCAATCCAGCTGCAATCCCAGTAAATCCATTTGCTGTGGGCTCTGTGAAACGCTGCAGTTCAAGTACCTAAAACTTTGATGTAAATCAAAGGCCAGGAAAATACAGAAACGACAATAAGTGAGGGTGAAAGAGCACCCACAGCAAAGAGAAACAGAGATTGGCAAATGCCTTTTAGTGCTCAGAGAGCCTGGAAATCAGAATGGGAGAATCTGCAGCTCAATTTAAACCTCCATTGAGTCAGAAGCAAAATGCTGAGAAAGCCATGACTTTTCCACGGATAAAGACTTTGTCGTATGGTTCCTACCCTTAGCCAGGAGCATCCATCATCTTTATTCATGTAAGCAATCCTGCTGTGACTTGCAACCTGGCTGCTCATTTCCAAGGCTGAATAGAAGCCTAAATACCTCACTCCAGGTTCCCACATCCCTTGGTCTCAGCCAAAATCATCTCCCAAGGAAAATTCTGTCACTAGAAGAGCTGGAAATAGAAGTGGAGAATTCTGCTTTTTGGTGCTGTGCCTTAACGAATGCTCTCCTTCCCAAAAATCACTCCTGGTGGCATCTCAATCCCCTCAGGTTTGGCCATGCCCAGCCCCATCCTCCATCCTGAGATTGTGCTCCTTGGATGAGCCTGGAGGATCCCTGAGCATCCATGCAGGTAGGAAACATTGTGGTGAACACACTGGCTGGCTCCAAGGCAGGGATTGTCACGGTTTATAAGCTTTTTAATAAATCATTATCAAAGGCCTGTCTGGGACAACATTTACAGCTCCTGTGCATTCTCAGTGCACTCAGGTGAGGCCTGAGCAGCCTTGATAAGAACCCCCTTGCTTGTACAAAGCCATAAAGAGCAATAATGTGGAGTGTGTGAACTGTGGAATGGTTTGGGCTGAAAAGGACTTTAAAGATCACCTAATTCCAAAGTCCCGTCTTGGGGCTGACACCTTCCACTGGAGTAGGTGGTCTAAAAGGAGCCCTGGAGCATCTCCAGAGGACCACAGCAGCATTCCAGGGAAGGCTGTGGTGTGCACAGTGAGGCTGGGAGGTGAGAATTGATCAGGCTACACAGAAATAACTCTTAGAGATCCATGTTAAAGGGCTGGCCCTGGGATGGGAAGGAAAATCATAGAATGATTAAGGTTGAAAAAACCCTCCAGGATCTTTGAGTCCAACCCTTCTCCAGCACTGCCAAGGCCACCACTAAACCATGTCCCCAAGTGCCACATCTACACATCTGTGAAATCCCCCTGTAAGAGAATGGCAAAGTGGCACAACCAAGTCACAAAACCTCCTGCCCTGCCTTCCTTCTATTGAGGAAGCACATTTCTCAGAAATAAAAGCAGGATTTAGGAAAATTTTCCTTCAATATCCACCATTTCTGAAATCTGTTACAAGCAAGGGCAAAAGGCTGGAGGAGCTTTTGGAGTGGAAACTGGAGTGTCAGAGTCCTGATCCAAACCCATGCACTGACCCATGGACTGCAGGAATTTGAGCTGAAATTGGGATTCCATGAAACAACTTGTCCCTAGTCCAGCAGAGGATTGTGTATCTTCACACTTAGGAACAAGAGTGAGCTTAAGAGCTTTTCTGGATTGAAGCCTCAAAGAACAAAAGCCGTCTGGAAATGCCAGGGGATGGAGATCAAGATCTGAACTCTTACAGCAGGAAAAGGAGTTAAATGTAAGGAACTGCTTGGGTTTTTTTTTTTTTTTTTTTTTTTTTTTTTTTTTACAGGCTGGCTCTAATCATTTAACTTAGGCTGAATAAAAGCCTTATTAATAATAATGACTGCATGCAAAGTTCTAGCTCCAATGTTCCGCTTTGTCCTCACCCAGAATGAATCACTTGGAAATGCTTGTCTGCGTATTCTCCTCACCCTGCACACGCAGCCTCAGAGGAGCCAGATGTCTGGAGGAAAACCCAAAGTATTAATCAAGCCCATGCACCTGCCAGAAGAGTCTGTTCCTGCTGGGATCCAGCTCTGCCGGGCTGAGGCTTTCTTTCAAAAAATTTGGTGGGGAGAAATATATTCATGCAGCTGCAGAAATGGTTCATGGGAGAGAATCCTAAAGCCCACGGTGCAATTACAGTGCATTGGGAGGTAAATTAAGAGTATAAAATATTGGACATTTAAGTAATTCTTAAAATGTCTGTGCAGGCATTTATTCAGATCATGCTCATTGATTTTAATGTGAGGGAAAGTTGCTGTCTCATGCAATACCCGTATTATTCAGATTGAAATCTGAGCACTGCCTCTCTTTCATCCCACAGGGTATTCCCTCAAAAGAGCCTCTGTTTCCTCCCCACCCTGGAGAAATCATTGCTAGTGAGCACAGGAATGCAAACCTTCCTGATCCAACCTTTATCCCTATTTGAAGATCAAGTTTTTTCTGTTTCTTAAGCCTTGCTTCTCTGCAACACCTCAAGAAAAATAAATTTCACAAGGAAATGCTGCATGGTTGGAACATGCAGGAATTAGAATTCCTCCTGCTGAGGTCAAACTCCTCTGACTGACCTGGGCAAGTCACTCGATCTGACTTAAGTGAGCTCCAAAACTGGGTTAAAAGAAAGCTGTCCCTATAAAATGTAATGCTGCATCTCATCTAAACATTCCTCGAGGGAATGTGATATACAAAAATAGGCTCTGGTCTAATTGCAGATAGGAAGATTGTCTCCATCCGGGCTGGTTCCCGCCGCAGACAGGAATAGTCCCTGGGTTTTCAAAGGTCTGTCCCAGAAGCAGCAATTCAACTGGAGCCCACCAAGGACAAGCTCCAGCCCCCTGAGCTCCTTCAGCTTCACTTCCCCATCTCTGACTTTGCACTAGTTCTGCAGCACCATGAATTTCAGCACCTCAGAAACAAAAAAATCCTTGCTGAGAGCATCCTTAGGGAGCTGCTGCCACAGGGCCTCAGCAGCTCTCAGCAGCCACATGAACTGTCCCAGACACACAGAAGGCAACTAAGTGGCTCAAAATCCTTGTGCTGCCTTTAAAAACCTCCGTTTCCCCAAAGGTGAGGCCCTTGGCTTGTGTTCCTGTAAAAGCAGGACCCCAGAACTGTTGCTCTTGGGTTTCCTCTCAGCTAAGAGTAAAGGAGAACAGCCAAGATATTGGCAATTTTGAAGGCACTCAGATGCCCCAGTCACTTCCCAAGTCCATCCTCAGCTTCATTCCTTGCTCCTTGAGATGACAAGGATGTGGTTTCTGAGAACCAGAGGCTAATGGATAACACCAAAGTGTAAAACCCAAGGATTATCAAAGCCCTGCTAATTTCATTTGCTCATTCATTTGTTTAATAAACAGAGTCTTGGGGAAAATAAGGAAGCATTTGCAAACTGCCCATATAATATGCTTGAGAGTTGGTAATTTCAACATCTGTTTAATTTTACCTCTCTTGTCCCAGGTAGTGAGGAGGATCTGACAGCCAAAAAAGAATTGGTTTACAGCCTTTTGATTTCAGTCCCCAAAAGATTATGACACCCAAACTGGGTTAAAAAAAAAAAAAAAAAAAAAAAAAAACAACCAAAAAAAAAACACCACGAGGAATAACAGGAATGCCACAATAATCAGGATTGATGTTCCCTCTCACCCACTTCTGCACAAATCAGGAATAATCCCCTAAAAGCCAAGGGGGCTGCGCTGCCACAGGAGAGGCTCCAGCTCAGCTCAGTCCAAACCTTGCAATCCCTGAGAGACACCTGAGTTTGGCACAAGAGAAAATGCAGGATTAGGTGCAGCACCAGAAATAAAAGGCCAGTGGTCAGTTTTGGAGCTCTCCTCCCTTCCCCACGTTGGTAGGATATCACAATCCTCCGTGGCAGAGGTGGCAGA
This sequence comes from Sylvia atricapilla, assembly GCF_009819655.1. NCBI lineage: Eukaryota > Metazoa > Chordata > Aves > Passeriformes > Sylviidae > Sylvia > Sylvia atricapilla. The sequence continues at coordinate 8,804,499 of NC_089155.1, read as the reverse complement.
GCACAGCCCTGGTGCTGTCCATGCCTGTGAAGCTGCTCCTGTCAGGATGGGAACATCTTTTCCATCTGGGCCATGCATCAGGCAGCCCAGAGGAGCTGCCCAGGGTGAAGGGATGAAGACAAACTCAGCTCTCTGGAGAGCTCAGCATTTAGAAGACAGTGCTCTTTAGCCCTAAAAAATTGCTGAACCAGCCCAGTTATGCCGCAGGGAGGGGAGAACACCACACCAGCTGCCAGTCAATCCCTGCTTAACTTCACCACTAACAGAACTATTTTGAGTCTCCCAGGAGCTGCAACTCGGAATTTAAAAGTCCTTTTCCACCTTCTCCTCTCTATCAGCAAATTTCTCTGAGCAGTAGCCAGATTTGTGCTCCCCAGGAGCGATGGGGACATCCTCCTGCCACCACCCACATTGTCACCCCCTTGGCTCATGGCAGAGAACTGCCAGCTCGTGACACCTGCGTGGACAGTGCCAGGTCTGCCAGGGCACAGCCTTTCTTTGCACCTGATACATTAATCCCCAGCACCAAAGGACAGTTAATCACTTCTCTCACTTCTCACTTTTTCCCTGGAATAACCCAAATTCTGCAGGTGGATGGCCAGGTGTGGACGGGAGCAGGTGAGCATGGCTCACACATGGAGAACCTTTTCCAGAGGGAGAGGCTGCCCAGAGAGTTGAACCCTGCAGAAAGTGCAGGAAAGCCATGGCTCAGCCACAGGAAATCAGTGAGGGAGCCTGGTTTGAACTGGGCAGCTTTGGGGGCCTGCTGCAAACAGGGCTGGGGTTGAGAACCAGCACGTTCAGTCAGGGCTTTTGTGCTCACCTGGATACTTGCAAAAAAGGTGACATCACCTCACCCAAAGCTCCCCCAAAACCTCCATCAGTGGAAGAGGGGAGGAATGATGAGTGTCCTCCCCAGCTGTCCCTGCAATGCAGCACCTCACAGGTCAACACAAGCTCTTCAGTTAAGGCTACATGACCCAGCCAGCTCCCAAACGCCTGTCCCTCACTGCTGCTCATTGCCATGAACCACCCAGACATGGGCAGCTGGGAATCAGGCTCAGACAGCACCAACCAGGTGGTGACCAAACCTCTGTGGATCTCCTGACTCCTAAAGCAATGGATGAGCCTCACACCATTGCCCTGTCTGGCTGCCTCGCTGTGTCTACCTAAAATCTGGATCTGTTGGCCGATTTTCATCGAGTCTGCCAAAGTGATGGGCAGCAGTGAGGATAAGAACCTCTTCCCCCGGTTTTTGCCCCCAGAGAAGGCTGCCACGTGAGCTCCATGGGGCTGGCACACACCAGCCAGCCTGGGAAAGCCACGAGCTCCCAGAAAGCAGCTCCCCCACGTTCCCCCGCACAGCAAATGACAGGTTTGTTCCCTCTCCTTATTTCCCTGTGCCAGTAAACACAACAATAAATAGCAAGCTGCAGGAGGCAGATGATTGTGTGTGGTGAAAGGTGGAAAACATCTAAAAATGATTTAAAGCAGGGAGGAGAATAGGAAGAGAGAGCTGTGGATTATAATCTCTGAGGAGGAGGAGCTGCTCGGCTGGGGAAAGGCAGCACAAGCAGGGAAAGTTTTCCTTCCCACCTTCCAGCTCCTTGCTCTGGGTGATGCTCAGGTCTTCTGTGCAGGTCTCACTTTACAAAGATCCCCAGACTCAGCCCAGGGGCAGGACCCCAGCAGCCCCAGGCCTGGGACAGGAGCAGGAGCAGCACTGCAGGGGCTGGACCCTTTAAAAACTCCTGAGGAACAGGGACACAGGGCATGGACACAGTAACGCTGAAGAGAGATTATCTAGCTGCCATTTCAACACACTGGTAAATCAAAGTCGATGGAAGCCATATGCTCTGCTGGGAAGCATCCATCTCGTTGCCAAGGAAACATCCTTCCCGTTTAAAATGGCAGGCAAAGGCTTGCAAAAACCTGCTTTTAACCCCCTTTTCTCAGGCATGATCCAAGTCCCCCAGCAGCTCCCCCAGCCCTGTGGCATCGCTGTACTGCTGCCTGGGAGAGCAGCTGCAGCTTAGCCTGGGAACAGGAGAAGGAGATGGTGCTTCTCCCCTGGGGTCCAGAGGAAATCAGAGCCAGCCAGGCAGCAGTGAGATCCCACATCAAATTCCCAGCTTACTCCCGAGGCAGCTTTCACAGTTTCATTCCTCTGGAAAAACAGGGAATCCCCCACCTGGGTCACATCCAGCAGCTCCACTCAGGGATGCTGCAGGTGCTCGGTACAGACACACACAGATGTGCCCAGCTGTGGGGCAAGACCCTGCTGCAGCAAGGGAATGATCAACAGCAGGACCACGGCTGGGTTTGTGCTGCTCAAACCACCTCCTGCAGAGCTTCAGGTACCACCCATTCCTCACAGGCAACGAGCACGAATCTGACCTTGGGAATTTCGGCAATCCGCAGCCAGGACTGCAGGCTCCAGGAGCCACAGGAAACCAGCACTGAGCTCAGCAGCTGCCTGGATCTGCAGCTGGCCCTGGGTCTCCTGCTCTGCATCTGCACCTTCTCCTTGCTCCTTCTAAGCAAGAGGTACAGTCCTGGGTCTAACACGGCCAGGCTGCTTGTCAGCTGCAGCAGGAGGTGATGGGGATGTGGGAAGCAGCACTTCCAGAGCACAACTTATAACCTGGCACTGTGGAAGTCACAGCAACAAACACTCTTCAGCCTATTAACACTAATGAATTTGCAGGGGATTTTGTTTTAAACAGAAGACACAAACCAGCGTCCACTGGAACAAAACTGGACATCCTCTGGTAACGATTTTACTTGTCTGTGTTTACCTGCCACCAAAACCTCTCATGATTGTTTTTTTAATAGAATCACAGAATGATTTGTGTTGGAGGGGACCTTAAAGACCACCTCGTTCCAACCCTCCTGCCAAGGGCAGGAACACTTTCCTCTAGACCGCGTTGCTCTATGCCTCACCCAACTTGGCCTTGAACACTTCCAGCCCCTTCTTTTAAAACTGTTCTCATTTATTGTAAATCCCATAAGCAGATGAAGCCAGAACCAGAGCATTTTCTATTCTGATAAGTAACTATGCTTTAAAAACATTTATAATGGAGATCAGAGACAATATTTAATAATTCAAAACCCAGGAAGGCGTGATGGGACAAGGATACATCCTGAAGGCTCCTACTCTGTATGGGAAATGGTTATTGCAGCTGGAGGAGGGAGATGCTAGAGTTACAGCCTGTGGAGCAGGGATACTGGATTTTTATGCTGCAGGCATCCTGTGTCACTGAATTCATCTCTACCTCAGCTCCCAACTAGAAAACGTGTTGATGACTCCCCCCAGCACACAGGGGCACAGCTGAGGTTAAGCCCAGGTCTTGCTCAAGACATGTCCATGGCCCTCAGCAAGGAATAAATCCTTCTAGAGAGTAGCACAAAGCCTGGCAAAAAAACCACTGCAAAGCACACCAGCAACCAGGGCTCACGTGGACCAGAGCCAATACAGCATCTTAAACGACAACACAAAGCCACCCCAGAGCTCACGGGAGCAAAGTCCTCCAGCACACGACCCCAGGCCATGCCCAGCACCACAACCAAGGGGTTAGTCCACCCCCTGGTAACAGCTGAAAGCGTCTGCAACAGTCTTCAATCCTTCCCTGGACGCTGGCTTGGCTCTGGAGCCAGCGGCAGCAGCCGGAGCGGAGCTCGCGAGCAGACGCCGCAGCACGGATCCCCCACCAGGGCACCCTGCTCCTGCCAGAGCTGGGAGTCACCTTCACTCGGTGCCAAAGGAGCCACATCTCCCTGGAGACCCATCAGCCAGCTCTGAGATATGCTCGGGCTGTCTGGGAATTATGTCAGCGGGCGCTGTAAATATCCAGTGGCCCTTTTATGATCCCGCACATTCCCTGTCCCTCCTGCTTGGCTCGGAGCCGCGTGCGTGCGCTCAGGACACCGACAGGGACACAAAGCAATGAATGGAGAGCAGCCAGGTAGTATTTGGAGTCACAGCATCCTCAGCCTGCTGCTGAACCAAGGCAGGAGCAGCTCCATCCTGGTTGTGTAACCCGGCCTCGCAGGACTTTTCCCATAATTAGAGGGCCTTTCCCTGCAGTCCCGTGGGGGCCATATGCTGCACTTGTGAAAGGATGCTCAGAGCTGAGCTTCCTCTCCAGCACATATTTTCAGTCTTAGAAACAGCAAAGAGCAAGAGGAAGCAGGAAGGAGGGGAAAAAATGTTTAATTAATCTTCATTTAATTTCTGCTGTCTTTTAGCAAATGGAAAATAAGAGAGCAAACCCATCAGGCCTGTGCTGCTGCTCTGGGCTCTAGCAGCCCTTGTGCTTCCCAGATGGGATGTACATCCCACCAGGACACTGCAGGCAGCAGGGAATACCATCACAGGTCAGGCTTGACTCCAGCCACTCTCCCCAACACATCCCACAGGGATATGGCTGCAGGACAGATGGGCTTCCCCAGAAACAGATGGGGAGGCAATTCATTACCTTCATGAATTTCTCTGTGATTTTCAATAGCCATCAGGTCCCAAGAGGGGAAGAGCAAGGCCAGAGAGGACTGAACTCCTCTTGGAGGTTCAGCCTGTTTATCTACAGCAGGCTGGGCTTTGGGCAGGTGCTCTCTGCCAAGCACACACCCACAGAAGGCTGTCTGCAAAGAGGGGAAGCAAAAATGGCAGGTTTGATGGAGGTGCTCCCCAGGTGCCCAAGTTCTTGCAGATGGATAGGCCAAGTCCAGGTCAAGCCCTGAATTACTAGTAGGTCTCCTAGGTTTGGCTATTCCAAGTCTTGGGTGGAGACCTGAGGTTGTGATATGTACGCCCCACCTACTTGTAGATGTTGACATCCCCACCTCCTGGTAAACAGTAGGATAGAAACACCTTTAGAGTCTATTCCTTTGTCTTATTCAGACACTTCCATTACCTTTCCCTATTACAACCCCAAATCATTCTCCCCATACTAAAACTGTTTAAAATCATTGCCAATTTACAACCAAGTTTCATACCTACACGGTGTTATCTAAACTGATAGAGGACAGGATTAGGCTCAATGTAAGGAAGAAATTCTTCCCTGTGAGGGTGGGGAGGCCCTGGCACAACTTCTTAGGTTGCCCAGAGAAGTTGTGGCTGCCCCATCCATGGAAGTGTTCAAGGCCAAGTTGAACAGGGCTTGGAGCAGCCTGGGATAGCAGAAGGTGTCCTTGCCCATGGCAGGGGAGTGGAACAAGACAAGCTCTAAGATCTCCTCTAATGCAATTCTACGATTCTGTTTATCCCATTAATCTACTGATCCTCACACCAAGCCTCAGCAGCTCTCCCTGCGTCATTTAATGTAACTTGAGGTGCTCCCACCACCCACAACTGCATCGGGAGGAGGAGGTTGCAGGCTCTGGGTCTGGAGAGGCAGCTCCAGAGAAGGTTTCACATTACATCTGTTTTGTGTTGCAGAAAAGAAAAACATCATCAGCTACAAAAGGTCAGTGCAGAAGTTCTTCCTATGCCTCATTAGCCGGCACGGTAAGTGAGAAACTGCTAATTAAGAATAGCATTAAAAACATCTAGATGTTAAAAGACAAAAATGTGTAGAAGAAGAAAGATTCAATGCAAAATTCTGGTAAATTACAGACAAAGCTCAGGAAATTCTCCTTCAGTCTTAAGTCTTTTCCCTTCCTAACAGGAATAGCCATAACTAAGGAAAAGACCATGACAGAGATGTGCATCCCCTACCCACAAGAACCAAACCAGAGATCACATTTACTGAGTTTCTTTAGTGCTGATACGGATTAAATGCTCCGTTCCCTCAGGCTATGGAGATACAGCCCTCATGAAGTGCCAGCAATTGAGTTCAAGACATAATGACATGAGGACTTGTCCCTCTGGCTCAGGGTGATGCTTAATTGGGTGTGAAGTCAGCTTTTGGATGAACACTGCCATTAGCACTGGCTGGCTTCTGTGCAGCTCCCAGAGAGGTGCTACTCCTTCCCCCCCAAATTCATCACAGGGCAGCTTTCTGCAGGCATGGGGTGTGTCTGGAAAGGCATTTCCTGGGGAAAAGGACACAACAAAATTCCTGCTCTGGCAGTGTCTCAGAGGAGCCCACCCATGTTTGCCCATGGCACCTCCAGTCCCTGCTCTGGTCCCAGTGGAGACTTACAGCCACTCAATACCTCATCTCTTCTAAACAGTGAAAACCCCACTAATCAAAAACCCAACAGGAGCAGCAGAGCAACCTCTGGGAAATGAAAGAGGATACAAATCCCACCTCCCTCTCAGCCACGAGCCACTGAAGAGCAAGAGCTGCTCCTCAAGCACATACAGCATGCTCAGGTCCCCACGAGCTGCCCCAGCAGCTCCACACCCCGAGATGGACAAACACCCCATGCAAGCTCCTACCCATGCCCCTGCAGCCAGGAGAGATGGGACCAGCAGCACAGATCTTCCAAAGGATGGAGCCAGTTTCAGGGTTGGTTTTGTCGCTCATTCAAGCCTGGAGTCTTTATATAGTGCCAGGGCAGGATCCAAAAGCGGAAGAGAGACACCCACTCCCAGGGAGTGTAACACACACACTCTGAAATAAATAGCTCCCTGCCTAAGGGGATGACTCAGGGATCTCACTAGTCCTTAAAGCAGAAATCAGCGCTAATAAACCCCAGAAAGGTTGGAGGAAGGCCTAGCAAGAGGTCAACTGGGCAAGGCTTGGCATTTCCAAGGAAGAGGAAGGATGAGTAACCACTGAAAAATAACAACGTCCAACGCTGAGGCAATGGTCACCAGCTGAAACCCTTCCTGCAGTCAACCTGCCTCAAGAGCATTGAGTAGTCCTTGTCACTGGGCAGAGGCTTTGCTTTTCACTGCCTCTCCTGGAAGCACTCAGGCTTAACCACCATATGGCTTGAAGTGGCAGGAGGAAACATAGCCTCACTCCCTGTTTGTCCAGCTATAATATACAGATATTTATATTTACTTATTTTGCTCTCCTCTTGAGTGAAAGTTGGAGTGCTCTTACATCCCTTATTACGTTCTTCAGATCAGGTAACAAACCTCCAAGCAAACATAAACTCAATTAATGGCCACTTTGAGACTCTGAGTTGAGCACAAGCCCATAAACATGCAGGAGAACGTCTCCCAGAGCTGTCATTTCGCTGCCACATGTAACACTCCAACAGGAGAAAGTCAATAAGACCCATTCACAGCCCTCCACGTGCTGCATCTGTAATGAACAGTGAGATCACAGCAAACTGTCCCTCTGTGGGTGATCCAGGTCATTGGGAAGATGCCACCTGCATCCTCCCAGCCCAGCACTAGCCCTGCTGAGGTTCTCAGACCACAGCTTGGCCAAAGCCAACCCCACCTTCCTTTGCAAACCCAAGGAGCACAGACAGAAACCAAATCACCAATCTCAAAGCAAATCAGGTGACAGGAAAAGCTGTTAAAAAGAAAAGTGGAGCAAAGAGAACATTTACCAGCAGTGCCCCAACAACTGTTTTATGCTTTTTCTGCGTCTTGAATGCTCAACACACCAAGTCTTCCAGCAGGGACTGGCTCTTTTTGACTTGATGGTCAGAACACTAACTTGTAGGCTTCTACTCCCATTAGGGGTGCTTGCACACAGCTGTAATGTTAACAGAATAATATTTTCCCCTTTCTATTAATTTTAACTTTTCTTTGACTGATTTTTTTTCTTTTTCCTCTGCACCCCATACTAGTTGTTTTCTTTTTTTTCCAGCACACCAAGCCAAATCTGTGAGAAACAGGCACAGCAGGTACCCAGACACAAGCTACTGCCCTCACACAGGAGACACACGAGGTGTACACAAGTCACCCTTCAGTCAGGATTTCTGATAGCTTATTTTTTTTCCTGGGCATCATGATAACTTCATGGAGAGTGACAGGCTGGCTGTGGAAGCTGCGTTAGGAGTGCCTGCCCTGCTGTGCTCATCCCTTGCAGTGCGTGACAGCAGCTCTGCTGCCACCCCAGCCCTAATTTGCTCCCACACTGTCACCTCCCCAGGGCTGGCAGAGCTCTAAACGAGAGAGCAGGACTGCCAGGCAGATCAGGGTTTGTTTACAAATGAGGAATTTGTGAATGCCTGGGAAAGACCCTCCTCAAGGCAAAATCTGTCCTGAAGAGACCAAGCACCAGCCACGATGGACTGCCAGAAGTTCAGATGGAGAGCAGTTGCCTCCTAACTCAGTCATTCTCTCTGCCTTTGCCTGTCCTCTTGCTTCTTTTCCTTGTCCCACACTCCTGGGGAAGGCAGTAAAAAAAAAGGATCTCTGAATGAAGATGGTAACTGGGCACTTCACTCTAAAGCACAACTGGAGCTGCTTAGGAACTACAACCAGTATCAAGGAAGCTTGACTGCTTCTGATTTTTTCCACTCTTGCCTTGCAGATCACAAGAGTTGATCTCACAGGATCAACTCTCACAAGAGTTGACCCTCACAAGGGTTTGCTGGAAAGATTCCTTTCTCAAAACCACCTCTCAAAGGAGCATGTCACATCCAGGTCACCCCATTTCAATATGGATCAGCCCCATCTCTTCCCTTCACCCTACCTGCTGGGCTGCCCACAGTGCAGGTCTGGCTTTGAACACCCCAGTTCCCACAGGCTGTGGCAGGAGGTGGGAGATGCTTCCACTCACTCCTGTTTCTCAGTTTAAAATCACGCCAGGCTCTGTCTTGTCCTCGCCTGGACTGGTCCCACCCAGCTCTCACTAAGGTGTGCAAGGGAAATTAGGCTTCCTCTGCCATCAACAGAGAGAAATGGGCACCTCCAGAAGGCAAACCTGCCCACCTAAGCCTGCACTGAGGCTCCTGTGGGATTTCCACGAGGAATTCTGCACGTATCTGAGCATTGCCAAATTCACAATGAAAGCTCACTGCACCTTAAAAACATCGGGACATTATAGATCCCAAGACAAATCAAGTGGCTGCTCAGTCCCAACAACCCCAGTGACTCTGATGTAGCTTTAAATCACCTCCCTACAGCAGCAAGAGAGAGAGGTGAGAAGATTCCAGAGGTCTTCTTGCTTCTTCTCTTGGAAAAGGCAGCTCTTTGACATCCAATCCGCTCAAAAAAAACAAAATCACTGGATGGATGCTTACCAACACCAAAACTTTTCCACACATCTAAAAAGCACATTAAAAGGCTGGAGTGATGCCAAAGAGAGACCAGAGAGTTCTGCAGGACCTCTCTGCTTTCCCTCACTGATTGGCAGCTGCAGAGCCAAGAAGCCCCGAGGCAGCTCCTGCCATCCCAGCAGAGCCTCGTGCGAGATACTCCCCATCAAACACTACAAGTAATTATTTCAGTGCTTCACAATAAATGCACACCTCTGCTGTCAGTGTCACAGGGGGCTGTGCTTGCAGCTCACCCAGGGTAAGGCCACGAGAGCCACGTGGGGAGCCGAGGTCACCACAGCTTCAGGGGGCTGAGCAAGGTCACACAACCTGCTTGTCACACAGATTGCTCTTACTGGAAAACAAAACTTTCATTGAAATACCCGCTCTTGCAGTCCTGGTGGCATCATCTTTTCTCACAGGTGGCTGTCAGAAGAGCCCAAATCTTTTTGTCCTGCAACCTGATTAGGAGCCATTTAAAGACATGGTGGTGAAGGTCCCTGCACCCTCTTCTGCACTACCTGTTTTAGCCATCCTGTGTTCACTAGTCAAGTACATCTAAATACACTCTAAATGCATTCTAAATACATTCATGAAACTCAGTCCAGACCACCACCAAAAACAATCTGGTTTTGCCATGTGGCTCCTTTTAGGACCATCAGGGGCAAAAATTCATTGCATTATTCTAAAGAAGTGTTTATCTCAGTGCTGGAGATTCCTCTCTGATGTACAGGGACATCACACCAAACAGGGACAGGCCATTAATCCTTTGTAGGAACCACCTCCACCTTTCTCAGCTCTACCATATCTGTTCCACAGGAGATTACATGGCAGGAAAAGGGACTGGCACATCTCCCTGTCACCACAATTTAAAGAACAATCTGTTCCTCAGGAACTAAGAAACCAGTGAGCATTTGGGCTACCTTAAAAAAGGGTTATGCAGGGCTAAGTGTTTGCTACTTAACTCGCAGAAGCTGAACGCTAAATTTAAATGCTTTTTTATTCTTGTGAGCACCACTGATGCCTGGCAGGCAAACCCTGTGCCCTGCTCACCCTGGACAGAGTGTCTCACCCTGTCATCCCGTCCTTCTGCTGCAATGCAAAAAAAAAAAAAAAAAAAAAAAAAAAAAAAAAAAAAAAAAAAAACCACAACAACCAAGAAACCTGATTTTTGTGACTATATCCCTTTGAGCTATGCCCCTCTCCCCTTTAGTACAGGATTTGGGGCTTGCATTTTGGGTTGTTCCTTTTTGAATGCATCCAACCATAGCAAGACTCATCTGTTTGAGGTGTGTTGCAGCACAGAAAAGAGGACACCCAGGGGATCAGCTTGTTTTTCATTTCCCTAATGTCAGTGTGGGGTGAATGTGACGGCTGGAACGTGACACATTAAAGCGACTGAAATCAGGTTGCTCCCACCAAGCTCTGACTAAGCAGCTGGAGAGGAGCTCGTGAGGCATCCCACCAGGAAGGTCCCCTGGTCCCTGGGGTGGACACGACCCCACAGCTCAGGGCAGAACTCTGGAGGTCAGAGTCCAGCAGGTCCATTAAGCTCAGCACCTGTGCGAGATCCGTACTGGCCCCTTCATTCCACTCAGCCTGGAGCTGGGAAGGGGAATCCAGGAGAGGTCCCTGGACATCACTGGTGGGCGGGCTGAGCTTCGTGACATCGTACCTGCCCACAACAACCCCGTCTGAGGGTGAGGGCTCGCCATGAACCACAGCTCCTCACGGTCTGGGGATGGACAGTTGAGACTGTCAGACCACATTTACCCTGAATTCTGGTGTGAGGGATCATCTGGGAATGGATCTATGGGAAATAACTGTGCTTTCATCAGCTCTGAGGAGTGAAAGGAGTCACAAAAGAGGCCACTTCTGCAAGAAGAAACTCTGGAAGTCCAGGGAAGCCCCTCATCCACTCTCTGTGCTCCCCTCATGCCAGGATGCAGGCAGGACACTGGAGAGAGAGGTGGCTTGTCTGCGTGAAAAGGGAAGAACAAATGGGATGCGGATGGTACAAGGAAATTTTAATAGAATTAAACAGGGAGGAAATGTTCCTCCTTATTATAATTTAGGTCCATGCACTCGCTTAATTAACTAAATGTATGGTGCACAGTATGCAGATGAAAAATGCACCCAAACTATTTTTAACACAGTTAAAGAGATGCATTAGGGTTGTAAATTCTAAGCAGGAAATGCAGGAATTATGTTGGTTCCTGAGGACACAGCTTTAAAAGTGCCTGAATCCTGTTTTCTTGCCACTGTTCCAAATGCATCTCCTTCTTCAGCTCAGAGACCAAACCTGACCAGTTCACCCAGGGATCAGTAAATGCATCTTCAGACACCTCGGACCATGGAGGTGCCCAGTGCCAGCCCCTTGGTTAGGATGGCACAGAACTCAGTGATCCCTCCTGAAATCAGATGACAGATAGGGACAAAAAATCACTTTCAAGCATTACAGCCCCTCCTGAGCACAGGACAGGTTACAGAAACCAAGCCAAAAGGACTAGAAGGGAAAAAAATCAGAGTAATAAAATGGAAAAAATCTGGAAGCCAAATGCCCACCTGTACAGAGAACTGAACTGAGATCTAAGTGCTAAAGTTCTGCTGCACCCCTCAAAAAGCCTGACCTGCTATTTAGACACAGCTGAACTTTTCAAGTTTCAGCTCAGCCTTGCACAGAATGAAGCCATGTGCTGCATTGTTAAGGATCTGCCAAGAAAAAAAAAAAAGAAAAAAAAAAAAAAAAAAGTGGAGAGGGAATAGAGAGGAAAGATGTTGAGAGAAATATCGGGAGAAGGTAAGAGATAAAGGAGGCTAAGACTTCTGAGAGCCAGAGACTACCTCTATCTACAGTCAAAAATGGAGCCCACCATGCTCAGTGTCCATGGGTTTGTGCAAAATATATATTATATCACATATATCATGCACAGAGCTCCCAAGAGCAGGTCACCCAGTTGTGTCAATGTAGGAAGAGCTATTAGGTACAAAAATGAATCATAACACAGAAATATAAAACTGAGCTTCTGCTCACAGAGGCAACGGCGCTTTTAGAGAGGCAACATCTGAGATGAGACCAGGGCTGGGGGAGTGAGAGATTCCCTGTTTGAATTTCCCTGATTTCTTATGCATGAAATGGTGCGAAAGGGAGTGATCGACAGCAGGAAGAGGTGGGGAATGAAATCAGATGGATTTGATCTAGGATGCAGCACTGGAAATAAATGCAACCTGCACAGGCAGAGCATCAACAGCCCTGTGCAGAATCAGCCTGGGCCTCTGCAGGCAGGAATTGAGCAGAGGTATTTACCCAGAGGCACCTCTCACGTTTATTAAAACATCTCCATGCTGAGAGAGTCCCAGTAGCTTTTGTCTTGGCTTGGGTGCAGGGAGCTGCCTGAGCAGCCCCGGAGCAGCTCCATGCCTGGAAAGGCAGCTGGGTCTGTGAGCATCTCTATGAGATAAAACCCAGCCTTGCAACATCATCAACTCACTCACAATGAAAATAAATCTTCATGCAAGTGAGCAGCAGGAGCAGGGAAATGGGGGCACTGGCAGCAGAGAGGGCTGACTGAACCCAGGACAGTGGCAGGACAGGGCACCCTCATCCACAGTGTTCTTCAGGACTCCCATTCCTGCAGGATGCAGGAAAAGTGCTAAAGGTGCTAAAGGTTCATAGAGGTGCTTTTGTGCTCCAGGCTTTGGCAGAAAATGAGGTTTGGGGCACGAGGACACAGAGGGACCCCAATAGCACAGACAGGGCACTGCACTGGCCTTCGGGACATGGGAAAGGCTCCAGCTGTTCCATACAAACTTTGTGACCTTGAGGCAGTCTTGTCATCCTCCCACACCTTTGAATAAGCTTTCTATCTGTCCTGTCTGTCTGCATTACTGATTTCCAGTTACAAAACCCATCCAGCACTCACAGACCTGGCACAGGCCATGCCAGGCTCACCCGGGCACCAAGGGGGGATAACTGATCCATGAACTCATCCTGGTAACTTTGTGTGAAGGTTCCCATATCCTTCAGCTCTTCAAACACTTTAACAGCAAAACGTCAAGGCTAAACCTATCATGTGTATAGTACAGAAAACTAGAGTCCATAGAACTTCCCAATACACTGTTAAAAAAAAAAAAAATTATATCACCAACTCTTCACGACATTGGTGTAATTACCACTTCAGCCCTGAATCCAGCCTCCATCTCCCAGCAGGTGCAGGAGGGGTGGGGGCAGAGGCTGGTGTTGCAGGGCTCCCTGTGGTGCCACAGCGGATACAAGTGGAGTCACAAGCCCAGAACAAATGCGGCTGCTCGGGCTGGGGGCGATGCATGGTGAGAGCCAAGGGGCACTGGGAACAGCCTGGCACTGGGAACAGGGCACTTTGGGGTGACCCTGCACCTGCCATGGGATGACTCCTGGCTGCCCAAGCAAATGCCACCACAGAGAGACAAACAGGTCAGAAGTTAAGACGGAGCAGCTGAAGAAGCCAAAGGTGTTTGTGAAGCCCTCAGAGTCAGAGCTACCCCTGCTGTTTGTCATTTGGCTTTCAGCCCCTTCCGTCTGTGTCACTGTCACCCCAGCGTCCCCCAGCTGGGGTCTCACCTGTATTTAACAGCCCACAGTGCTCATTGCACACACAGGCAATAACCCAGCTCTCAACGTGAACACTCGGCCCCTCCACACGGTTCTGGGAGATTTTGCGACACAAACCACCCACAGCTCCAGAGGATGGACGGGAGCATGAAAGGGGCTCAGGATGCCCAGTGCTGGACTTCACACTCCTCATCACTGCAGCTGAGCTCCACAGATGCTCTCTCTTCTCCTCTCCCGTTTCCCTGGGGAGACGAGCTTCCCCCAGGACCCCAACTCGCTGCAGTGCTCGGCAAATCTCCCCCTCGCACCCAGCCAGGATCCCCCCTCTCCGGCTGATCCCACCAACACCTCCAAGGAAGGCCTCAAGGTACAAAATGGCTGAGGAGCAGAAAGCACATCCCAACTCCTTATCTTACAGCAGCACAGCAGCAAAAGGATAGAGAGAGGGGAAAAAACCCGAAAAGGCCCCAAAATTCCTTTTGCCGTAGCTGACAGAGGCCCTGGTCGTGAGTAAAAACACACACAAAAAAAACCCAAAACAAAAAAAACCCATGGCACCAAGGGTAGGAACACCTCAGCCTGAGCCCAGGCCTGCGGAAGAGCCCAGTGGGACTGTGGAAAGTCCCAGAGGGAAGGGAGTTGCAGTAACACCGAGATTTATCTTGACCCTCCCTTTGCAATCCTGGGAACAACGGGAAGTCATCTGCGCTCCTATGCAGCAATGCTTCAGGGATTCAGGGAATCCTTCTGCCAAACGCGGGTCAGCTGGGCCGCTTCTGCCCAAACCCCGGGTCCCAGGGGGAGATGTGCACCCAGGGATGCTCCTTTGTTTACCGCTCGGCTGTACAGGCAGGGAGCCCCAGACACTGATTAGCATTTCTTTCTAGACACATCTCCCATTCAGGCGCTTCCCACGGGGGACAAGAAATATCTCCAGAACCCTGATCAGAGCCCCAGAACCAGCCCCGGCCCCAAAGCGACTGCAGCCACCCGGCAGGCAAAGATGGGGCCGGGGAGGGAAGGATGCTGGGGGGTGGGGGGGAGGAGAGACGGTGCCTGAGCAGAGCTTTTTGTTCCTCTGCTCACAGCATTGCTATGGTGATTTCAAGCAAGACGGAGGAACAGTCGCTACCCATCACTCCCGCTGCTCCAGCCCCCTGCACCGACCGCATGAGCAGCCCCTTCCCCCGCAAGCAGGAGCGGGCACGGGGAGACAGGGGCTCGGCGCATCGCACCTCTCCTGGGAGCCACCCCCCAGCTCTGCAGGGGCAGCTGCTTCCCCCCCGCCCCCTTCCCCGGATGGCCATCACCGCCCGGTGCCCGGGCACCGCCTGGGCTGGGGAGAGGGATGCGGGATGCGGGATGCGGGATGCAGCGGCGGCCCGGCCGGGCGGCCCGACTGCTCTGGGAGAGCCCGGGGGGGAGCGGCTCAGCCTCCGCCCCCCGCAGCATCCCCCGGGGCTCCCCAACCAGCCCTGGCACCCGGCATCCCTTCCCCGCACCCGCTCTGCAGCTGGAGCATCCTTCCTCTCCGGCGTATTTGGGGGGCTGAGGGGGTGGAGGGGGGCACCCCGAAGCGGGCGGGGGTCTCTGCCATCAGGTTTGCCCCCCACCCTTTTACTCACACGTATGCGTGGTAAATGAAAGCCCATCCTCGCGGTCTCTCCAGCACATTGTAGAGGAAATTCTGCAGCTTGCGGTAAAAAGCATTCCTTTTGGGGGGCTTCCCGCTGCCCGACACCCCGGAGCGGGGCTTGCTGAGGATGCTGCCCCGCTTGGAGCTCTCGGAACCGGCGATGAGGAGCGCTCCGTCCCGGCTGGAGTCCGGGGCTCCCGGGTCCAGCCCCACGAAGCCCACCTTGAGCTTTTTCTCCGCGGCGGGCCCCGGGTAGACGCCTCCGTTGCGGGATTTCTGCACCATGGTGGCGGCGGGCCCGGGGCGGCGGGGGGCTCCGGCGGGGGCTCCGCCCGCGCTCCCCGCCGCTGCTCCGCGCCCGGCGCAGCCGAAGCCGCAGGAGCCGCTGCAATCGGCTCCGCCAGCGCCGCCCCGCCGCCGCCCGCCCCCTTAACCCTTGGCGTCCCCCGCCGGCAGCAGCTTCTAGCGCTCCCCCCACTCCCAAAAATCCGCCTTTGCCATTCCTCACCCCGCCCGCCTTACCGAAATTTAAAGAAACCTGCTGAGGCCGCGCCCCCCTCAAAGAAAAGCAGTGGCTGGCGTTGTTCCTCCGAATATCGATCCTCTCTAAAGCTGGGTCTGACATCCCACTCTCAGATAAGATACATCTTCTCCCTGCCCCCCCACCAGTGTCTGCTCCCCGAACCAGGCTCTGGCAGCCCCCACACGGCCACAGAGGGGGCTCCTGCTGCAGCCCCCAACGCGGGCCGGGCAGCGCCGTGCCGTGGGATGTCCCCGCTGGCAGCAGGTGCACACACGGCCACGGTGTCACCGGAGGGACCCAACCCACGCCCCCCCTCCGTGAGCCCGCTCAGCCACAGACCTGCTCAACCTCTCCACGAATCCCAGTGTGCAAAGTCATTCCCTTTCTCCACGCTGCCCAAAGGCCCAGCCTATCACCCTGGAAGCCCAAATTCAGCTTTCGTGCTGAAATTGCGCCGTGACGTGGTCATCAAGCTGTTCAGAAGCAGAGCTCCCACACAGAAAGTCCATCTCCAGATGTGCTGACCCAAATCAGCTCTTTAACACCCCACTATTCATAGTCCAGCAGCAGCATTTTCCCCTCTCACAGCATGGCCAGATTCTGCCCCAAGGCATATTTCCTGCTGGCACACCTTCACTGGACTCAGAAGACAGGCAGACTGCAGAAGACAGGACAGAGGTGCCTGCCCCACAGTTATCCTCCATGGAAAGGGTTCTTTCTAGTGCAATGGGAAGACCTGCAATCAAGTAAAATCAAACCCCAAACCATCAACTCCTTCCCAGTGACATTTCTATCCCTTAAAACCCAAAAAATCATAGGTGATCTATGAACTGCAAACCTCTGCATGTTCTTTGTGAGTAAAACAGGGCTTTAGGACAAAACTTTTTGTATGTAAATTAATTTGCAAGCTCAGGTAAGCTGCTCCTTTCGTCATAAATGCCTTGACACAATGTCAGTAGGCAAGCAGCAAAATGGTGGCCCCAAGTTTTTATGGCTGCAGGAGCCACACGGGGCTGGGTTTTGTTGGAAAACCAGCTTTTCCTGAAATTCATATTTAACTGAGAAAATCCACATAACCTTTTGGAATGCACTTCTCAAGTCCTGGCTTTCTGGTCCTCTCCTAATTTCTCAGGAGGATCCCAGTGAGAACTAATGGATAAGAGGAGCGCTGAGATTAAAGCTGCTGCCTCTCACTCCCCAAATCCTGTCATGCACGTTGAGAGGAGAGCAAGCGTGGAGCAGCCCTACATTTTTTATGAACAGAACGTTTGCTGTGACCCATATTCTCTCCAACACATGGCTGAAAAGAGAAGCCATCACTGCAAGGCAGGCAGAAAACTAAAGCTGGGTTAAATACTGGAAAAACAGATCTGCAAGTATGTCAGGGAATAAATTGCTCAATTCAATGAGGGGCCATTCTATTCATTATTTGTGAACACTTGTAAGATCATTAGTGTTCTTTAATAGGGTGGCCAATTACAAATGTGCCTGGCACTAATGTACAAAGTGCATTATTATAGATCCAGTGACGCAGTCCCAAAGCAGGAAATATCCCCCTCCACAAAAAGGCCAACAACAAACAAAGGAAGCAATTTTCAATTAACAAATTCAAGATTACAAATAGCCTGTGAGCCCTAAAGAAGAATCTAAATTCAATGTACTCCTCTTTGCCTAATTAGTTGGTCACTGGCAGTGTGACACTGCAGCACAGCTTTGGGTACCTTGCATCTCTGAGACCACCAGAAATCAGGAGTGGGAGAGGCAAGGGGTGGGATCTGAGCCTTCCCAAACCATGGCTGGGCTGAGAAAGGCACGGGGTGGTTGTAGGGACTGTCAGGGATTGCTGCTTCACTTGGGAGGGAGGAAAAACCTCAAAGACAAGCAAGGCCTTGAGAGCAAGTGGCATCAAGGATTGCCTCCTTTTGAGAACAGTGGTCTTTGGAAGGTGGAAAAGGCCTGAAATTGTGGATGAAGACCTCTTCTAGCTTAACCCCTTCTTTCTTTTTACCTTTGACTCTTAGGGCATCTCTACCTCCTTTTTTTATAATATTCCATGTGTTGGCACCTCCAGCTGCCGTTGAGTGTTCAGAAGGAGGTGGATTTCCCCTTTCCACCCCCACATGCCACCCACAGGAGCTGTCCCTTGGTCCAGCCTGCAGTGCCTGGCCAGTTACAGCCCTGAGAGGAGCAGCAGTCCCAGGGACACAAACACATCCCTGAGCTGTGATGTCCTGCACGGAGCCTGCAGCAGGTAATTTCGGAGATGAAGTCACTTGTGTGCCACTGCTGCTGGGTGGCAGAAGACAAGACACAGCCATTAACACTGGGAATTAATGAGGTATATAAAAGCAGCAGTGGGAAGGTGCTTTTATCTGATCCAAGGACATTATGTCTCCACAAACAAACAGAATTACTGAGTCAGTCCTTTGCTTTCAACACTGGTGATGGCTTTAAAACACAAACACCATGGCAGATAGCTCAGACCCTGAAGGTAGGATGAAATCCATCAATCCATGTTAAGACACAGAAAGTCCATGCTCTGTCCCCTGGTGAATTTTGAGATGTAGTAAGAAATGACTGGTGTGAAATATATAGAATGACTCCAGGGATAAATTTCTGCTTGAAACACTGAACGAGAGCCCTTTCTCCATCCCCACCCAGCTGGTGGTTTGTGTGAACTGTGCTACCCGTAGCCTGGGTTTTGTCACTCACAGCTCTCTCCCAGAGCTATTTTCAAATCCTAAAGCAGATGGCTTTACCTCCCCTTGTACAGGATGCTGCAACATCCCAGCAATACTAACCTGCCAAGGGAAAAGACATTACCAGCTTGGTCTCTCTGTACCCAGTGTCCACCCATCTCACTCTGCTTCAGCTCCCTCTCACCTCTCACCACCCCCATCCTCTTCTCTGAGCAGAAAACAGCCCTCAGGAACCCCTATCTATTGGTTATTCATGTCTCTTCTCTTCTTAGCTCTTCCCAACACATGCCAAATCAGTTTTGGCTTTGAAACCAGCGGCCCTGACCCAAGAGAGGTTGGTTCATGCAAGGAACTCAACCTGGAAGGAGATGCTTCCCCAGCATAAGGTGGAGTCTTCAGGGGAAAAAAAAAAAAAAGTAAAAAAAAAAAAAAAAAAAAAAAAAAAAAAAGTTGTAGGAAAGATAATTCATGTGTACAAATGGAGAAATCTACATATTTCCAAAGGAGAAAGGTGAGCGTGACATTTCTGGCTAGAATAGAAGGCAATGCTCAGCCAAAGCTTCCACATTTGGGATAAAGAGATGAGGGCACAACTGCAGAGGAGTTGCAGCCTGGTGAGGACACTGGTGCAGAAGGACCACCTCGAGAGCAAGAGGATTCAAACTGGGCAGAGAGCAAAGGCTGCTTTTGGCAATCAGTCACAACCACAGTATCAGCACTGATTTTTTAAGCTTTTTTTTTTAATCACCTGGAATGAAGATGCGCCAGATGGTTTTCCAGCTCTGATCAAATCTGACAGTCATCAATTTCAATGCTAATTAAGTTTCTATCAATTTCCATCAAAACTAGAAGCATTGCTAGACAGAGGCTCCCCAATGGTTCCTTCTTCCCTCTTCAAAGCAGATTTTAAAGTGTATTCTCCTCTTTACCAGGCACAGGAAAAGGTGCCCATGAGGAGGCCACGCCTCCCAGGCACTAAAAATCTTCAATCAGAATTTGCAAGCAACATGCTGATAAGAAGAAGCCAGGCTCCCTTTATCCTGCTGCTGACAGAGCTGCTTATTTTATATTACATATTTATTGGATGCAAAATTTCTGTGCCACCATCCATCTTCCTGCCCTGTTCTTAGACAGCACTGACCTCATTGGAAGCTGCTCCAGAAAAACCCGGGACAAATCCTGCTGTAAGAGATCAGCTTAAGCTGCAGCTGGAAGTGTCTGACTGTAGGAACAGAAATCTCCCCAAGTTACACTGAATTAGCTTGGGAGACACTCATGCTCCATTCTTAACTAGAAATTTATGTTTCTCCTTTCTAAGGGTGATTTAAATTGCCGAGGTCTAAATATTAATTTGTGCTGTGAAGGCCTGACTAAGGAAAATTGGTTTCTGGAAAGAACAACTCCTTGACTGGGCATGTGGAAGGAGAAACAAGTGGGGGAAAAAAAGCAAAATTGAGGTGAATTCTATTGAATTAAATTGCGTTGCTCTCAGAGCACCCACAAAGCTGAAAGTCTTGGTGGGACCAGCACCCAGCCCATTTCCCTGCCCCCTTTAGACTGCTCTGCTTCTGTCCTGTTCAGTCACACAGACCCTTCTCCTGGCAAATTCCCCACTGGCCAGCTCTCCTTCCCCATCTCTACTCTCCATGCTTCCATCATTGCCCTCCAGCTCCTTCTCCTGCCCTCTCCTCCTTGGGGACCACGTGTAATTCCCTTTCTTCATTTATGCTGTTACCTTGAAGGTATTTTTAGCCCGTGACCACAGTTGCCCCTGAGCCTTCCTTTTCCCAGACTCTGTAAATTTAGCTCTCTTAGTCATCCCTCACGTCTCCCAGTGCTCACATTGTTCCTCCTGACCTCCTTGGGCTTCTGCCTCCTCCTGCACCCACAAGGACCGAAGCCACACCATCAAACTGCTGTCACCTCAGTGCTCCCTGACCTCATCCCCCAGGACAGGGCTGCTCCAGGACCTCCTCCCACACCCTGATGGCCACCACAAGCTCCTTGGGGGTGGCCACTCAGAGATGGAGGAGCCTTCCCCACTTGCAGTGTCTCCAAACCAGAACTGTGCTCTCCACAATGCACAACTTAAGCAACAAAACTAAACTTGGCCTCACCTGGGAGCTCTTCCAGCCTTGCCTGGTTTCAGGAGCTTGGAATCCAGCTCAGGACTGGCTCTGCTCCCAGTGAAGCACCTCCCAGAGCCATAACTGCATCCTGGCTGCGACCCAGTCCCACAAAGCCCATTAGGTGCTTTGTTCCCATTCAAGCACCTGCCTCCCACTGACTTCAAAGCTGAATCAAAACCAGCATGAATATTTAGGGACTGGAGGTTGTCATCCAAAAGAAACAAGCCCATACTGAAATAGCTGATTCTGACACATCATCTCTGCAAGGAGAGGCACATCAGATTGCTCTATGCTTTATCCCAACACGGCAGGGAAAACAGCTCAAATAAATAGGCTGCAAATGGCCCCAGGTGTCCTAGACCCCAAGTTTGGAAGGTGCTGGGGGCATGAAAGGGGTGTGGGCGTGTAGGGCAGGACGTGAGGGGGATTCCAGCTCTGTTGGGGTTTCAGCACGTGGGGAGCTGTGCTGGATCAGAGGGGGTCTGTGAAGGAGATAATCCCATCTGATCTCATCACAGGGATGGGGTGTTCCTTAGGGAAGAGCAGGGAAAGGGGGTACAAGGCACTGGCTGGGAGGGTCCCTGCCAACAGGAGGGGAGCAGCATGAGGAGGGGCAAAAGCTCTAAACCTGTATGGAGAAAAATTATTTTCTTTTTTGATGCAAAAGCATGGGTTTTTTCAATTTTTTTTTTCTTTCCAAAATGTCAAAATCTACAGATTCAGCAAGTAAGAAAACCCAATTAGTAAAATACTGTAAAGCTTTAAGGCAAATTATTTTACCTCTTCATTATTGAGAGACCTTTAAAAGGAAAAACCTTCCAAACTGAAAAAAAAAATTGCTTTCTATTTTTTCCATGTAACTTTTTTTCCATTTCAAAAACGTTAAAGAAAGAATATTAGATTTTGATATTCGTTAGGAGGGTTGCTTTTGATCCATGTTTCAGGTTAAAAAAATGGAAGTATTCTGTTGGGAAGCTGCCAGGCAGACGTGGCTGTCTCCATGCTCCTGCCTCTGTCACAGCATACCATGTGTCATGTGCAAAGGAAAACTCTTGAAGTTACTAAATTCATAGTTTCTCTGCACCGAGGGCTTTTGCTGCAGGCTCTCTTCAGCCTTTCAGTCTGGACACCTGGGAAATCAAAAGAATG
This sequence comes from Sylvia atricapilla, assembly GCF_009819655.1. Classification (NCBI taxonomy): domain Eukaryota; kingdom Metazoa; phylum Chordata; class Aves; order Passeriformes; family Sylviidae; genus Sylvia; species Sylvia atricapilla. The sequence continues at coordinate 8,782,661 of NC_089155.1, read as the reverse complement.
TGAAAGGGCAAGGGTTTATGATTTATTTATCTTTAACCTGAGGTCTTAAGGAAAGCTGGTGTACGTGCATCTGCATCTCTCTTCCCTCCTTTAATAACTGCAGAGCTTTGGGGCAATTTTTTATCTTCTTTATTAAAGATGGGGGGGGGGATTTCAGATTGCTTCGAGTGAGAATATGTGATGAGAGGGAGGACAGAAATCTCCTCACTGCAGGAAATGGTGATGCATGGACACGATAATAATGGACATTAGAGAACCCACAGGACATGGTTGGAAACATAAATCCATGGGAAAATGGACACCCCTGGTTCTACTGATCATGAAATTCCCTCTTTGATGGCTTACGTTGGATCCAGGAAGCACCTGCTAAACATCTCGGGTGTTGGACAAGGCAGGATCAAGCATTTCGGGCACCTTCCCCCAGGCGAAAATGCCGGTGCTGTGCCTGCAGGCTGACATTTCCTCGTTTCCAGCTTGATTTCCATGCAACCCCTTTTTTGGTTCTCACAACTTTGCCTTGCTCATGCTGTTCCTGTCCTCCGGGCATCCAGACTGAGGGCTGTGCCCTCAAAACCTCTCCTTCAGCATCTCTGTGTGCTCGCCTGCGTGTGCAGGCAGGGCAGGGCGGGGCAGGGCGGGGCAGGGCGGGGCAGGGTGGGGTGGGGCAGGGCGGGGCAGGGCAGGGATGGCAGGGCGGGGCAGGGCGGGGCAGGGATGGGCAGGGCGGGGCAGGGATGGGCAGGGATGGGCAGGGCGGGGCAGGGCAGGGTGGTGCAGGGATGGGCAGGGCAGGGATGGGCAGGGCTGGGCAGGGCAGGGATGGGCAGGGCGGGGCAGGGCAGGGCGGGGCAGGGCGGGGCAGGGCGGGGCAGGGCGGGGCAGGGATGGGCAGGGCGGGGCAGGGCAGGGCGGGGCAGGGCGGGGCAGGGATGGGCAGGGATGGGCAGGGATGGGCAGGGATGGGCAGGGCAGGGCGGGGCAGGGCGGGGCAGGGCGGGGCAGGCAGCTGCAAAACTGAGCTGTGGCTGTAGCCTGACAGGAGCTGTCAGCTGGGCACAGTTCAGCTGCCCGGACAGCGACTTCAGCTCCACCTGTGTCTGGAAATGGCTTTGTAGAGGACTCTCAAAGTCTGGCAGAAGGCTCACATAGTCCTGTGCATCTGTGGGCAAACTCTGAGATAAAGTATGCTGAGTTAGAAAGGCCACGGAATAGGACAGCGGTTGTTGAGAAGAGAAATTGAAATAGAAATGAGTTTCAAATTATGACCTTGCAAATAGAGGAGATATTTTAGAGAAATAGAACTACTAAGGATGTGTCTTTAAAATGCCTCTCTCAGGAACCCCGTCTCCGAGTCAAAACCAGAGTTTGTGCAGCACCCCTGGGGATGTGCTCAGCCTCGGGCACCCCGCCCTGTGCCCACTCTCGGCACGATCCCCGTGGGGATTTGCGGCCGGGGAGGACACCGAAGCTGTTGAGCTGCGGCAGCGCTTCGCTCCCAACCATCGGGAGCCGAGGATGGGGACGGAGCATCCACAGAGCCACATCGGTCACAGCACCTCCGCCTGCCGCCCCCGCCTGTCACCGCAGTCCCTCGGGGCGCTGCTGGGGGAGAATTCTGCGCTGTGTCCTTGGAGAGGAATCTCCTCACCGCACTGACGTGGGAGATGTGGCAGGGCTGGCACAGACACTCCCGTGTCCCCTGAACTCCTGCCCCACACCAGAACCCAGCTCAGAAACACGCAGCCTGTGCGGAGTCACTGCTGTCACACCCGTCACATTCACACAGAGCTGATTTTGGGGGGTCGACCTCTTTTCTGTCCCCTACTTGTATCCCCATCCCAGAGCCTGGCTGCTTCCAGACTCATCACTCTGAGTGCTCGGCTGTGCTGGCCAGGACTGCAGAGAGCATTCAGCAGATACGAGGCATGAGAACAGTGCCAGACTCGGGGTGATTACAAATCATTTAGACTAAGCAAAACCAGGCCATCCTAAATTTGTAGGCAGCAAACGAGTGTTAGTGAGCAGAGCTGAAATGAGTTATTTGAAGATGCTGCAGTACCTCTACGTAAAACATCAGAGCTGTGGACAAATGGCACCCGAGGCAGAGGGGAGGGTCTGGCCCAGAGCTGCACCCTGGGCTGTGCTACAGCTCTAGTTTCTCTTCAGCTCAGCAATATCTCTGCACAGGGGAAAGCAGAGGCCAAGAGGAGGATGGGACGTGGTGCATTGCCCTGGCCAGAGCTGCTGCTTTGTGTTCCTCCAGCTGCAGATGCACCTGAAAATGTGGATCTCAAACTGGGGAAGTGCAGAGGGAGGCTGTCGAAGGAAATTAATCAAAACCTCCCAGGTTTGGCCCTTGGCACATTACAAAATGTTGGGGGAGAGCCTGGCTTCCCACCCTCCTCCCTGAATTTGTGCCTCTGGGGCGAAGGGTGGCTGATGGAGGGACGTGATGGAAGCAGGATGGGGAGATGAGACCCACCCAGGCATGGGATGTTCTCTGCCCTGATCAGTCTTTTCCCACAGCTTCTGCTCTGGCCCATCCTCTGTTTCCCAAGAAGGTTTAGTCTGAGGGGTTTGTGTCCAGCCCCAAGGACACAAAACCCAGGCAGAACTCCTCAACCCCACTGAGCCAAGCACTGGGGATGGCCCAGCAACTGCCCAGGCTGTGGGGATGGCCCCAGCCCCATCTGCTCTGACCTGGGTGCCCAACATAGTGCAGATCTGCTCAGGAAAGAGGCCAAGCCCAGACACTTGGGCTGGGAGCAGAGCAAAGGTGATTTCCACCAATGCTGGATGGAGAGCTGCCCACTGGCTGTGCAGCTTTGCAAGGGGAAATGTGCTGTGCAGCTGCCCAAGGGGAAGAGAAGCATCTGCTGGGACACAAGGAAAGACTTTAGGGATGAAGTCACTTTCTGAGGTCATATAGTCACTTTGTGCTGCATGTGCATCGTTCCCACTGCTACCACAGATGATTCAGCATCTCCATCACCAGCAGGTGATGGCAGAACCCCCTTGGTGATGTCGTCTGGGAATTCTGGGCTGAACAGCACCTTGGCCTCCTTGGCAGTCAGTGCCATTGGCTTCCAAGGCAACAGAAATGGAATGGGAGGTCAGGAGATCTTTGTTTGCTCTTTCCACTAGTGGGACGTGTTTTCAAATTCTGTGTAAATGCTTCAGATGTCACCAAGACTTTTGAGTCAGCGTGACACAGGCAGGACCTCACTGCCTGCCTGGGGTTAAGGTTCAGCAAAATCCGGTGACAGATGATGGAGCCATGGGAGAGGAACTGTCCTGACTGGAAAAGGTTTTCTGCTGCCAGTGACGTGTGGCCTGTGCTGGGTCTCTGCAGGGACCTGTCCAGGATGACAAGGGGCTGTGGCTGATGCTTTAACTCCCCTCCAAGTGCAGAAGGTCAGCAGGAGGTTCAAATTCCCCCAGCTCAGCATCTGCAGCCTGGATTTCACTTGCAATCTTGCAAAAGCCTTATAAATTTTTTAGAGCAGCCCCAAACGTCTGCTGAGTCGGCCAATCAGCTCCAGTGGATTAAGAAAACTTACTTTAAATTATTAACATCACACAACCAGACACGAGGGTAAAGGTGGGAAAGGAGAAGAGCTCGTTCCTCGTTCCCGTGGATGCCACAAGAGCAGCCAGCAGCAGGCTGGGGTTTGGCAGAGGTGTCCACTCACCCCTACAGGACGGTCCCTTCTGTGGGATCTTCCCTTCTCCATCAGGAACCCCCACCAAGGCATCAGTGCCATGCTGGGTGCAGGGTGTGCTGCATGGTGGAGGTGATGTCCCTTTTGGAAACTGGGTGCTGGTTCACATCCAGCCCACACACAGCTCCCTCTTCTTCCCTCCTCGCCCAGGCCATTGGCATCTCTCCTCTTGAGGAGCTGATCTCCAGCTGTACAGCAGAGCCAGCCCTGATATTTTTTGGCTTTCCTACAACCTCAAGTAATTTTCCTTCCACCAGCTTTAGATTTCAGGAAATACAATCACATTTGCAAACTCTGGCCCTCAAAGAAATGACAATAAGCGCTTTGCATCTCCCGAGACTTTTCTTTTTGCTTTGGATGTGCTGCCTGCCTGCCAGGATCAGGGCCGTGAGTCTGGATTTCCTCTGCTTGGCAGCTGTTCGGGGAGGACTTTGTCCCTCTTTCCACGAGATGGCACCGAAGAGGCTGCTTGGGGAAGCAGCCACCGCGACGCCTTCGGGGAGGACTGGGATAGAAAATGAGTCCAAAACAATAAAAGTCGCTATGAAAAAAATGCCTCTGAGCTCTGGCTTGTGGATCTCAGCACACCTGGCCATGGCAGGGAGGAATCGGAGGAGAATTTGGTATTTTAAAATCCGTCTCGCCAATACAGCTCTGTCACCTGCCATGGTCCACACACGCCCACCTGCTCCCGCTGATGATGGTTCCAAAATTAGCTTGAGCTCACTGAAAGGTTTGCCCAAATCCACCTGTGGTCCCGTCCAGGGGGCTATTGGGCTGTTTATCATTTTGGTAGGACCCTAAAATGGATCACAGCAAACTAAGGGCATCATTGCTTGTATGCCTACAAGCCCTGTGAGGCCAGGCAGTGATTTGCACCTAGTATTGATCCAATCCCAAAATACAGAACCACAGTGGATTCAAACCCAAGGTTTGGCTGCAGACAGGTTGTGGCTTCATTGATACTCTGTTGAGATGCCCAGAAATTCAGCGTATTTTTCTTTTGGGAACCTCATGCTTTAAGTGGGTTTAATTAACAATATTTCTGTAAATTTTGTCTCACTAAAGATCCTGACCCAAACCTCTCAAAATGGGGGATGCTGCTGCTGCTGAGATCTCCCTTCAGGCACCATCTCTTCTTTCTGCTCCTGCAGTTCACCTGGAGTGCCAACCCACACTGAAATGAGGCTGAAAACTTGGCCCTGCTCTGAGCCATGAGCAAGTCTGAGTTAAATCCTCTGGGGTTTATATTTTTGCTGTTCTGCAGTTCCATCATTAATTACCTCACCATTTGTGCAGTGCTACCAGAGTATCTTTCACAGCTCCCCTGGCATAAATCTATGGAAACGAAGTCGTGGTTTTGTCAAGCCTGTTTTTGCTTTTAAAATAGTGAGAGAGGTGCAGATTTTGCTGCTGCTCTTCTCTGTCCCCCACCTGACCCCACGGTTGTCCCCACTCCTGCTGTGCCACGGGCTGGTTTCCATGGGGCACCAGGGAGCTGGAGGTTCCTGAGCAGCGTGGGAGGGATATTCCCACAGGAGTTCCTGTTGCTGATGCTTTAAAGGATGCAGGAAGATCACACACAGGAGGATGTTCTCCTGCTTGGAAATACCCAGAAAGAGGCACAAGCTGTCTCAGGGAAAACGTGCCTCAGGAGCTGGGAAATGCAGGAGGAGCTGGAAGATGAGATTAAACTATCAGCGGGAAAACAGCCTTCTCCTGTGGCTGTGCTGTGCCTGCAGGGATCCCCAGATCCCCTTTCCAATCTGTGGCCTGCCAAGGACACGGCACTTCAGAGAGCCCAGATACTGCAAAGACCTTGGGAATCACATGGATTTCTATGGCTGAAGCTGATGGATGTGGGGTGTGAGGAGAGGGGTGAGGAGCCTTGGTGGCCTGTGCAAGATCCTTTTGAGGATCTTGGCCCAGAGAGCCAGTCCATGTCCATGGGCTGCCAGATGCAAACATGGGATGGGGAGAGTTTTGGGGAGCAGGCAGTGTGAGACCACGCAGAGCTCTCTGTAATTCAGCTGCATGTCAGCTCCTTGAGGCTCTGCCTGGGGACGCTCAGCACTGCAAAGCATCAGATGTTAATTAGGATCATTAAGGGCTTTGTGACACAAACAGTAATGATGATCCTTGTGCCTCTGGAGGTCTCCTGGGAAGGGCCTCGCATGATGCTGCCCTTCACAGAGACGGTGTAGGGCCATCTGTTCCCAGCACTGTGTCCTCCTGAAAGCCGAGTCATGGGCACAGACAAGCTCAGGGTGCCCCAGCACTCTGCTAATGCCTCCTTCAGGGAGGAAATGTCCTTTGGAAACATCCCTGGAATGATGCAGTAGAAGCACAACTCTCACACCGCCTCCCTCCTTCCCCCTGCCCCGTTGTACCACCTACTTCTCCTCCTCACACTCAGCGCTCCCCCTCAGCTCCTGGCTGCTGCTTTTTGGTCAATCCCATCCACTCAGCAACCACAATCCTCTGGACTGGGATAGCTGCATTGGGTGGAGCTCTCCCAACTCCATTGTGATGGGAGTCAGCCATGGTGAAGACCATGAGTTTTGGGGCTTCTTGTGAGACCTGAGTCATGTCTGGGCTTCAGTCAGGAAGAACCATTCCTGCTGTGTTGTTTGGAAAGGGCTGGGGGATCCACCATGTGTGAGACAGAGCAGCATGTGGGGAGAGAAGACAGTCTCAATCACTGCTTCCGAAAATGATGGGGAATGACAAAACCCAAAGTGATGCTGCTCACTCTTACAGGAGACATGGGGTGCCCTATTTTCCTTTCTTTCAGTGGCATAACTGTAGGAGCTCAATTTAAGCCTATTTTGCGTGAAAAAAAACCCAATAAAGACCCTGGAAAATTATGTTAAAGACTTGAGCTGGTTAAGGAGAGCCTCATAACTGCTGTAAGAGCTGGCACTGCTTCAGGCTGGGGGAATCACCCGGGTCAAGGGGTGCAAGGTGTGGAAGAGCTGAGTGCTGGCTGACACCCTGAGTACGGGCTCCCAACTGTCCTCATTCCTCCTTATTTCTGTCCCAGGCCCTCCTGTGCCCGTCCCCACCATCTACTCTAAGACAGACTACACAACCCCCAGCCAACCCCCAGCCCCTCTCAGTAACAGACACACACACACAGAGCTCCACACCTTTTGGGTTGATTGGTTCGTTTTGGTTTGGGTTTGGATTTTTTTTTTTTTTTTTTTTTTTTTTGCGGGGGGGGTTTGTCTGGTTTTGGTTTGATTTGGGTTGTTTTTTTTTTTTTTTTTTTATTTTTTTTTTTTTTTCCCACTGTGGATGTTGTACCAGTTTTATTGGTAAAATTAACATGAAGCCTCACAAACGCTGGAACATGCTTTTCCTTTTAAAGAATTTCCACTGGACCTTAATGGTGAGCATCCAGTCGTTGACATATAAACTCTTACAAGCTGATGTGCACACGTGCGCCCGGGGGAGACGGTGGCAGCGTCCTGGTGTCAGGGATGGTTTCTGCGCGATGCACGGGGAGCCCACAATTCATTTCCCAGCCTTCTGGGCCTTCTGGGCAGACTTGGTGACCTTCCCAGCCCCACCACTCTTCTTCTCCACGTTCTTGATGACGCCCACAGCCACGGTCTGCCGCATGTCACGGACAGCGAAGCGGCCTGAGGGACAGAGGGAGGAGGAATGCCAGTGAGACCCCGAGGCTGGGCTCCTCTGGGAGGGTGCTGGTGGGATCTGCACCCCCCACTTATGGTGTTATCCCTGCCCTTGGAGCAGGTTCCTGCAGGGACAAGCCTGGAGCTATCAGAGCTATCAAGCCTTGCTAATCCTGATGCTCCTCTCTATTTAAATTACTGTTTCTTAAACTTAAACTTCATCTCTTCTCTGCAAGGTCCCAGCCCTGCTAAAGCTTCCACATGTGCAACATCAACCTGGTCTAGTGGAAAGTGTGTCTGCCCATGGCAGGGAGATGGAACAAGGTGGCCTTTAATGTCCCTTCCAATCCAAACCACTTAAGCATGGCACTTCCCTGCATTAAAAGGTGGCCTCCACTGAGCAAACTTCCCTCTTTCTTCTCCTGAACAGTGTTCTAGGGCAGAGAGGAGGAAACTGGAAAATGTTTCTGTGTTCAGAAACTATCTGGGTTTAGTAAACATAAGGGAAAAGTCTTGTTGCTCCCAGAGGGAAAACCCAGCCTTTGGAAACCCAGGTCAGCAGCACATGGGAGAGCAAAGAAACATCCTCAGCTCCCTCCCCATCCAGCTGGGAGAAGCTCAGCATGTCTGGTGTGAGGTCTGCACCCACAGAGCCCTCACTCTCCCCCTCAGGGGACCTCCAAAGAGCCATTCCTTACCAAGGGGTGGGTACTGGGAGAAGCTCTCCACACACATGGGCTTGCCAGGGATCATCTCCACGATGGCTGCGTCACCCGACTTCAGGGACTTGGGGTTGTCCTCCAGCTTCTTGCCGGAGCGCCGGTCGATCTTCTCCTTCAGCTCGGCGAACTTGCAGGCGATATGTGCGGTGTGGCAGTCGATGACGGGCGAGTAGCCAGCACTGATCTGGCCAGGGTGGTTCAGGATGATCACCTGGGGGGGACAGAGCAGTGTCATGGCCAGGCTGGGAGCTGGGGGACGGTGGCAAGGCAGGTGTGGTGGCATTAGGAAGCCGTGCTCACCTGGGACGTGAACTGCGCTGCCTCCTGCGGCGGGTCTGACTTGCTGTCCCCGCAGACGTTCCCGCGGCGGATGTCCTTCACTGACACGTTCTTCACGTTGAAGCCCACGTTGTCCCCAGGCAGGGCCTCGCTCAGGGCCTCGTGGTGCATCTCCACGGATTTCACCTCAGTGGTGATGTTCACAGGGGCAAAGGTGACCACCATGCCAGGCCGCAGGATTCCGGTCTCCACTCGGCCCACGGGGACTGTGCCAATCCCTGCGGAGACAAGGACACAGTGCAGCAAAATTCAACCTGCTTGGTGCATCCCTGGGCCAGAACAAAGCAAAAGCAAGATTTCTCCAGGGATTGGCACCAAAGAACATGTTTGCTCCTTGCCCAAAACCCCCAAGTTTTGAGCAGATCAATATCAAGATCTTGAAAATAACTGATTCCATCCTTCCTACTCAAAGTTTTTTAAAAAATATGTAGCCCATAGTCAGAAAGTCCTAAGCAGTCTGCATGCCCCAGAATTTCTTCTCCTGGAGCAGCTGTGGCATCTCCTGCATGGAGGACTGGGACATCCCAGCATGTGTGCAAGAACACTGTCCACATCCCTGATGGCCACACCACCAGCTGTGACAGAGAATGAGAGTTGCTCATTAAATGACTGGGATATTTTACACCCTGTGTCACCAGGAGACTTTTGGAAGATTCCCCTTTGGAGGCAGGTGAAGAATGATTGAGAGAACCAACACTGAAAAGAGATTGAAGAGATTGGCTGGACCCATCTGCTCCTCCACATCCACCCTGCTGCCTCTATCTCCCCCCTTTCCACAGTGTCTCTGCTCCCCAATGACTTTCCTCCCAGTAAAACCAGATCCCTTTGCCCCAGCTGAGCTAGGGGAGGACACAGACCTGCTCACCACCTTTCACACTCCTGGCAAACAACAGCAGCCTGCATTAAAAACACAGGTAAAATCCCGTGTTGAACCCCTGCAGTGCATGTGTCCTTGGAAAAGGGTGGGAAAGAGCTGGAAAAGGCTGTGCCTGCCTGATCCAGCAGCCAGGGAGTCAGCAGTGCTGTCCACTTCTGCCAGCAGGTCAGAGAGCTCACAGGGTATTTATAGCTGAGCAAAGTGTCCCCATCACCTCTCCAGAGGGAAGGGGACATGCGTCAGCCACGGTGCTCCCTACATGGCTGGCACAGCTCATCAGGAGGAGGTGCTGATGATGGACACCAGCATTTGGGGAGCTCGGGCAGGTCACAGCCAAGCTGCCATGCACCAGCTTCAGTGGCCCTCCCTGCTGGTCCTGTCTCTCATCTGGGTCACAGAATGTTTTTTGCTGCCTCCAACTTGCCTGGGCAGCCATGATCTCTGGGACACACAAATTTGCAGCCATTTTGGCGTCATGTGTTCCCTGGGGAGACCTCACAAACCTGCTGCTCCTCTCTGGTCCCTGGGCATCTTTGGGCATGTGCACCTCCACCCCAGACAGCCCAGGCTCAAATGAGGTCTTTGCCTGGGAGCTACCACTCTTCTCTCCAACCTTATCTCTGGTTTGAAGAGTCAAATCCCTCCAGTTTCCCAACACCTGGAAACGTCTATGGACAAATTCCCAGATTTCTTTGGAATGAAGACTCCAGTTAAGGCAGAGGAGTGACAAGCTCACCTCCAATCTTGTAGACATCCTGGAGGGGCAGGCGCAGGGGTTTGTCTGTGGGGCGGGTGGGGGGCAGGATGGTGTCCAGGGCCTCCAGCAGGGACACCCCACTGGCGTTGCCTTCTTTGCGCTCCACCTTCCAGCCTTTGAACCAAGGCATCTGGGGAGAGAGCAGCAACAGAGAACCATAGAATCACAGGATGGTTTGGACTGGATGGGACCTTAAAGACCATCTCATTCCACCCCTCTGCCATGGGCACAAATACTTTCCACAAGACCAGATTGCTCCAAGGCCCATCCAACCTGGCCTTGGACACTTCCAACGCACTGAGTGTGCCTGTCCTCAGCAGCCAGAGGTAAACCCAGAGAGATGTCCCACCAGGACAACCTTCATAAAGTCAGTCCTGCCATGTCCTGGCTTTACCAGGGGGCTGGGGAGCTCCTTCCACTCCACCATCCCTCCAGGCTTGCCTGCTCCCCTTTGCTCAGTATCCTTCTCTCTCTTCTAGAAAGGAGCAAGATATCCATTAACAGAGAAAAAGGATGGGAAGAGGTTAAAAGCCAACAAACCCACAGCCCCCACTTCCAACACCAACCCATGGGCACTGCAGCAGCTGCCTGGGTCCTGCCCTCCAGGAATGTTGCCTCCAGCACAGGGATAACGTGGTCTGCAGCCAAGTACCAGCTACAAAGTGCTCAACCTTCAGTCCTGGGGTCCAAGATTCTCCAAGGCGAGCCCCAGAGAGATGCTTCTCCCCACCCACTCCTGGGTCTGGATTCTAAAAACTGGCTTGGGAGAATGCTGGAAACCCAGCTGCCAAGAGACAGGATTGCTTTTCACAGATGTTCCCTTCTCCTGCCCTAAAGTGGGTTTTTAAACTAAAAATTGCCCAGAAAAGAAACAGAGAGGGGTGGAAATGTGCTCAGGTACCATGGTTAAATGCAGGGAACTGCAGTGCTTTGTTGGGGTGATGCTGCACATCTGGATGTTGTCACAACTCCTGGAGCTTGCTGGTAAGAAAAATTTAGTCCTGGGTCCGAGACAACCCTGATACAACAAGCAGAGATTGGTCTGCAAGGCCATTCCCCTGCACAGAGCAGGTTGCACGGTAGTTTCCCATTCTAATGTCTAATGCTTGCTGTGTGACTCAAATACATCAGACACTTTGTGGGTGTGGCTTTTTTCCCTTAGCACCAACACCAGTGGCACAGTGCAGTGGGCGTGGGGGGCTGGGGTGAAGCAAGACCCCCCCCAAAGTGCCCCCAGCGCCACAGCCATCCCTGCAGGATGTGGCTAATGCCAAGTCTGGTTTCCTATCCTGTAATCTGCACCAGCTTTGGGAAGGAGAGAGGGAAAGATGGGATGCAGACAGGGAACTCAGCTTGCATCCAAAGCATGCAGGTCAGCCACCCTCAAAGGGTCTGACACCATTTGTCTTTCTTGGTGGCAGTGGCAAGAGGAGCCTGGGGACAATTTTGCAGTGGGTTTTTCCCAGGGCATTGCAGCTCTCACCATGCAGCCAGACCCAGAGCCAGGCAACAGCTTGCCAAAGTGAAAACTCCACCAGGCAGTGAGGGAGCCTTGTGTGATGTGCAGGATGACTCAGACCTTCCCCCACTCTGCTGTTGCATGGCCCAAATGCCAGGCAGGGACCTGTGCCAGCAGCTGCCTGGTGGCCACCTGCCCACAGGCTCTGCTCTCGAGGATGACAGCCACCAAGTGCCCGTGGGTCCTGTCCCTGTGCCCCACACAGCTCTGGCACACAGGAGAGTAACAACCTCTGCCCATGACACCTGGCTGTTAGAGCCATCCCTCTCTCCAGGGAACATCTGGCATGACAAGAATCAGGTAAAGGTGAACTTAGACACCTTCTGGGAATAAATCTCTGCGAAACCTCAGCATGGCCTCAGGGCGAAAAGCATCTGCAAAACCTGGTTTGTGCTGCCTCCTATGGCCACCCAATAAAATCTCTGTCATGTATTGCCCAAATCTGCTCCCCAAAGGGCAATTCCTACTCCACCGCTCCTATGGCAACAGCAGGACCTGACCAAATCCTGCAAACAGACAGGCCCCATCTCCCCAAAATAACAGCTGAGCTCCAGCCCTTTTACACTCGAAGTTTATTTTATAGAGCAGTCACCTTTCCCTAATTTTGCCTAGCCCATGAGCACCTCAACAGCCCCCAAAACACACCCCAGTGTTGAGGCTGCAGACCCAGGCGCCACCTCCTGGCACCAGAGACTGGGTGTGTTCGGGTTGCAGCACCCGTGGGGTGAAAATCTCCCAAACCACACAGAATGGCCCCGTTCTGGCAGCTGGAGCATCACAAAGCTGCCTCACAGAACACCCCACTTCCCAAAAAGCTCTCACATGCCAAACTTTGATGGAAGCACAGCCCAGCTGTCATTTTTTGCAGTTGGCCTTGGGATTCTGCACAAGAGGGATGTGGGCTGGAGTCTCCCACACAGAGCTGGCTCCAGCCTGACGTACCACCACAGCCCCTTGCTCAGAGGCAACAGGAGCTGCAGGGACATCATGGCTCTAATCCCCACTTTCTGATAAGTCCCCTGACAGACAGACAAGTCACTTGACTGCCTTGTGCTTCAGTGAAACCTGTCCAGAAATCACAAGTGAAAATAATCAGAGCTTTTTCAGGCGAGGAAAGAGAGAAGAGACATCTACACCAGGTTCCTGCTTAAGCTTTCCCAAAGGTGGTGCAATATGAGGAGGAGGAGGAGGAGTCTATCCCTCAACCCTCTCTAGCAGAGCTCATGAAGTTCCAGACCAGGCCAGGTTTTCTGCCCAATTCCCTAGTTCAGGCAGAACCCTGGAGCCAGCTGCCTCCTTTGGACAAAGGAGAGATTTGTTTCATCCCCTGCCTTCTCTCAGGCAGCACATCACACTGGGAACCTGCCCTAAGACCCCTCTGGAGGAAGGGGCCACAGAGCCCGTCCTGCTCCCTGCCTCCCCTCTGCTGCCTATTTATAGGAGAATTATTCAGGATCATCTTCCCAGCCCAGCAGCTGCTGACATTTGGAGCCTGCCTGATTTGAGGCACCCAGGAACCACGGGGCAGGGTTTGGCATGGCCGTGGCTGACCTTTATCCCAGCTCTGCTCCTCAGGGAGCAGGAATCTCCCAAGCACCCCAATAATTCCTTCCTTCCAAGCCATTCCAATGAGCTTTCCTGTGCAGGGCAGGAGCTGTGTTTCATGACTGTGTGGGTTTGCATTGCAGCATTCCCCTTCCTCAGGCCTCTCCTGACCTTCCTCAGTTGCTGCTGGACTCATGGATTGCCTCCTTTGTCACAGAGCCCTGCCCCAATCCACAGGTCATGTCCTGAAGTCCCCCCAAGCATCAAATTTCCCATTGGTTTCACAAGAGATTCCTGGGTGTCTGATCTGAGCAACTTGCTCAAGGTCACACAGAAGTCACCAGGAGAGCAGGGACCTTCCTCTGTCCAGAACTTTTCAACCATCATTTCTTTAAAAGACTAACCCTGAGGTGCCTTCCTCTCCAACAAAACCAGTCTCAGAGTAACAAGTGTTATGGGCAGCCTGTCTGCCAAACACCTCCATCCCTCTTAAGCTCTTCCTTTTGTTGTTTGGAATGATGGCACTGACCCATCCAGAGCACCCTGCCTTTGTCTCCCCACCACAGAGGGAGGAAAAACCAGCTGGAAAAGGGGCAGCCTCCAGTAGATGCTCTAGAGAGCAGTGGTTTTGGCATGGCAAACCTGGTACTTCCTGAAGAAAATGTCACCTTTAGAAGCGAGATCCCAGCACTGAAAGTGGAGGTTTGGCCACTGCAGTGACACAGAGCGTCGATGGGAAAGGGGACCTGAGACCCAGCACGAGGGAGTCTGGCTGCACTGTGAGAACTGCTCCAAGCCCAACCCCAGATTGTGTCATTCCCCTCAGAAAACAATGCCCTAAAAACACAGCCGCTGCTCCTGCTGAGAGTGACAATTGCTGCTCTAATGTCACTGTGAGTCCTGACAAGGCGAAAACCTCGAATCCTGGCCCAGAAGCAAAGCCAGACAGATCATCTCCTGAAGATGCTCATGTTTAGCTGCTGGGGTGCCTGGCCAGGGCACAGCACCCATGAAGAGTGAGCCCATTCATCCTGCCCGGGGCCAAGCAGAGCTCCATGACACATCATCTGTGCTGCCAGCACGAGCCTTTGTGCACAACGAGTGCATGAAATGTTTGCAGAGCACGGAGCTCATCTCCAGCCCAGGTCAGGACCCTCAGGCTGGGGGGGAGAAGTGTAACACGAGGCACACTTACATTGGGAGAGGGCTCCAGCATGTTGTCTCCATGCCAGCCCGAGATGGGCACGAAGGGAACTGTGGCCGGGTTGTAGCCGATCTTCTTGATGTAGGCGCTGACCTCCTTGACGATCTCGTCGTAGCGTTTCTCGCTGTAGGGGGGCTCTGTGGAATCCATCTTGTTGATGCCCACGATGAGCTGCTTCACCCCCAGGGTGTAAGCCAGCAGGGCGTGCTCACGGGTCTGCCCGTTCTTGGAGATGCCGGCTTCAAATTCGCCCACGCCGGCAGCAACAATCAGGACAGCACAGTCAGCCTGGGGAGAGCAAATGAATTGCTGCATGACCCTGGTGACACCCCTGAGGGCTTTGAGGGAGTCACAGATGACTCCCCGCCAGCTGCTACCCATAACCCTGTGATCTATCTCCAAACTGCCCCAGCTGTGCTATTTCAGACTTGCCAACCCACATGTTTCTTCACTGTGGGTGGGAAACCAGTGTGGATCCCTCCTGGATGCAGGAGGTCTGACCAAGACCTCATCTTGATCATCTACAGACAAGGTTTTATTTAAAAGCCTACTGAAGTCTTGCAAAAAAACCCCTCCCTGGGTGATGAGTGCAACTCCAGCCATGAAAACTGTTCCCCAGATTACTTTTGTACCAAAACACACCAGCAGAAGCTGCTGGGTTTGGCAGAAAGCCATGCTCAGTCTAGCTGGTACCTCAATGGAAATCTCACTGGGCATGTAGTGGGGTTCGCCCAGCACCCATCAGTCCCAGGGAGATGCAGGAATGTGCCACAGTGCAATGAGAGGAAACCACCCTACTCAGAAAGGCTCGGCCATTGAGTTTGGCAATACAATGTGGGACCAAGACAGCTGTTCTGAGGAAAAAGAAGGATAAAAGATCTGTGGAGCCTCCATTATCCAATAAAATCTAGCAGATCATTGGAAGTTTCTTGTCTATCTCATTTGGCTGAGGCTAAAATAGTGTGGAGATGCCCTCAGACCAAAGCCTGTAGCTCACAGCATCCCAGCTCCCAGGCAGGCCACATTCATCCCACCTTCCCATGTGGGTGGAAATGGGGTGGAGAAACCACCTCTTTGTGCCCAAAGACACCCTTTCTCCCAGACCCCCAGGGACGTGCAGGACCCCTGTCTCTGTGCCACCCAGTCTCTGTGTGGACTCTGCTGAACGCTCCTCGATGTCTGCTCTCTCAATTCCCCACCAAAAGCACTCTAACAGCACTTGCATGACCCTGAGATCATGAACAAACCTCAGCCACCCCTCTGGGCCCCATCTCTCACCTGGGAGGTCCCGGTGATCATGTTCTTGATGAAGTCCCTGTGGCCAGGGGCGTCAATGATGGTGATGTAGTACTTGGTGGTCTCAAACTTCCACAGAGAGATGTCGATGGTGATGCCACGCTCACGCTCAGCCTTCAGCTTATCCAGCACCCAGGCGTATTTGAAGGACCCCTTCCCCATCTGGCCAACACAGAGGCAAGGAACAATGAGAAACCCAAGCCCACACAGATGGTGATGGCCTCTCACCTTCCAGGGAGCTTCCCAGCTCACACAGGGTCACACCGCAAACATTTAAAAGTGAAATTCCCTACATTCAGTGAGAACACTATTTACTAAAATATACAGGTGAAAGGAGATACTGTTCTCAACATGTTCCTCAACAGGATGCAGGAGAGGCTGGAAGAAGAGCCATGAAGTGATTTGTGGGTGGGGCTGGGTGGGCAGGACCTGGAGGCAGCAATCCATGAGGTCTCCTCCATGAAACACCATGGTCCTGCACTGATGCTGGGAAATCCTGTACAGAAACATGGAAAAGCTGCTTCTTGTCCCAGTAAATATCTCTGAGAGGATATTTATATACTTATCACATTTCCTAATGCTCATGGAGTTTTTGAAAAAAGTCTGCTTATGAGATTTATTTTGTTTTATTTCCCATGGTTTCACAGAGATGCACACACAGAGACATGGTCTAGTGGTGGGCTTGGCAGTGCTGGTTGGACTTGGTGATCTTAGAGGGCTTTTCCAACCTAAATAATTCTCTGATTCTGACATTTTAATCCATGACTCAGACCTGTGAGGCAGCTGGTAAGTCGGAAAGGGCACTGCTATATGAGGAGCCCAAAACTAGCAGGGGTGGAATGAGTTAAAAGAAAATGAAATGAGAGATGGTTGCTACGAGCAGAATAGAAACGTGATTGATTTTTGCCAAAGAGTGTGCAAATTCACAGGAAAAAGCTACTGGGAGCTGCAGCCAGACCAACTGTCATTGCCAAATGGCCAAAATCTCAGCCAACATTGTAATGCAGGAAATCACACTGGGCGAGATTAGCTCCAGTAAATCTTTCTGCCCTGTGATAAAGCACATTCCCTGGTAAAGCCACGGTGGCACTTCCAAAGAGCCTTCTCCTTTGGGTTGGAGCCTTTGACGTCACTGCACCAGGGAGAGCTGGATTTCCCTCCAGCATAGAGGTCATGCTCCCAGTCTGAGCTGGGATCCTGCCAAGGTGGAGATGGGGCAGGACAAGCCCACCTTTGCTGACCACACTGGGGCAGTCAGGGGAGCCTGGCCAAAGCAAGGGATTAAAAAGAGCTGCAGCCATCAGCTTCTGGCCTCAGATACAAGGGGGGGTTTAAGGTAGAGAAAGTAATTTAAACCATTTGCTGATGATTTAATGGTCTTCTATTGCTATGCAACGTCAGAGCTGTGATACCCTGCTCCCATCCATCCATCCATCCACCCATCCATCCACCCATCCATCCATCTCTTCCCTACAATCACAGTTTCTGCTGGCCCATTATCAATCACCAGTGGGAGGGAAGCACTTCCCCATGGCAGGTACCCAACAGTCCAGAGATGAGCCACCCCACGAAAGAGAACACAGCATCACATCCAAACCTGCCCTGCCCACACCGTGCCCGGGGGCTGGTCTGCTCCATCTCCCACACTCCAGCCCCGTTCCCAGCCAGCACAAGGAATTAATGGTGACAGCCTGTTTCATAACAGCTGAGTGCTGCGATGACTTTGCAGCTTGCTCCGCAGGATTACGGGCAAAATCCTAAAGCCAGAGGCAAGATTTCCCCTCCTCAGAGGGGATGCCAGGTTGAGGGGGTGATGCCCAATCTCTGCTGGGAAGCTGTGAGCTCTCACTGGGATGGAAAAATCCAGAATCAAGTCTCTGCTCCCAAGCATCTTCCTGACATTGGATTTAGCAGGGAGTAGAGCAGGAGCTTGGAGGATTTTAGAATCACAAAATGGTTGGGGTTGGAAAGACCTCAAAGATCACCTCATTCCAACCCCCCTGCCATGGACAGGGACACCTTCTACTAGACAAGGTTGCTCCAAATTCCATCCAACTTGGCCTTGAACACGTCCAGGGATGGGGCCAGGTTAACCCTTTCTAGCACACACATCAAACTCCTCCTTCCCAGGGAACAGGGAGGAGTCATCAGAGTGTGCTCATTTACTGCTGGCAACGGAGACACAGCAGGGCAATGGTGCATTTGTGCATTGCATTAATAATGGGCTCTTCTCGGGCACGAGGTCAGCCAGCACATCTTACAGCCTTTCCCCCATCAGCAGCCTACTCCCACCCTTCTGGATGGGGAAACTGAGGCACAAAGTAGACCCCTGGCTCTCCCCCAGCAGCTGAGTGGGAATCAGCACCTTTTTGCCCTCAGCCACGTCCACGCACACAACCAGCTGCTCATCACGTGTGAGACCCCCCCAGAGCTCGGCATCACACGTAACGTGAAGACAAATGAGATCCTTTATTTAGCAGTTTCCCTCCTTTCACGGGGTGTATTCAGTTACCCAGAGCTGGTGTTGAAAAACCCAGGGTATTATCTAGCTCTGCACAATACCTTCCCTGTTCAGTGCCAGAAATAGCCTGAATTTCCCTAATCGAACCCCAGTGGAGGGACAGCTTTCTATTCGGAGGCCACAAACAATGATTATTTAATTTTTTTTAAAACAGAACAACTCTTCTTTCAGAGATACTGTTACCTCTGCCCTTGAATCAAAAGGAAAAAAAGGGAGAAATCCTCGCTCTTTTCTCTTAAATAAAATGACAGACCCTGGGGTTTTTTTGTTGGCCTTTTGGGTGCACACAGGCCTCCATTTCCTGCGAATGCCACCTAATGGAAGCAAACCCTTCCCCAGCCCTGCATCAGAAAATGGAGTCTGTAAGCTCAGTCAATAGGCTATTAATAGCAGCCTCCGGTGCCCGCAGATCCTGGCAAGTCAGTGAAAGTGTCTGTGCAATTAAAATCACTGCAATCACATCGATGATAACCTTATCATGCCTTATCTGATCTTATAGGTAAAGGGGGGGGGGGATTTATGGAAGGATATCAGCAATCATTTTAAACCAGGGGAGAGGGATCGTTTTGTATCAAGGAAGAGGCTCTTTGGCTTATGGATGAGAAAAAAAAGCTGAAAGTGAGGCAGGAAAATCAGGGATTTAGCTCAGATGCTATCGGCAATTTAAAAAGGTTAAGACAGACAGACAGCAAAATGTGAAATCAAAAGTGGCAGCTCTGTAAATTGTTTTTTTTTTTTTTTTTTTTTTTTTCTGTTATTGAAATGTGAGATATTGACCAGAAAAAAATAATTAATACAAAAAAAAGGAGGGATATCTGCATTCCCAGAGCGATGACGACAAGCCATCTTCTGAGTGACAGGAGCTGCCCTATGGATAACACAGCCAGGCTGTTTCCGGCTCACCCACTTCTCTAGAATTTACCATCATTAATTTCTCAGGACTCCCCATTGACATTTTTCTTCTCAAGACTGTTTCTTCCTCTTTAATCTTGGGGTTTGCCACATTACAGGTATCGGGTGGTGCTTTGCTGTGTGACAGCTTCTAAATGCATGCATGATAAAACTGTTATAAATGCCACCATTGCAGGGGTCAAACAAAAGAATTTAACTTAAATGCTCGGATTTCCAGCCAGTTTTCTGTATCATAGGCTGCCAATCACACTTCACACCAGACCACCTGCCTGAGGAAAACGAGAATGAGGTTCTTCAACTGGATCAAACGAGTGGTCCAGCTGATGCTGCACCTTGTCGCCAGCAGGGACTGGAAACTGATGCTTCGGGGTGAAATTCAGGCAGCCCTGACCTATGCAATGAGGGATTATCAGGTTTTCCCCGTCACGCACCATATTTAGAAGGAATTTCATGCCTTGTGGCTTTTCCAGAATCCTAGCGATTCCTGCTGGTTCCCTAAGCCATCTTGCAGACCTCGCCGTGCCCCTGCCCTCATTAACAGCCGGCAGCACGGAGTCCCCCAGCTCCGGAAAAGAGGGTGGCGAGCGCCCAAATGGCCTATTTTCCCAAGGCCAGAGAAGTCGGGAAGACCCAGGGGTGCAGAGGGAGAGAAAAATAGATGGGAACAAAGGGAGAAATAGAAGGTAAGAGAAGGGCAGCACCAGCAAAAGGGGAATGTTGCCTGCGGGATACCCGCGGGGATCAGCGCGGAGCATCCCCGCGGGTGGGAATGCGGGGTGGGGACAGGCGGAGGGGCGGGCTCCTCACCTCGGCAGCCTCCTTCTCAAATTTCTCAATGGTCCGTTTGTCGATGCCCCCGCATTTGTAGATGAGGTGCCCGGTGGTGGTGGATTTCCCAGAGTCCACATGCCCGATGACGACGATGTTGATGTGCGTCTTCTCCTTCCCCATGCTGCTGGGCTACGCGGGGCTGGCCGGGGCGGGCGGCGCTGGGGGAGGGCGGTGGGAACGCAGCTGCCTTTTGGGGGAGGCTGCGGGGGAACAGTCAGGCGCGTCAAAGAAAGAACCCCCCTTGTGCCAGCCCCCTCCCAGCCCTTCGGGAAAGGGCTGTGTCCTTCCCCTCGCCCCACCTTCCCGCTGGACCATGCGCCCGGAGGTGCCCGGCCTCGTCTGGCAGCTCTGCCCGCGCTGGGTCCGAGCCAGCCTGCCCCCGGAGGAGGCCAGCCGGGCTATTTCGGGCTGCCACGTCCAGCCTCCAAGTCTCGGCAAGGTGCCGTGTGTTTTTTCGGCATCTTGCCCTCCGCCGCCCTCGCGGAGACCCCCGGTTCCCAGGGCTACGTCATCGATGCTTCGAAGGTGCCCTTCCTCCCTGGAAAACCTTCCCGCCGCCTTCTCGCTCTTTCCAAACCCGAGGGCATCTCCTCCGTGTCGTGGGTGCCCTGGGAGGAGCCGAGGGTGCCCGTCCTCCCGGGCTGCCCTCGCCGCTCCCCAGCTGGGCACAGCTCAGGTGACAACAGAGAGTCTGCAAAATGGGGTGGACAAAAATAGCCCTCGCCTGCTCCCCAAACAGGGCTGCCAACATCGGGGCTGCCGACGGCTCCTCTGAGCCTGGACTCGGGGAGTTTATTATATTTTGCTGCCATGAAGCTGGATGGAACAGAGGGAGGAGGCTAAAAACGCGAACGGATATATCCGGGGAGCTGTCCTGGCATCTCCCGGCGTTGCCATGGCTCTGCAGCTGCACACAAACCGGGCACATTAGGAGCTTTAATCTGACGTCTAATAAAATCCAATTTCACGAATCTGCCCATAGAAGTAAGGAGGTCAGGAGGAGTTTGCTGCTCTAATAGCGATTCAGTCATGCGGGTGATAACATTCCCAGCGAGAAGCTTCCCTGGGCAGCAGGAGCGGCTGTCCCGTCCCTCCTGCCCTTGAACCCAGCCTGCCCGGATCTGGCCATTTTGAGGCTCCACTGAGATGCTCGGTCCCGGAGCTCCCAGCCCTGGGCAGACCCCCGGCACACGGAGGGAGATGCACGATCGCTTTGGGAATTGGGGGATTTTTTTTTTTTTTAATTCCTTCCCTAAAGAGCTAAAGACATCCCTGCCCAGGGCAGGGGGGGGGGGGTTGGAACGAGATGATCTTTAAGGTCCTTCCAATCCAAATCATTCGAGGATTCTGTGATTCTCAAGGCAGGGTGGGGGGAGAGGAGGGGGGAGCTGGGGGGGGATTATCAGGTTTTCCTCCTCATGCACAACGTTTAGAAGGATTTTCACGTCCTGAAGCACCACGGCTTGCGTGTTATTTCCCACCTGCGGGAAAGACGCACCTGCGGGATGAAGGAAACGGTCCAGCCCCATCCTTTCCCTTCCTCGGGGTCCCCCACCCCCACTCCAGGGCTGACAGCACCCACACACGGGGAGGGGGCACTGATGTCCCCTGGGGCAGGACACCCCCCCGCATCCCGCTTGTCCCCCCCATCCCGCCGGGTCCCGCAGCTCTTACCGGGGCGGCGGTCGGGGCGGCCAGAGGCTGCCGGCTTGGGCTCCGCCGGCTTATCTCCGCGGGAGGGGCCCACCTATCGACGGCGGCAGCGCAATGCAGCGGCCCCCCCGCACTACGGCAATGCGGTACCGGGCGGGGAGGAGGAGGAGGAGGAGGCGCGGGGGGGGACGGGGAGAGGAGGAGGACGAGGAGGAGGAGGAGGAGAAGGAGAAGGAGAGAGAGGCGGGAGAGACGGGGGACTGGGAGGGAATGTGGAAGGATGGGAAGGAGGTGGAAGGATGGGAGATAAAGGGATGGGAGGAAGATGGAGAGATGGGAAAAATGGAGAGGTGTGGAGAGAGATGGAGGGGTGGGAAGGTGAAAGGCTGGAAGGCTGAAGTCAGAGGGAGACAGCAAGATGGAAGATGGAGAGATGGGAGGAAGGTGGAAGGATAAAAGATGGAGAGACAGGAGACCTGGAAGATGAAGGCAGGAGAGGGAGGTGGAGAGGCTGGAGGCAGAAGGATGGAAAGATGGGGGAAATGGAGGAGAAATGGAGAGATGGAAGGGTGGAAAATGAAGGGATGGGAAGATGGAGAGATGTAAGACTGAAATCAGAGGGAAACAGCAGGATGGAAGATAGGG
Source organism: Sylvia atricapilla (assembly GCF_009819655.1). Lineage (NCBI taxonomy): Eukaryota > Metazoa > Chordata > Aves > Passeriformes > Sylviidae > Sylvia > Sylvia atricapilla. The sequence goes on along the minus strand of NC_089155.1, from coordinate 8,760,480 downwards.
GAATGGGGGAAAGATGGGAGCATGAAAGGTGGAGAAACAGGAGAGATGGAAGATGAAGCCATGAGAGGGAGAAGAAGGGATGGAGGAGATGGAGAGACTAGAGACATGGAAGGAAGACAGGCAGATGGAGGGAAGCGCTTTTTGGAAGATGATGGAAGTGCTGGCCCAGGGGAACTTGGACTCCCTGTGGCAGCCTGGGAGTGAAGGGACAGGGCTGGGTTTGGAGAGGGCCACCAAGTCCCATATCCCTGGAAGGGCTGTGCCCCCCGAGGGGCTGGGAGGAGAGGGGTCCCTGCAGGGCACAAACATGACACTGGGCAGACCCTGAGGGCACTGCCCCACATCTCTGCCTCCTTGAGAATGAATCAGTCCGCGAGCAAGTGACAAAGCAAGGGGCAAACAGAACAAAACAGATTTCTGCACCTGCAACACAAATGGGGGCTGCTCAAGGGTTTGTGATTTAACAACATCATATCATTTTTAATGGGAAGTGGGGTTCAAGTCCTAGGAGAATAAGGAAACCATAAGTAATCTCCTTCAGTAATATAATGGCATTTTCCTTGTATAAAAAATAATATGTAGTGGTCAGAATAATTATGTCTGTGTCAACTGTGCATTTCCAAGGCCAATCCAAAATTTTCTGTGTCCCAAAGCCAAATATAGATCAAAAGAAAGCTAATTTTGAATAAAGCTATGAAATAACCCAGAGCAATTTTATGGCCCAGACTATCCTTCCTGTGAATTTAACAGCTAAATTAGATAACCTTATGAAGATACTCTTACCTTCCTAGACTAATGGTTAAAAACTTGCTCATCATGTGGATAAAATGTCCTAATTTCTCATTAGTGCTTAAAGGGAGGTCTTTTTAAATTAATATTATAGCTCATTGGTATTTTCATAGAAATATGATAGTCAAGCTATCTTTTGTTTTTATGAAGCATTCCTTGCACAACATAAAATGCACTGAGTGCCAGGAAAAATAAAAAGAAACTTCCAAGGAGAGGGCTCTAAGAGGATTTAAAGCGATTACCCCAGCCTTGTTTTGGGACTGGGGTAGAAGCTTTACCACAAATCTGGATGGGCTGGAGATGGACAGCAAGTGTGATAACATGAGAGAAAGAGAGGTTTATAAATCCCTTATTCTTCCTGTCTATATTTTAGTGCTTTGCCCTGTTTTTTTCCACAAGGGCTGAGGCAGCCTGGGAACTGCCCTCAGCAGGGCAATGGCTGAGTTTAATAATGAAGATGGGAATGGAGTAAATCCTGGTCACCTCTGCCAGGTGAGCATGGGATGGGCCTCTCCTGCCGCCTTTCCTTCTCCAGTAAAAAAAAATTTTAGTTTCCACCCCTTTTCCCAGGCAGGAAGAGGGGAACTGGGCAGTGCCCTGTTCTGCACTGAAATAGAGCCTGACAGCCCATCAGCCTATAAATAGTCCAGGACCGAGCAGGAGAGAGGGCTGTCAGACCTGGCTAATCCCAGCTCCCTGAAGCCACTTTACCCAGCCTGGAGAGGCTTAAGCCCACAGCTGTGTGCCCAGGTTTGCCTGGCACCTGGGCAAAGGACTTCACTGAACACATGTGGTCCTGGGGACCATCAAGCTCAGCTGCCATGCCTGAGTGGAATAATTTTCCTGCACAAAAAACGGTGTAAATTTGCCCTTAAATGTTCAGCCGTGTAAAATAACAGAGACCCAAGCAAGTGAATCCGAGGGCGGCGGAAGTTTGAAGCCCTGTCTCCCTCCATCTGGTGTCAGATCCACCATCCCTGCTGAAACAATTCTCCTACATCATATTGAGGCTTGATTCACCCTCCCCATAAACCATCACCAAAGGATTTAGGGGGACTCAAGAAAACAGAAACCTCCCTTCCCCAGAAGGGGTGGGCAGGGACCACAAACGTGGGCTGCACACAAACGGGGCAGGGACCTCTTATTCCTTTCACCATCATCACCTCCACCCCATCTTGCCCCACAGCCCCTGGGTTGACATTTGGTTGCTTTAAACTACACTAAATTGCTATTTTCCCAGACAGAACAAAAGGAATTTATTTTTTTTTTCCCCAAGAGGCCTGCACAGTGTGACTGGGAGAGGGAATAATCCGCAGTGCTGGTAATTTGTATGGATCTGGGATGTGAACACCCCAGGCTGCCTGCCTGGATTTGCCTGGCTCTGGGGGTGTTTCTGCCTGGGAGTGTTCAGCTCACTGAGCAATTGTGTGTTTGTGGGTATAAAATGCAGCAGGTCTCCTCTGAAGGAAGGGATTTGGGCAGGGTTGATGGCAGTCATGAGGAACGCCAGCCTGGATGTCACTCCAGAATCTCTGGTCTCACAAGGGAGAAGTTGGGGCTGGACAGAGGGATGGCTGTAAATTTTTATTTTCTTTCTATGCCAAGAAATAGAGATAGAGTCCTTGAAAGGAAGAAGTGCAGCCTGGCCTCATGGAAAAGCCATGGGTAAAGCAGATCAGAGGTGGGTAGGGCAGTGTTTGTCCTCCAAGGGGCAGTTGGTGGGCAGAGTGGAGGCTGTTGGCTTTCCTTCTTCCCATGTCAGGCTTTTCAGCTCATTCCGCAGCAGCCTTGGAGGCTTTGCCGAGGCTTTGCACTCTGATATTTCAGCTTTCACCATCTGCTGGGAATGGACAAGCTCAAAACACCAAGGCACTGACCATCCTCTGCTCAGGCACACATTGTGCATCCAGTGGCAATCCTGGCTGCTGGTGCACACAAAACAAACATTTCCATTGCAGTTAAACCCCAGATTAACTGGTGTTAAAACAGGATGGGATTCCCTGCTGTACATCCCGGGGGTTTCTAGAGCATTTTACCTGGGGCTGGCTTTGAGGTCAAACTTCCCATGTCCCTGTTGTTTACATGCCATGACCCTCCCAGTGTGTTTGCCTGGCAACACTCCTGCCCAAGACACCAAATAGGAAGAGATTATAGGATTATAGAATCCCAGACTGGATTGGGTTGGAAAGGATCCTAAACACCATCTCATTCCTACCCCACTGCCATAGGCAGGGACACTTTCCACTAGACCAGTTTGTTCAAAGCCTCATCAAACTGGCCTTGAACACTTCCAGGGATGGGGGAGATTTCATGAGGACTTTTAACATGAGCAGATTTTTCAGCTCATGTTCATGTTGCAGACCTGGAGAGGAGAGATAAAGACAGGATTTATGGGACAGAAAGGCAGAGGAAGGAGGAGAAGGGGAGTATTTTGAGGTCCTGCAGTCAGCATATGCTGCTGATACCTTTAAATTGGAGCCAGAGATTTAAAAATAAACTTTGGAAGTGATAACAAGACATCCAAGTCCTCCAGCCACTTGGCCAGCTGGAGATGGAGTCTGGTGTCATCCCTGATGGGACAGCAGAGTACCTAGTGCAGGGTGGGCTGCTCCCCATGGTGCTCACACCACTGGGACCTGCCCAGTGGAGAGACAATGCCTAAAGGCCTTGAAAAACTGTCCCCATTCATCCTGGGTGTCTGTGGTAGCACACAGCTCCAGGGGCTGCTCTTCCAGGAACCCCTTTTCCACCAAATATCTGAGTTACGGGGTTGAGGCTATGGAGGATAAAACTGTCCAGCCTGAGCTGCTGCCCGTCTGGGAAGCAGCCAGGATGAACATTTCCATGCCCTGAAATATCTTTTAGCACCAGGGAAGGAGGAAAAACACCATTTCATCCACATCTCATCAGGGACACTGTGACATTTTTGGCGTCTGGCTGCAGCATCTGTGGGGGCTGCGAGATGCTGATCCCTTAAATCTCCCCGTGAGCTGAGGATGGGGCAGAGCCCAATCTAGGTCAGGCCCAAATGAGATAAGGCACCTCTGCCCTGTGGTTTAGTGCTGTTTGCAGGATGCTGCCTTGCCCCTGGGCCGTGCTGGGTTTTCAGCAAAGATGTCTGGTGCTGTGCCGAGCTACACCAGATTGAAGTGTTTGTTTTGGCAGCTGTGCACATTTCCCAGTTAGGAAAAGCCTGATTAATCCCAGGGATGGCTTTTCCTATCAAACCACAGCCACTGAGTGAAAAGAGCCCTGGCTGCCCACATCTTCTGATGGCTTTAATGGAAATGTTAAAGGAGAAACCTGGATAACAGCATAAGCTTTGGATGCATCCAGAGGTGAAAAGAGGATCAAGGAACTTAATGAGAATTTTTTTTTGCTGAACCAAGTCCCATCAAAGCCCTAGGGTTTATATTGGTGAATAATTTGTTTTCATGTGCTGGTAATGACTGGTAGTGGCATCTCCCCTGATCCCGCAAAGGAGTTGCTGGTGAAGTTTTCTGCAGACATGGATGCTGCTCGGTGTTGCTGCTTGTTTCTGCAAGATGATTTTCCAGATTTTAGAGAGGAACAGATGAACTGGAAGTCAGGAACTTGTGGAACCAAGTTCAGCACAAGCCTCTGGATTACAGCAAGCAGCTGTCATCTCTCTTCACTGGCTTTTCCAAATTACAGACATCTCTTTTGCACAGGCAAATCAGACAGTTTGTGACTCTCTGTCTAACTCCCTCCACAATGTGAGTATTTTCAGATCAGACTCAGAATTCTGGAGGTCCTGATGCCAATTCCCTGTCCACCCCTTTGGGAAACTGGACTGCAGGTGAGGACAGCAGAGCTGCTCCCATCCCCGTGGAGACACTGATCCACGCTCTCATCAGACTCTGGTTTATTCTCCTGCCAAGGTGGACCTTGGATCACTGCTGCACATCCCAGAAGGCAGAGCACGATTTTCCAGGTAAAATATGCTGCTCAAGCACTGTCCTGAAGGGAAGTCCTTTCCCTGCATTTCCAGGACATTCCCCTGTCTGATTTAAACCCATATAGGCAGGGGAAGATGTCCAGGCATTTCTATCAGGCCACAACCTGAGCATTGGCTTGGTGTCACAGCCGCTCTGCTCTGACCAGAGATGGCCCTATTGGGGCACCTGGGATGAAGATTTTGGGTATTATTATCCATAGGTGGCAGCAGCTGCCTGTGCCGGGCGGGACGCTGCCCTAATCCCAAACCCTGGCAATGAGTAACGGAGCCGGGAAAAGGCGGGGGAGGAGGAGGAGGAGCGAGAGAAGGAGGACGGGGAAAGAAGGACAGCCTGAACACAGGTCCTGCCTGCTCCCTCCTCTGCAGCAAGGGGTCCTCAGCAGAGGGAAAATTAGGGAAAGGCCTCTGTGGGGCGGGATCAGGCTTTGTAGCACTGTAGAGAGCTCAAGTCTATGTTACTGCCCAGAGAAGCTGTGGCTGCCCCATCCCTGGAAGTGCTGGAGGCCAGGCTGGACAGGGCTTGGACCAACCTGGATTAGTGGAAGGTGTTCCTGCCCATGGCAGGGAGTTGGAATAAGATGAGCTTTAAGGTCCCTTCCAAGCCAAACCGGTCTGTGATTCTACTGCAGTGCCAGGATTAAGTGCTGCCTTCTTACCCTGGAAGAAAATTGCTACTTTTTTGCTACCAGAAATACTCTGGTGGGGAAGGGGCTGCTGGGCAACCTTTTCTTGACCAAATTCCTGAAGCACTGGGATGTCACATCCTTAGAAGGACTCTGGTAGCAGCATGAAAACATTGGGGTGCCCCAAACACCCACTGATGACCCACGAGTGCTGGTGGAGTCCTGGGGCAGCAGCTCCTTCAGCTCTGCAGCTTTTGCAGGCTTCCAGAAATTTCTGCCAAGTTCAGAATGACACAACAGGCTCTTCCTCAACAGCCCACACAAATAGCAGATAACAAAGGCCAGTTGCCAGAAGCTAAAAGCTAGATTTAAAAAAAAAAAAAAAGGAAAACACAGAAACCTTGCTGAAAAGCAAACAGGAGAGAGTTGCAGCCCTAGGCTCTCGCCTAGAGGCTCTAATGAGAGGGAAACCAAAGAGAAAAATCTATCCAAATCTTGTCATCTGCTCACTGTAAAACTACCATTTCTTGATCAATATAAATTAAATGTATCTTCCTCTTTTCAACACACCTGGTATGAGCAGGTTTTGTCCTGGGAAACCAGACTGGCTCCTCCATCAATCTCCCCTGGCTGCTCTGTCCTGCCCATGCTGCTCCTGCTGCATCCTTAAGGCAAAATGGAATTGATTTTGAGAGGAAAAGCAGAACAAGAACAATTTGCTGGAGATTAATCCCCCTGAAGAAGCAAAGGCCCAGCTCACCCCTCTTGGCTGTGGATGCAGCATCACAGCCCCAGTGTTATCTGCTCAAAGAGGTGATCCTTTAAAAGCAGCTCCAAACGTGGGTGTAAGTGGTGCCACCCCACAAAGGGACTGGGGCAGGTTTGTTCATTTCTGCTCTATCATTAATTAAAGCAATTAGCCTGCTCAGGCTCGGTGGGGTGCACAGCCATCCTGTACCTGATGGGGAGGATATAATCCATTATGGAATATAATCATTATATCAGTACACACTAATTGCTCTGTACATTCTTAGGGGGATGGAGTTGAGGAGGAACCTGAGAGATGGCACAGGCTACACTGAAGCAAAAAGTGACTTTTCATGTCTGAAGCACTGAATTTTTAGCCTTTTATCATTCCCTTCTGGGCCAGAAGATGCTCTCAAGCCTGTATCCTGGGACTCCCTGTGCTGTGTAGCCAGGCAGGGCTGGGACCAAATGGGCTGGGAGTGTCAGGACCCTGAAATCAAACCAATAATCCAACCCAGTCAGGCGGCACAAAAGCAAAGCTTATGCTGGGCATGAAAGCAACCACGTGGCTGTTTTAAACTGCCCGTTGGAATTTGTGCATTCAAAGTCCATCACAGCCTTTAGCCAAATCCTTCCCTGGAAAGCGCTGAGTCAGTATTATCAGCGGGGAAACTGAGGCACAGCTGGAGGAACTCGGTCCCCAGCTGGACCACACATGTGCTTGTGTTGGCCCTTTAACCTCTGGGGCAAATTTTGGAAATAATCTATTTATTTACAGACTTGTGGTGTCAAGGCTTTCCCTGAAAGCCTGTCTGCTTTCCTGGGAGGGTGCATACAGTGTCCATGCCAGTGGCTATGGCAGTGGTCTCCATGGCCTTCTCCTTGGGTCAGCTGGGGACATGGCTCACCTGGAGTGTCCCCATGCTGGGGTGGTCATACCTCACTGAGAAACACACCCCTGAGGGCAGCTCAGCCCTTCTGCTGCCCCATGAGCTGTGCAGGGAGATCGATGTCCTGGGGCAACCCAGGGCAGCCTCCCCTGGCACTGCTTCCTCATCCTGGTGATTAAAGAATAACTCCGGATTAAAAAGGAAAAAAACCAGACTGGGGAGGAATGAACCTCGTTGCTTGGGGAGTTTGTGACAGAACCAGGTTGGCGTGTGGGCTCTCTTCTGCCTTCAATCCCTAAAATGGTTAAAACATCACCCCCCAAAATGTTCTTTCCCATGGCTGCACCTGAACTGCAAGGTTTTACTGCAGCCCTCAGCGTGCTGGGCTGTAAAGAGCCCTGCTCTGGAGCATTATCGAATTTTAGGGGAGAAAAAATGAGCAACATTTTAGGTATAGCAGGTACCAAACTGCCTTTGTGGAGATCCCTTAAGGCTCCGGCATCTCTTCAAGTGTTTTGTTCTCAACCTCCCAATTTCCATTCCAAACAGAAAGAAATTTTCTGTGAAGTTTCTGTTCCTCTTGAACAGATCTGCTTCCTCATACACACACGCATTGCCTTGGCTCTCCCCAAAACACACTCTCACATCCCACAAAACCAGTGGTTTCTGGAGCAGCACCTGATGCTGCCCTGGTACCCAAACACGGAGGAGCTGGTCTGTGGTGTGGGTTGTACTTTGGCCTTGCTGTAAGCTTTTCCTCTGAAATAAAGTGTTCTCTCCCAAAACTGATAAAACCCAGCCAGCTCAGAATCCCACGAATCCGTAATTATTTGTTTTTCATGTTTACCCTCATTTTAAACGCAGCATTGCTAGAAAGGAGAAAGAAACTTCTCCAGAGAAGCTTCTGTTGGGTCACAAGGTGCAGGAAGGACCCCCAACATCCCCCAGAGATCCCAAATCCCCTCCAGGACCCCCAGGGCTTCCAAACTCCTGGGAGAGGAGCCTGGGAATGGCTGGATCCACTCCCAGCCCCAGACTTTGTCAAGGGTTTATGTGAAAAGGACTAGACAGGTGTAGTTAAACCTTTATGGAATTCGTCCCACAGGATTACTGATGGAACACCAGATATATTTCTATAAATACAGATATATTTCTATAAATATAGATACGATTGATTATAATTATGACTAGAGAAAAACAAAAGATACGATTGATTATGATTATCACCAGAGGAAAAAAAAAAAAAAAGGGAAAAAAACCCCAGAAAAACAAAAAAACCCAAAACAAACAAACAAAAACAAAACCAAAAACAAAACAAAACAAAACAAAACAAAACAAAACAACAACAACAACAAAAACAACAACAACAACAACAACAACAAAAACAAAAAAAAAAAAAAAACCAAAACAAACAAAAAAAACCACACACACTTTATTCAGAAATATCTCCCCGGGTTCAGGGCGCTGTTGGCCGGTTGCGCGGCGGGTCCGGGTGTCCTGGCGGGGTGCCCCGTGTCCCCGCGGCGTGTCCCCTGTCCCCGCGGTGACAACGCCGAGCGCTGGCAGGGGCGTGTCGTGCGGGGCACGCCCCCGCTGCCATTGGCCATCTCTGGGCAGGGCGTGTCCGGAGCGGATAAAAGCGCGCTGCGGGGGCGGCTCGGCAGCGCCGCGGCTCAGGCCGTGCGGTGCGAGCGATCGGCGGCCCCAGCGCCGGACCCCCGCCCTCTCCTGCCCTCTCCTGCCCGCCGGAGCCGCCGGACCCGCACACGGCCCAGGTGCGCTGCCGGGAGGGGAGGGAGGAGCTTCCCCCGTGCCTCGGTTTCCCCGCTGAGGGTTCTCGAGGATGGCGCTCGGTGTCCGCCAGATGTTGGCAGCTGGCGCGTTGGACGGCCTGAGCCTTTTTTTTAAAGCTTTCTTGGAGAATAAGGGGTCGGAGTGTGGGGAGAGCCAGCCGATGGCAGGAAGGTGTTTTGTACACGGAAGAGGGAAAAAAAAAAACTTGCCAGTTTTTTCCAGTTCAGAACTGGAGCTGAACCGCATCAAAGGGGAAGGGCGGGCGTGTTTGTCCCGGCTGTGGGTGATGGGGAGGCTGCTGAGAACGGGCTGGGGCTGAAACTTCTTGCAGGAACACCCTCGGTGTGTGCCTCAGTTCAACATTTCTCTGCTCCTTATGCAACTTCCGTCTGGGATTTTGTAACTCCAGATGTTGACCCAAGGAGGGGAGCTCGATTCTTGCAAGAAAAGCTGCGGGAAGGAGGGGTCGGGAAGGGGCTGTGCCAGGCTGTGCTCCGGGCGGGCAGTTGTGGACGGCGGAATTACTTTGGCTTTGTGCGCAGCTCTTGGAGCTCTGTGGATCTAATCCGTGTGCAGTGAGCACCAGCCGCCGTTCCCAGGGCAGGGCTGCACGTCCCTTTCCTCCGGTAGTCACACTGATTCCATTTACACTCCTGCAGCTTTTGGGGGTGCAGGGGCGGGTCAGGGTGGGTGCTGACGGCTGCCTCTGTGCTCCCAGGTTTAGATCTGCACAAGATCCAAGATCAGGAACCATGGCATCCATCCCATCCAGCGGCTCGCTCATGGCCACACACAACTATCGCAGAAGTAAGGGCAGGCTGGGGGCTGGGCTGGGCTTGGGGCCGTGGGTGAGCACGTGGGGGTCCTCTGCCAGGCGTGGGGGGATGTGGCTGGAGCAGAGCTGGAGCTGAGCTCAGGTCTGTGCTTTTGGCTGCAGCCCCATGTAAGAGTTTGGTGGGAAAAGGGGACAGCCAGCAGTGCCTCTGCTGGTGCCCTGACCCTCCTTTGGGGGCCCCCAGCCCAGCTGTACCAGCTGCTGAGGGGGCTCAGATCTCCTTCACTTGGTACTAAGCTTGTAGGGGATGGAGTGGACCATTTCACCTTGCACTGTTGCTTCAGAAATGAGCTGCAAAACCAGTGTGGGCAATGGTTGCTCCTGGTACCTCACCCGGGAGAGAGTTCCTGGTTTAATGCATTGCTTCAACCACAGGGAATTAAAGGATTTCCCCGAGATGAAACAAGCAGCAGGCTTGTAGCTGGTGTCCTAAAAGCACATGGGTTATACACAGGAATTTGCATCCTCTTGGCCTCCAGACATCTGCAGAGGGCTCTCAAAGCCACTAAACTTTGTCCTTGGGGTTGCAGGGTTTTTTCTTAGTGAGGTGTTCAGGTGTTTTTCTGCTCCCTGCAGTTGGAATCTCCCTAGTATTCCCTTCCTAGTGGTTTTTACTGGCCTGGCACTAAACTGGGCAAGTAGTGGAGTTATCAATGAGGCTGAGCTGTGTCACCCAGGCACAGCCTCACCAAGGCTGTGTTTTCCTTCTCATGGCACGACCATGGGTCAGCAGTGGTTCTGATGGCCATGATTGTTCCACAGGGCGCCTGAGCTCCACATCCAGCACCAGCTCCTGCAGCTCAGAGTACTCCGGGGAGGTCATCCCCCATGGCCCAGGTAAGTGTCACCTGTCCTGGCTCATGGACACTCTGCTCCCAGTCCCTCCTTGGGGAATCTTACTGGAGGTGACCCAGTGGGATGAGGGTGGGGTGGCCATGGGCCTGCCCAGGTTGCACTGACCTGAACTCTGCTGTCATACCCTGTTCCTCAGATCTGCCCAAGTCTGACCCCGGCCAGTGGTGGGCCAGCTTCTTCTTTGGGAAGACGACTCACCCAGCCATGACAACGGTGTCAGAGTCCCAGGAGAGGTGAGGTGACACGGGGGTGCACCCATACAGCCCCCAGGACACTTGGGGATATCCCTGCTGCATCCCCCACGGTGCATTCTGACCCCACGGACCATGTGCATGCCCAGGGCTCCCATGCCTTTGCTGCAGCAATAAATGCAGAGCAGTACTGCCACATTTGGGGGTTGGCATGATCGCTGACTCTCTCTCTCTCTGCCATGTGTTGCAGCTTGGGAGCCCTGCGGGTGGCCACAGGACCGATGGCCTGCGGGCTGGTGGCCGCCCCGGGCGCAGGACGGAGGCGCCACGCCAGCGAGTCCAGCGCGGGGCCGTCGGTGTGAGCGGGTCGGCGGCTGCTCCCTCCCACCCCGGCGGGCACAGCCCCTCCCCTGTAGAGTAGCCGGCTGCTCCAAGCCAAAGGTGCTGCTCTCTGATGGAAAAGCGCAGCCACCCCGACGATTCCACTCCAGCCCTTTTTTTCTAACTCTCCCCCAAGTGTAGCGAAGCCCTCTCAAAGCAGACTTGGTAACAGGTTTTTATTACCTTGAACTCGTACAATGGCAACGAATAAACTGGAGCAGCCTTTTAAAGAACGCTGTGGGTTGTTCTTTGTCCGTGGAGTGGGGAACAGAGCAGTGCTGGTGGAGCTGGACAGGACACAGCACAGCTCCTGACCGCAGCAGCAGGATGTGGTGGTGGCAGATATCACACGCCAGCCATGTGTGTTTTGCACGTGAGCAGGATCTGGCTGGGCTGTGGTGGTGTTGCAAACGCCTTCCCTCAACAACTTCTCTCCTTACTTGGCCACACAGCCAGTCCCTGCTGGCACTGAACTTGTTTTGCTCCCTGAACACTCAGCTGCCCTGCACTGCTTTGGTAGCTCGAGGGGTGGACAGAGTGCCAGGGCCTGAGCAGGTGTGGTGGGGCTGGGGGGAAGGATTTGGGTGCACAGTGACCGCTCCATAATGAGGAGAGGCTTGCTCAAGATGTGTGTTTTGTGGGTTGGGAAATCAGGCTGGAGTTCATGGTGTGGATGGCAGCTGAGAGGCTGCACTGGGTTTGCAGCCCTGGGTCCCAGCTGCCCCATGTGTTGCACTGCCCCAAGTGCTGTTTCGCCTCATTTTTGCCTCCAATTAGTCAGTTTGGCTGTTTGATCCTTCTGTGCCCAACCCAATAGCTGGGAAAACAAGAGCCTGCAGGTGCCTGCATGAAGGGAGCGTCTTTGTTCCTGCTGGAGGCAAAAAGAAAAACTTGCAGAGGTTGATTTAAAGGTGCCAAACATTCCTGCTCTGCTTCCAGCCACAGCATGAGGTGCAGGGCTGTCCCTGTGTGCACCAGGGCCTGCAGCCCCCATGGCAGCTGAGGCCATGGGACCCCTGAGCTGTGACTTTGCCTCATGTCCCATGCTGGGCAAAGGGCAGGGAGCAGCTGGAGGCAAGCGGCTGCTCTGCTTTCTGTCTGCTCAGCAGAGGGGCATCCAGGGTCACGACAGCTCTGTTGTTTCTACAGTGAAAAGTGTTGAGTAAGCTTTTCACTGAGCTCTGCTTCCCCAGGCACTGGTCCTTGTCTTGGGGCAGAGTTTGTGTCCCCTGTCCCTCCGAGGGGCCGGGGCAGCACTGGCACCTCTGCTCCCCCTGTGTCAGTGTGTGCATCCAGCAGTCTGGGCACACAACTTGGAGCCCAGAGGCTGCCACATCACCCTGAAGGGGACCCCCATGTCCTTGGCAGTCAGTTGATCTGATGTGACTTCCAGTCAGGCAGCAAACTGCTGTCGTAGGGCTGCACATCCCAGAAAGCACATGGCAGCTTTTGAACTTCACAGAACACAGGAAAATCAAGATAAAATAAACTTCTGAGTAAGGCAAGGCATGGTGGGCTGGCTGGCTGGGACTTGTGGTTGTGGCACCACTCCAGGATCTTCCCAGGCCCCAGCAAAGCCCTTTGGGTGCTGCTCAACCCCAGGATGCCTCAGGCATCTCCTCTGCTGCTTGTTGCCAGCAAAACCCACATATTTTGAAGAGACAAGTACTTTTTTTTCCAAGCCTGGAAATCAGTGTGGACACACAGAGGTAAAGTCAATATTACTGTATTTGCTTGTTTGTCTTGTGATCATGAAAGGACAAACCCAGCAACTGTCCCCAGGCACCCAGGGGAGGTAGTGATAGAGCAAAGGCACCAACCCTACACCCCTGGCTTTCATCTGGGCACATTCTCCAGCCTGACCCAGCTCTAAGTGAGCTGCTCTGTGATTCCTTGAGCACATGGTTGCTCCCCTATCCAGCTTATGGGTGCTGGGTGGAGGTTAATTCATTCCCACATTGCTCCAGGGTGGGCTGGATTTACAGCAGGGACTGCAACATCAGTCAGTGGCTGTCCTTATGCTCATGGCTCCCTGTCCAGTGAAGCAAAACTGCCTGGAAAAACCCGGCTGAATTAAAGGTTGTTTTTCTGAATGTCTGTGAAGTGTCACAGACTCAGGCTCCTTCTCTGCTGGGAGTGAAGATACAGGGAGAGTCCAGATTCCCCCCAGATTTGCTCCTGGGCAGCTTCATGGCATTTCTAAGAGCAAAGCCCTTGGCATTGCTTTTTTTTGCTTGAGATTGAAAGGCTTTTAGGGTCTTTCTTGCCCTTTGACAGCCTTCAGACGTATTTCAGAAAAGCATCTGACAGCCAAACGAATTTATTTTTGTTCTGTTTCCATCTTCACTGCTGTGGGTGTCTCTCTTGTCAAGTAACAAGTGATGAGAGAAAACTCTCATTTCACAATTGTATGGAACAGCCTCAAATTGTGCCAGGAGAGGTTTAGGTTGGATATCAGGGCAAATTGCCACTGAAAGAGGTACCAAGCATGGGCACAGGCTGTCCAGGGCAGTGGAGGCACCATCCCTGGGGGTTTAACAGACCTGTGGATGTGGCGCTTGGGGACATGGCTTAGTGGTGAGCCCTGCAGTGCTGGCGGAATGGTTGGACTCAATGATCTTAGAGAGCTTCTCCAACCTAAGTGATTTTATGATTCCAGCTGGTTTCCTGTGTCTTGTGTCTTGGTGTTGCTGCTGTGGTGGGATAGCAAGGGAAACACTGTGCAGTAGGAGCAAGATAATGAAAGGGGTTCCCCACACACTGCACACCTCCCTAATCAATCCCCTGCTTCCTGCAAGGCTTGATATTGGAGGGGCAAGCACCCATCTCCCATGCCATCAGCTCCACAGGGCCTGATGTCCCCCCTCTGCTCGCTCGATGGTGTTTTAACTGTTGATTAATTCACGTATTTGCTAGAAACTCGCTGGTGTTTTCTGCTCACTCGTCCCTTGCAGCAGCCCTGGTGCCACCCCGCCGCCTCCGGTGAGAAGTATTTCTTTACATTCCCTGCCTCTTGCTGCAGGGGGTTGTTTTGGTTTGCTTTATTTCCCTCCAGCAGCTCTGCTTCCCCCTCACCCATCAAACCTTAAAAATAGAAATGAGCTGTGCAGCTGAAATACATCGCATTAGCCTGAGGCTGCTTCCAAATGCCGCTGGGTCAAGGCTCCCATCCCTGAATCCGCAAAGGGGCACATGCCGGGCTGCAAATGGAGCAGGAGATACCTGTAACAACAGGATTTGCAAACAGGATTGGCATTGCCCACTCCGGAGTGGTTCCGCAGGGACCGGGACCCCACCATTCCTGCCTCTGTGGAGTGTATTTAAGGAAAAGCCTGCTCCAGTTTTTGGGGGAGGGCTGTAGTGCCCAGCCCAGGCTGAGATCTTGGGAGCAGACAGGAAAATTTGGGTGCCACTCCCCCCCAGCCCAAGTTTATCTCCTTTTTAAAAACAAGTAATGACTCTAAGAAATGCCAAAACCCAGCAGACCGTGCTGGAGGGCAAACCCAGGCTGTGGATTGGCTTTTCGTGCAGCAGAGGAGGAGGAGGAGAAGGAGGAAGGAAAACTGCTGTGGGCAGCACCGTGTCATCACATCCTCATATTCCCCCTCCACATCCCCAAGAGGTCACTGTGAGCCGGTTTGGGGCCATGTGCCCTGCCAGCCCTTCTCCAGGTACCCCACCACGGACGGCTCTGCCCCACACCAGCCCCATCGCCCCACGCACCCTTCTCCTCCTGCTTATTTTTGAGCTCCATCTGGTGGCAGCGAGACCTGCAACTTTACTGTCGTTATTGCTGTTTGAGCAGCCTGATCTAGTGGGAAGTGTCCCTGCTTGTGGCAGAGGGGCTGGAACAAGGTGAGCTCGAAGGTGCCTTCCAAGCCCCATTCTGTGATTCTGTGGTGCAGCAGCCCCCGCATGTCCCTGCCCTTCCTCAGTGTGCCATAACCCTTCACCTGCTGCACGTGGCTTCAGGCTTTACGTTCCTGCAGGAGAGAACCTGGGCTGTACACAGGTGTGCTCTCTGCTAAGGTGTTTGATCAGGCTGCAAAATGTTTGTGCAAGGAGTGGATTTCCTCTTGCAGCCACGTCCAAACTCAACCTGTTGCTTTTTCCGTCTGGGAATGCTCTAACCAGGAGCTGCTGCCTTCCCAGGACAGGGCTGCAGCTCTCTGGACATGAACAGAGCAGGCTTCATCCCACCCCTAAACCACATTCCTGCCTCCCCTTTCCAGGCCCCTCGTGCTTGGAGACTTGCTCAGCCAAGAGCCAGACTTGTTTCTGCTGTTCTGCACAGCACAGACGCTGCCCAGGCGTGGGGAGTGTTGCATAAACTTTATTAACTTTATAAATTCCAACGTGGCTGTTGGCTCAGTCCCACTGGTCACCTGCAAAAGGGCAAAATGGGCTTGTCAGGAGGAATTCTAAACCTCTGCCAATTGCCTTTCACCCACAGCCTGTCTGCTCTTGCCATCAGTGCCACAGTTGTGTTGGCCTGGGCCTGCCTGCACCAGCCTGGATCATCAGCATTGCTCCAATTCCTGCTTTTCCGTGTGTCCTTCCACTGCTGCCAAGGACAGTCCAGCCTCTGGGAGTGTTTATGGGCAGGGGGCAACAGGGACTTGGCTGCAGCAAACTCTGTCCTGGCTTGGGAGGGACCAGAGTCTCATGGTCCCCCTGCAACGCCATATCCTGGGATAAGGGAGGAGCTGGGGGACGTGGGAGTATCTCTGGGCTTGTCCTGTGGGTGGGTCAAAGAGCAAAGCAGGGTGATGCAGGGTTTTACCTTTGCTGCCTGCACTGGCATAAGGAGGCATTCAATATTAGAACACATTAGACATTCTGTTTTTTTGGAATAACCACACGAGGGTGAGTGAGACAAGGTTCCAGAGGGGAGCAGCCCAGTCAGGATGTGACTGTGCAGAGTCCTCGGGGCATGTGGGGCTGCCTGGGAAAGGGGTGGCAGAGGCACATAGGGGTGCTTGGGTGAACAGAGTCCAAAGGGACACAAGAATGGTTTTATCTGTGGTTGCAAGAGTGGGACTGGCTGGAAATCAGTGTTTCCCTGAACCTATCCTTGGTGGGTTCCTTGAAACCATCCCTGGAAGTGTTCACATCCAGGCTGGACAGGGCTTGGAGCAAGCTGCTCTAGTGGAAGGAGTCCCTGTTCATGCCAGGGGGTTTGGAACAAGATGAGCTTTAGGGCCATTCCAACCCAAGCCATTCCCCAATTCCTGGGAGGGAGTGGAGCAGCGTGCTGTGGGAGGAGCATCCAGCAACACCCTGCAAGGACTCCTGCGGGTGGATGCACACACATTTATTGATAAATACACCCAACACACACTACAAGATAAATCGAGCAGAGCCACAACTGAACATGAACTGCAAACCTTCACGTTCATGTGGGGAGCAGCAGGGATCTCCCACCCTACTGAGTGAACAAAGATGTAAACTTTGAGTGATGCCTCCATGGGGCTTCTCCAAACTGTCACACAGCCAAGTGCTGGCAGTGAGTTCTCCACAACTTGTTGCTTTCTCCCTTGGCCACCTCCCTGCACCCTGGCTGTGAGGGAGCACAGGCTGTTTTCTGGGGGGATGTGCTTTCCTCATAGGCATGTCAGAGGGCAAACCAGAAGGAAGGAACTTCTTGGCAAGAGCTGGCCTGGAGGGGCTTGTGCGGGAAGGGATCCCTCAGGAGAGGGAGCTGAGCAGCCGCCTGTAGATGAAGCCCAGCTTCTCCCTCAGGGCCAGGAAGGTGGGACGCTCCTCCGTGTTGCCACTCCAGCACTCCAGCATGATGCTGTAGATCTCGGGGGGGCAGGGGCTGGGCCGGGGGAGGCGGTAGCCCCTGGTGATTTGCCGTACGGTTTCTTGGTTTGTCATTCCTGTGAGGAAGGAAAAGATGCCCCTGAGTCTGATGTCCCCAAAGGATGCCCTGAAGGGACACCTGCAGTGGGCAAGGTGTCACTGGTGGGGCAGTGTGTCTCTGTCCAAGGGGTGTTAGGAAGGAGGATCTGAGGGATCCAGACCAACCTCCTGCCCCTGGCTCCTGCACCCACCCTGCAACCACTGCATATCCCTCTAAGCCATCCCCTAGTTGGACAATAACCTGCTCATGCTCCAGGAGCTGCTTCCATATCCCTTAGGGAAGGGACAATACAACAATTCATGACTCTCAGGCTTTTGGGGACCATGGGCAAGCTGCCCAGCAGGTGGATGGAGGCACAAGAGTGGGGCAGCAGCCCTACCTTCATATGGGATCTGCCCATACGTGAAGACTTCGTAGAGCAGAATCCCATAGGACCAGACATCGGACTTGAGGGAGTAGGTGCGGTAGTTGGCTGCCTCTGGGGCTGTCCACTTCACTGGGATTTTAGTGCTGCTGCTGGTGGAATAAATGTCATCCTAGAAAGTGAAGGGAGACAGGACATGAGAGGTGGGGTGATCAACACTGACACGGCTTTTGGGGAAAGTGGACAGCAGGGAATGGCTCCATCATGGGACAGTTTTATGAGTTCAAGTGGTGGCAGGGAGGGACCACAGCATCCCCTGAACTGACCTTGAGGAGCCGGGCAAGTCCGAAATCAGCGATTTTGCAGGTGAGTTCCTCTCCAACCAGGATGTTTCTGGCTGCCAGATCCCGGTGGACAATGTGCTTCTCCTCCAGATACCTCATCCCATCTGCCACTTGGCAGGAAATGTTGAGCAGGTGGGAGGTGCCCAGGGACTTCCCTTCAGGACCTGTCAATCCAGACAATCCAAGCATTGAGAGGAGCAATGTACCGACATCTGTTTCGAGTGTTCTGGTTTGGAAGGAGACCCTGTGCTGGCAGTGTGATACATGGGGAACATGTAAAACCTCAGATTTGTCCTCCTGCCTATCTGTCCTGGTTGTGCTGTGTGGAAAGTTCAGCACAGCCGTGTGCTCCTCAGGCATGGGACAAGGGTGGGCTCTGAAGACCACTGAGGTCACAGATATCCATAACTTGTTCAAAGCCAAAGCTGACCTTCTGCTATGCAAATCTCCCTGAAGGCCTCTCATCCTGTTGTACCTGTGAGCTCCAGCCCCTCAGGCACCAAATGCTGCTGGAGCCCCAGTCAGAAGCAAGGTCAGTGTGGGTGGCAGGGGAAGTAGCCTGTAGGAAAACAGGTCTTGGTGGAAGAGGTTTATTTTGTTTACTTTCAAGACCAATTGTGCTGGGTCAGGAAAAGGAAGGCCAAGAAAATTAAACTGGATGATGAGTGGTCCATGACACGTTATGGGCTCTGCACACAAACGAACCCATGGGGAGGTTTGGGTGTTCCATTCCTAAAGAAGGTGGAGCTGCCCAAACAAGGCAGTGTGGTTCTGTGCACTGGTGAGCGCTGGCAGACCACGGGTAGGTGGTGGAGGGATGAAGGTCCCTACCAACAGGCTTGGGCTCCCAGGGGTTAATACAGACCCACGTGGACACCCAAAGGATCATGCCTGACTTTGTGATCCCAAGACCATCTCCACCAACTGCCCATGGATAGCTCTGCGTTACCACTGACCAAACAGGACAGGAACCAGGCTGGCACTCTCTTAGGACCCCCTTTCAGATCCATAGGGCCACTCTGAGGCATGGGAAGCAGTGACCCAGGATGCCCCACCCCATGGGGCCAGCGCAGCACTCACTGTTGAGGTAGCTGTGGAGGTTGCCTTTGCGCATGAGCTCGGTGATGATGTACACGGGCTCCTCCAGGGAGCACACGGCGTGCAGCTGGATCAGCTTCTCATGCCTCAGGCGCTTCAGGTTCTGAATCTCTTTGGTGAAGTCTTCTGCTTTCATGTCAGCTGTGGGAGAAAGCCAACACAGCCCTCGCGAGCCACGTTCTCCTGCAGACTTGGGAACCTCAGTGCCAACTGGGATGAGGACCTTTTTTACCTCCTCACAGCCCATCCCTGCTCTCAAAGCTCAGGTCTGCACAACCTGTGTCTCACAGCCAAAGAGATGTGTTCCACTGGGCTTTGGATCCCATTTTCAGGGTCATAGTCCTATTAGGACTTGATGTATTACAAACCCATTTGATTTGATGTGATGTCACTTGTCACACACTGACTGGCTGGAGCCATTTTACAGGGATGCTGCCCAAGCTTAGGTTTGTGCACAGAAATATTCCTGTGGCTCCTAACCAGGTCCTACTGCAGTTTGCCTGATAAAACTGTCACAGTGGCCAAGACGATGAGGAAATAAAGGGAAGGTCAATGATAATGGCAGTGAACGAGAGACTCAGTTGGCTGCTGTTAACATCTGAATCTCCACGTACCTTTAATGATCTTGATGGCCACGGGCACCGTGTTCCTCCACAGCCCTTCCCACACCTCTCCAAAGTAGCCCTCTCCCAGCTTCCTCCGCAGGGTGAACTCCCAGCGCGGGCGCTCCCAGCCGTCCCTCTCGGGGGGAGTCTGCCAGATGGACATGGAACGGCACACTCGGATCACCCAGCCAGGCAGGACCTGCTGCTGGGGCCTGCACCAGCCCTTGGTGCCCACAGAGGAGCAGGACATGGTGCTCCACCAGCCAGGGGCTGAGCCCAAGCACTGCCCTTCCCTCAATGTTCATTGCAGGCACAAAACACATAGGACATCCTCTGCATGAGCCCTGCTGGGACCCCAGGGGTGCAAGGGGCAGAGTTTGGAGACTACATGAAATACCAGCAGTATTCACTTCTCATCAGACCTCAAAAGTCACTTTTCTCCATCTCCACCAATAAATGAAAATGAATGAATTAATATTATTGCATATTATGGCTGATTTAGACCTCAGCTCATTAAGCATTTCTTTTATCCCACACCTTTCAATTTCACTCTTGGATTATTCACATGGTTAATTGCTGTTTCTAAGTCATAATCAGTGGATGGAACTCTAATCAGGAAATGAGTTGGCAATTTGGGATTAATACTGTAATTAGACTTATGACTGCTGCACTAATTGGTATGAAAACTTTATAAAGGCCATGTGCTTTGTCTTATATTCTCAGGAAAAAAATTGCAAGAGCAGGTATTTCCAGAATCCATATTGAGGGGGATTGTAACAACTTGGTTTCGATCTTTGAGATGGACAACACACCTCAGAAAATCCTGTGCATTTTGGCTGGTCAAAAACACATATAAATGCCATACCCAGCCTTAACGTGGCTGATCAAAGGTGAGGCTGGCAGCTATACTAATGGTGGGCTTTAAATTCAGTTTAATAAAGCTCAAACCCCAAACGGACAGAGTTATTATTTCCAGTTTCGCTGGTTTCCCTTTCCCTTTTCCCATCCCGGCAGTGGCGGGGAGCGGGGCTGGGCTGTGCCTGGCATACACACCGCAGGGCTGCAGGGCTGCAGCAGGGGGCTCTGGATGACCTTCCAGTGCTCCGTGTAGAAGGCCAGGAGCTCCTCCATGTTGGGAAAGGGATGTCCCCTCTGGATGTAGAGGCTGCCCCGGGGGCTCTTGCAGATTCGGAAGTGGCTGACCTTGGTGTGGTTACGCACTGTGGGGAAGGCCAGGTTGGGGAAAACTCAACTACTGCAAAGATCCTCAGTCCCTCCCCAGTTCCCTGCTGACTCCATCCTCTCTCCTTTAAAGATTCCGAGACTTTTAATAGAGATAAAGCAACACAACGCTCCCCTGGACTGCTTCATCCCACTCCTCACCTCCCTTCTGCTCCCACCTCCTGGGCCAGAGGACTCCTGGCCGTTGTGAGCCAGGCTCCTTTGGACCACAGGGGTGATCTTTATTATCAGGGATAATAATGAGCTTTATTGTCAGGCATAATTCTGCCATGGATTGCTCAGTGGAGCTGCTCAAAAAGGATAAACCAGGGGCACCTGTGAGTCCCACAGCCCAGAGACTGATGGTGGGATGCAGAGTTTGCCATGAATGTTCCTAGGATTGCTTTTATGAGGAAAAAACCAGATCATAATGGCACTTCCTGGTCCAAAACCCCCTGAATTCAGCACGTGGGAGCAGCCCAGGCCCTGGTAATCAGGAGCGGCAGCATATTTTTAAACAACCCTCAGATGACAAAAGCTGCTGGAATGAAATCCTGGGAGTTAGTGCCATGAAACCATCATTAAGCTGCAGTGAAATGTTTATGGCTTTCATACCCCAGACAGGAGCCACACACTTTCCTTTGCCGCAGTGATTCAACAATCCATCCCTGCTCTGTAAACTTTCCCCTTGCCCTCAGAAAGCAGCCCAATCCCTTCAACAAGGTGCCGAAAAGCATGCTTTAAACTTATCCCTGTTTTTCACCCCATGCTAAGCAAGCCAGGAGCTGCCCCTAAGGAACAGCTTCCTTTCCCTGTGCTAATTTTATCTGGATAATTGCCACAAGGTCACCTGAGAGAGAGTATTCGCCCTTGCTGCTCTCGCTGTCCCGGACGAGGAAGGAGCCGTGCTGGTTGGGAGGCGAGAGGAGGAGTTGTTCTGCCTCATTTCGGCTGATCTTGCTGAAGTACCAGCTGGGGAGCAGAGCAGAGGAGTCAGAGCAGGGCAAGGGGATGTTGCACAGATGGGTCTCCATCCATTTCAGGGAATCCTGAACCTCCTGAGCCAGAGAGGGGGAGCAGCTGCTGGGATCCCACTCTGCTCATTCCTACAGCCACCAAGTGGCCTGGTGGCTAAATGTCTCCAAACCTATAGATGTGGCTGCCTGCACCAGGGCTGTTCCACTGGGTGGGTTTACAGGCACTTGCTGCAGTTTATCGCAGCTCACTGCCTGCAGACCATTTCACAGAATCAGAGAATCCCAGAATTGTTTCAGTTGGAGGGACCCTAAAACTCATGTCATTCAACCCCTCCTGCCATGGTCAGGGTCACCTTTCACTAACCCAGGCTGCTCAAAGCCCCATCCAGCCTGGCACTGAGCACTGCCAGGGATGGGGCATTTCCTCCAGCAGTGTCTGGACACTGCTGTATCAAGCTGTCCAGGTCTCAGCTCCATCCCAAGCCCATGAGGTTTATACTCTTGGGCTGCCAGCCTGTGATAAATAAAGCACCAGCCACCTGGTGCTGTGTGGAAGGTGCTCTGGTGGGGTTGTCCCTGTGTCCTGCCATGACAGCAACATCTGCAGGCACAGGATCCCTTTGCATTTCTTGACCTGCAGCTCGTGGGCAGAGCCAGCTCTGAGCCCATGAGCAAATGGCATCAATGAAAACATCTCTGGCAATTGCCTTTTGCTGCTCCAGCCGTGGCAGTGCTGACTGGAGACTTCACAGCACCGAGGGGGGGGAGGACCCAGCCAAACCCCTTTTCTGTGCCACATCACTGAGATCCATCACTGAATTCCCACAAGGAAAGGCAGGTGGGCTGGCTGGGTCCCGACACAGAGGGATGCACGGGAAAACGCAGCTCCATGCAGCCTAAGGCAGCCAGGACGTGTGAAGCCAAAAGTTTCGTCATTAGCTGGGATCGCCAGCGTCTGAGAAGCCGCGCAGGAAATTATACGTGATGGGGTGAACAAATTAGCACCCAGCTCCGGCCCGCGGCTCCGCGGAGTCTGCGTGCAGCTCACGGCTCGCTCCGGCTGGGAACCGGGCACGTTCCTGCCTCTGCCCTCCCACGCCGTCAACATCGCCCTTGTCCCTGTCCCCAGGATGGGGATGTGGCAGCCCCGGCTGCTCACGGCTGGTGCTCACACAGGTACACACACAGGTACACACACAGGTACAAACACATACAGGTACACATGTACAGACAGGTACTCACTCATGTACACATGTACAGAGACATGTATACACACACATGTGCACACACGTGTGTGTGTGCCACACGCTCCGCTGTAGCCTGTCCAACTGTCCCATGCCATGGGAATAAGGCAGGTAGCCAACCCCGGCCCACACCGCTGTGGTCCCAGCACAGCCCAACAGGACTGGATTTGCCTTTCTCAAATCTCACGGCAGGGAGGGTCTGTCCCATCCCACCTGCACATCGGGGACCCTCCCCGGGCTTCCTCTCCTTTACCCCACTCAGCGCAGGGCGAGCGCCGAGGGGTGTCCTGGGCGCCACACCCGCCCGGCCCCGCACTGCCCGCACTCGGGGTGACTCAGGGCCGGGGACAGAGGGAACAGCAGTGTCTCGGGGCGCTTTGCCCGACGTGTCGGGACCAGGCAGGATGAGCTTCCCGGGCGGCCTTATGCAACGCGGAGTCTGGGCTTTTCCCGGCTGCCAGAGGGCTGAGACATGCCCCGAGCTCCCTGCCGGCAGGGAGGGGCACCCACCGGGGGGAAGCCCCCAGCCTTGGATAAGCAGGATGGCGGCAGCAGCATCAACAGCTGGCCCTACAGAACTCTGGGCTTCCTGGCAGGTATCAACCCCAAAATGCTTCTTCCCGTGCTCCCAAGCCCTTTGGAGCTGGCAGGGCTCAGATACAAGTTCCCCATCTCACTCCCTTCCTTCTGGCTCCGTTTTAACAAGAGGGAGAGCAGCCGGAACAAGCGGGAGCCTTTGCGATGCTGCTCACCATCACACCGCACCCCAGCCCAGCGCCATCCCATCCCGTGCGGGGTCAGCAAGGGGCACCGGCAGCTCTCCCCGCTGGCGCATCCCCCAAACCTCTTCTTTGAGAAGCCCCAAATCGGCTTCCTCTGCCGAACACCTCCACCCCACTGCCACGAGCTGCAGGGGCTGCAGGAGCTGTAGGAACTACAGGGGCTGTAGGGGCTGTAGGAGCTGCAGGGGCTGCAGGGGCTGCAAGAGCTGCAGGAGCTGTAGGAGATGTATGAGCTGCAGGAGCTGCAGGGGCTGTAGGGGCTGTAGGAGCTGCAGGAGCTGTAGGGGTTGTAGGAGCTGCAGGAGCTGTAGGGGCTGTAGGAGCTGCAGGAGCTGTAGGGGCTGTAGGAGCTGCAGGAGCTGTAGGGGTTGTAGGAGCTGCAGGAGCTGCAGAAGCTGCAGGGGCCGCAGGGCAGGGATGCCCAGGGCAGGCAGATCCCCGCTCAGCCCCGCGGATGGCCAGGGCTGCCATCCAGGGCTGTCGCGCTGCCGCTCCCGGCGCGGGGATGCACTGCCCTGGCCCGGCCTCCATCCCCCGTGGAGCACAGCAGCGGATACTTACGGGCGGTGAGCGGAGGTGCCCTGGCTGAGGTTGGCCACGTAGGCGGCAGGGACGTAGCCCATGGCCGGCTCCCCCAGCAGCCGCCGGGCCAGGACATACTCGCCCTCTTCTCTGAGGACGCGCAGTTTGTCCCCCGCGCTTATGCTGAGCTCCTCGGCGCTGCGGGCTGTGAAAGCGTACAAAGCGATACAGAGAGAGGACTTGGGGATGAAGGAAATGGAAGTCGCCTCCGAGTTGAGCGAAACGGAATCAGAGCCAAGATACCCCAGCGAGCAGCTCTCCGTCACGGAGCGGGGACGGAGCTTGTTCCAGAAGGATGTCAGGAAGGTCAGGCGCTTCCTGACGAACTGCTCCATGGCCGGTGATGCGGAGGGTGCGCGGGGCTATGCCACCGCGCTGCGGGAGGCCGGGGGAAGGGGAGATGCGGGGCTGCTGCCGCCGGCCGGGGAGCTCATCCTGCCCGCCCGCGGTACCCGCACGCGTCTGGGCGCTCGCCGGCCCTTCCCGGAGAACTTCCTATTTCTGAAAGTGAAACTGGTTCATCTGGTGAGACGAGTCTGCAGGCGGGACGAGTCTGCAGGCGGGAGTCCCACGCTCAGACCCACGGGCACATCTGGGAGACAGGCACAGCTGGAGCCGGGCTTGCTGCTCTCGAAGAAGAAGAAGAACGGCTGTTGTTTTATTTAATCACTATTTTAAAGTACGCTCTTTGCTTCTTACCAAAGCGCCATAAACACAGCTCTCTGTTCTTCAAGCAGCTCTTGTCACAAGTGGCTGACTCCAGTTAATAGTCTTCATCCCACTTGTGTGGGAGGATATTTTTTTTTCCATAGGACAATAATGTGGGAGAGTTAAAACAGAATCAAGGAAATAACCTTAGAAGAGATCCGAAGAGTTTGGATATTTCTGAGTGGATTTTGTGGGGTTTATAACACGAGATCCTTTCTTCCTTCAGTCTACAGTGACCTCCCAGAGTCACCTCACTTAAACATTTGCCTCCTCACACTAATTCCCTGTTGCAGAGGATTGCTAGGGAATTCACATCCCAGATCCACCAGGATCTTGTGGATCACTCAGCTTCCAGCAGAGATGGATCCTCCTCAGAATCAGGATACCTTCGCCTGATGCAGGGCCTGAATCAGCCTCAGGTGCCTGCATGGCATCCACAGCCGAGTCCTGGAATGCCACCCTCAGCTCTCACTGTGTCAGCACAGCCACACTTCCCCAGCCCTGCTCACACTCAGACACTGGCATGTTCCAACCCCCCTCCCAAATCCCACTACTCACAGCCATCAGAGAGAGGTTACCCCCTCACATCTTCCATGTGCACTTTACGCCACTTGAAGACCACTGCTCCAATGAGAAATCCCTACTCCAACCCCCTAGCCCCCACCTGGACTTTGTCATTTAACTGTTCCATCTAATTAGTGGGAGTTTTGTACCTGACTCAAAATGGAGTGGACTGTGCAACTCCACTCCTGGCCTTGAGCCCATTATTTTGACCCTCCTCTGCTTACAGTTGGTCTGTGTAGCTCATTTTGGGTGTGTAGTAGGGATTTGAAAGAGCCTACCTAAAAAGAAATAAGAAATATTAATTGTAGGAATCTGGGCTGCGAACTGCAACCATGTGGGGTATGAGGAACAAGCTGGACCCACCCTTGGGTCAACAGCTCTAGACATGCTGTGTCCTGCATCCTGGGTGTCCCATAGTGGCCAAAAAAAAATTGTGAAAGGATTTCCTTGTCTGGGTTTTGGACTCAGCAATTTCCTCACCCTGTTCCAGGCAGAGATGGCCAGGGCAGAGGGCAGGAGCACAGAGCACTCCTCAGCATGGCCTCTGCATTCCTGAACTGATGAGAACTGGGAAGAAAGGGAGTCCTTCATAAAATATTCTGCTCCCTCCTCAGCCAAGTAGCACTGAATAAACGGGTAAGTCCCCCATGGTCTGCCCCTGCCCAGCTCACAACCTCACCCCCAGTGCCACACAGGGATGGGCAAAGTTTCTGTGCACTTTTCCCACTGTGCAATGTCTCTGTGAATTTTTCTCACTTCAGCACAAGGAGGGGAACTGAGGATGGAGCACAGAAGGGTTTGCAAACCCAAGGGAAGGGACACCTTCTCTGCTGTCCTTCTGCAGCCCTTGTGACAAGTGTGCTCCTAATGTCACACCCATCAGGAGCAAAAGGGGCTGTCTGGTTGTACCCTGAAAAAAGATCTGATAAGTCCACCATGGAACATTTGTCTCACTGTTTTGAAAGAGGTCTCACTGAACTTCTGGTCTGCAGAAGCAGACTGTGAACTGATTTACCTTTATTGACCTTTGCCAGATTAGACTCTCCAGAGGTACCAGCGATAGATGAGTGAAGCTGATTTCTGACACGCAAGGCTTTGGGTCTTGATTTGCACCTAAATGAAAGAGTACTTCCAAATGACAAACACCCCTGAGGACTAAATACTGCCTCTGAGCTGAGCCTACCAGACATGCAGAGCACAGACTCATCCCTGCAAACCTCTGTCTGCACAGGACACACACACACAAAGCTCAGCCCCATGCCAGGAAAGAGATGATAAATCACAACCTTTTTCTAGTATTTTTTTTATTATTATTTTCCTATTCAGTTCCAGGAGCATCCCTGCTGCTTTGAATCCCTTTTGGTACTATAAAACACCTAAAAAAATAAAGAAGAAAAAGCCTGTTCATAGAAGTTTTTCGTCCTTGTGCTGTGGAAAGAAAGTGGGAGGATGCAGGAAAAGTGATAAAGATAAGGAAGGCACAGATATCTGATGGATCAAGTATTTTCTCTTCAGTCCCTGTGACCACTTACAAGGATGTATTAAAAACCAATCTGTCCAGAGGTTTGGGGTTGTGGTGGGTACACAGGGACCTGACTTCTAGCACCACTAAAGAGCACCTCCAAAGAGCACCAAAACCAGACGAGCTGCCTGCACAGCCCTGGTTTGGACCAGGGAGCCATAAACACAAACAGCACTTTGCATCCACCCGCCTGGCAAACACCACAGCGTGGCCTCCCAGCCTAATTGACAGAAACCAGCAGCTCCCCTCCACTAATGAGAGCGCCCATTACACCTAATTAGCTGAGGCTCTGTTCCATGTCCTGTTACGTTTACACTCAGAATACATCTTCCAGCAAAAAAGCTTTTTTGGAGGGAAAAATAAAAGAAGAGGAGCATAATTCCAATTAATCCCCTAAAGGCGAGAAAAGTTGGAGGATGCATGTCGTGATGAGGAAAATGATTTTGAGGACTGATGGGTGACTCTGGGGTCATGGGGTGTGCAACTTGTCACCAACGACTGGCAAAGCACAGCTGGAGATGGAGGGTGGCCATGCCTGGCACCCCATCCTGAAACACCCAGCCCTGAGGTTCCCCTTGCTCTTTTTGATGGCATCAGAAGATGGCTGGGGTTTCTCCTGGGCTTCATGTTTCTTTATCTTTCATTTTTTTAGTGATTTCTCCAGATGTTCCCTGGCACCACAGTGCATTTGAGAAAGGTTTAGTCTCTTTATGAATTGTTTTGGGTGGGTGTCCACGGGACAGTTCAGACAAGGGCTGGTGGGTGATGACAGCAGGGCATGGGAAGAGGAGCAGAGCAGAACAGTGGCATTAAAGCAGCTTCAATTTGTCTCTGTTTCCTGGGGGCTGTGGAAGAAAGAGGCACCTTGGCAGACTCTGGGCTGCCACCATCGAAGGCAGGAAGGGTCCAGGGGCTGAGGGGCTCATACAAAGTCAGTGCAGAGGGTTCAATACAGGCAAAAGTACAGTGGTCCTGGGACAGGGAGTGGCACAGGAGGTGTGAGAGCAGGCACAGCATCAGGGGTCTCATGGTGGCTCTCTGAGCCCTGTAGGGGTGGGTTGGACTGGCTGGTGGAGAGCAGGAATGCAGGTCACAGGGCACCTGAAATGGCACAAGAAAGCAGAAAAGCTCTGTAGGAGCAGCTGGAGGCAGAGTGAACTGTTTGTACAGTGCCTGGCAGGTCTGGGGCAGGAAAACCTTTAAACCCACAGCAATACTTTTCAGGGACCTTGTAAACTCAGGCCTCATCAAGGATCTGAAATAATGGCAAGGAAAAGCCAATTCATAAATCACACTGCACTCTGTCACATTTCTGAAGCAGAGTCACTGTTTGACTAGAAAATCTGTAAAGACCAAAACACCAAATCGCTGATTAATAGCCTGGCCAGCCTCGAAGGCTTTTTCTTTCTGCTTTTTGCTGCATTTATCAGTACAGACCAGCCTTTGCTAGCCCCATCTTTTAATCTAACTTCCAGAGAATGAATGCTCCTCCTAGTACTGACTGCCTGGCAGAACTGCACTTCTCAAAACCCCTCTGCTCCTGTCCCTGAAGTGATGATTTGTAACACATAAAACCCATTCACCACCTTCTCCAGACTGGCAGGTGCCAGGGAGCTGTTCAGCCTCTCTCTCAAGGCTGCAGGGATCTCCATGGGAAGCAGGAGAAGGGAGCTCAGGCTGTGTTCCCCGTGCCCATGAACACCTGGGCTGCAGTTCTGGCCAGGGCTGTGTCACTGCTGAGAAGCAGCGGTAGTCCCCAGGCTGACAGGGGCTGACAGGGACTTTACACAGGCACCTCACAGCTTTGCTGCCCTGGCTTGGGCTCAACAAAGGACTGGTGCCTTCAGGAGTGAGGAGCACAGTGACTCAGATGGGCAGGGGGAAACCTCTGCCAGTTTGTACGCAAATGCTGGATTGCTCCATCTGCCCAGATGTCCTTGTTCCCCTGGGGAGGAACCAGTCCATCCACTCCATCACCCAGCTCTGTGTTATCTCTCCCCACAAAGGTCCTTCCAAGGCTGTTGGATTTGGGGTTATGACATTAAATGTGGTTAGAATAAACCTACCCAGAGTCCCAGGAGAATAGGCCCAGGAGACCTCACCCAATCCACCTGGCCCATCCTATACTTATGTCTTTCCCCATCTTTGCCAAACCAGTTCTTAAAGGATCTCCAGGAATGGATACGCCACCACGTCCCCAGACAGCCCGTTCCAGTGAGTCACTAATCATCTCCAGCAGAAAGGGGAGTGTCTCACCTGCTGCATTGCAGTCTCTTACCTCATGTCCCATTCATCACCTCATTGCTCCATTCCTTCCTGCATGGGAACACTGCTGAGGTGTCCCCCCACACTGACCCTATGGGGCCCCAGCCCAGAATAAACACACTGACCTTATACAAGGAGGTAACATGGTCATCTTTTTCTCCATTTGTCCCCGGTCTTCTTGCCCTGTCCACGTGCGCTGGTGTTCCTGTGGTGCCACCTCAGCTGGCTCTCTAGTGCATTCACCTGGGGGTGAGAAAGCAGCAGCTCTGAGAGGAGTCTGCACCATTGCACAGGTAATCTTTAACCTGTCCCAAAAGCAAGGAGTCTGCACCACTGCACAGCTAATCTTTGACCTGTCCCAAATACCAAGAAGAAAATGCTGGCTCAAGTTTTCTTCGTTGAGGTTCATGACTCCATGAAAGACAAACATTGGAGCACCAAGTTTTACCTGTTTCCGTAGGGAAGTGACTGTCTTCTCCAGTTCAGCCACAAGGGACTCAAGATTCTCTCTGGAGGAAGAGCTTGGAGAAGGTGCCTCGTGTCTGGGATCAGGGATAAAAAGTGAAAGGGGTGATGCAAACAGCAGCTTCCTAGGTGAGGGAATCATTTTGCCTTCTCCAACATCAGCCCCCAAGTGAGCATCAAAGGGAAGGGCCCAACTGCCAGATTCACCTGCCAAGAGATGCCAGCCAAAGAGCCCCTTAGCCCAGGTATTTACACATCAGAGTTGGGCTCTGCACTGGAGTGTGGAGGACTGGCTGAGCTCAGCATCTCTCTACTGATCCACCCCTGACCTCTGCAAAGTGCCAGATTCAGAGGCCTGAGTGGACTGAGTTATTAAAACTTCTGTTTCATAGAATGGATGTAGAAGGGGTGATACTACACCTGGGCAAGGCAGGCTTGTGCTTTGCAGGGTTTTCCTCTGGGTAGCTGAAGTCAGGAGACCTCTTGCTTCGGAACCGCTGCGAAAGAGCCCGGAATTGCCCTCGTGTCTGGCAGTCTTGGGAAGGAAGGGAAAGTCTGCAGTGAGCACTGGTGTTTAAAGCAGGACTGTGTGAATTGCAGCAGCACAGGGCAGCACTGCCCTCCTGCACCATCCGCCCTGGACACATCTCTTCGGCCAGAGGGAAGGAGGCAACAAAGGTGTGGAAAAGGATGTGCATCACTCATGATCACTACACCTCAAATGGACATCTGAACCAGAATGCAGCCCAAAGAGACCACGGCAGGATCTGAGGTTTATTGGCAGAGATTTAGGCTCCCAAATGAAGTGTCAAGTGGCACATGGTGGGGATCATGTCCTGTTTTAGTTTCTCCCTCAGTCAGAGACCAATGCCCTCAATGAGAGAGACTTTCAGACAGATTAAATGAAGCTAACAGGCTTCCTAGAGAAGTGGCCAATGTCCCAAACCTCTAGGTGTTTAAGAAGCATTTGGCTATTATAATTATTAAGACGTAATTAATAATTTGCTTTAACTTTTGATCAGCCCTGAATTAGTCAGGTGGTTGGACAAGATGATTGCTGCAGGTCCTTTACAACTGAAATTATTCTATTCTATTCTATTCTATTCTATTCTATTCTATTCTATTCTATTCTATTCTATTCTATTCTATTCTATTCTATTCTATTCTATTTTCAGTTCTCTTTGCACCCATTTGCTGACACAAGGGTCTCATGGTGCAGCCAGAAATCAGCTACAATTTCATAAAAGCTGCTGTGGCATGTGACAAATGCCAGCCAGAGTGATGCCCACAGCAGTCAGTGCCAGAGCATCCCTGTCCTTACCCTCACAGCAATCCTGCCACAGGCGGAGGTCCACAGCAGGGATGTCCTCACAGCTGACCATGCCCTGCAGGTATGATGCCACCTGGAACACATCTCTCTGCAGCTGCTGGATGTGGTCACTGTTGTCACAGATGACACGAGCCAGGGACGCCTGTCTGATCTGAGTCAGCTGTGCTGGCGTGAAGACTCCGGGGTTCTCATACCAAAATCTGCAGTGGGGTGTAATCACAGCATGACTCAGGAGTGGGAGAGGAGTGAGAGAGTGAGAGAGTGAGTGAGTGAGTGAGTGAGTGAGTGAGTGAGTGAGTGAGTGAGGCTGGGAGAGGAAGAAGAGCTCCCTGACATCTGTGTGGCAGCACCCACACCCCTCAAAATGAGCGTCTGCTCT
Source organism: Sylvia atricapilla (assembly GCF_009819655.1). Classification (NCBI taxonomy): domain Eukaryota; kingdom Metazoa; phylum Chordata; class Aves; order Passeriformes; family Sylviidae; genus Sylvia; species Sylvia atricapilla. The sequence continues at coordinate 8,729,080 of NC_089155.1, read as the reverse complement.
GGTGTCAGGTGGCTGCAAACACAGATGGCTTTTTCTGAACCCACAAAAAACCTCGTGCTCCTGCCCTAAGTGCATCACCAGGAAAGGTGTCCTGTTCACACAAGCAGCAAACAGGGATTAGAAAAAAGCTCCTGTGGAAATTTTCTAGGATTTTCATGAGATATTGGGAACATCCTCAATGATTCCCAGGGTTCTGCAGTGAAATGAGAGTCATTAGATCAAGAAAGGACACCTTGACAGTAACTGTGACAAGTGTTTTTGCAAATACACTGGACAGAGAGCACTGTCCCGCATATCAGAAGACAATAAATAATAAAAAAATCACAGATTCTTCTGATTCCTGTAAGGCAAAAATCCCCCCAAAGGGAATACCAAAGGATGTGGGATGATTCCAATGGCAATACCTGTCTCCATCTCTCAGCCTTCTGAACTGAGTTGTTAACAGGCACATCAGTGTTGGTCCCACTCTGGTCCCAGGGACAAGATCCTCCACCATAAGAGCTGGAAACAGGTCAATATTTTTGGTTGTTCCATATAAACTGCAGGATAACAGGTATTAAAAAAAACAGAAGAAGTTAAGGGGTTTTTAAAGAGTGGTGATAATATAAATCTGATACCAACATAGACATTTGTATACCAGGAATTCATCTGGACAATATTTTTAATGGTTTTATCTAAAAGACAATAGAATAAAGATCCACCTTGGAAGAGGCAGCCAGGGCAGATAGGACGCAGTTTAGTCTGACTGGAAAATAGCTCCAAGGCTCAATCTGCTCCCAAACTACACCACAGCAGTGCCTGACAACATTCCACCCAGAACCAGACGGATCACTTGGAGAAACTTCATTTGTCCTACTCCATTGTTAAACCACAGTTATTACCCTATCTTAACATCTGTGGGGGGCAATATCTGGGAAGGTTATTCCCTGGGTGTACTGGAAGAAGCAGGAACTTTTCACTGACTGGTCTCCAGTAATTTTGATCTTTCCACATCCAGGCTACAGTACCTCCTGAGCTTTTCTCTGATCTCCAAGTTCTTTATCTCATTTCGGAGGTCCTCAAACTCCTGTGCAGAGGAGAGGTTGCAGAAGACCCTGAAGTCATTGTAGGGTGGGATGCCGTGGTCTCTCCCTCTCTGGATGTTGATAGCAGCCAAGTCCAGTGACACAGAGTGTGCCATGGAGAACAGTTTCTCTGTCAGCTCCATGTTGAGGAGTTCAGAGGGCACCCGCATTTTCCCAGGAACCCCAAACAGCCCACGGAGGAGGGGGTCGATCCCTCCTTCCTGCATGATCCTGAAAGGGGAGAAGAAGGCCTTGTGCAGGGGGATGTGGCCTTGTTGGATGGGCTGGAAGGTCTCATTCAGCCGGTACAGGAATGGGTTGATCAAGGTGTGCCCGAAGCGGAAAGCAGCCGTGGCAAAGGCGTTGAGAATCCCCGCGTTGACGTTGGGGTTGTAGCCTTTGTACTCACCCATCATCTTCATCCCAGCCTCCCCAAGGACCTTGGGCAGCCACTGGGCGTAGGTGATGTGCTGCATCTGGGCACCCACAATCTTGCGTGCCTCGTGGTACAGGAGGTCCCCGTCCCAGTGCGGGTTGAGGGCAGCCAGCTCCGTGGCCACGCGGTTGTGCTCCCTGAACCACAGCGTGTGCATGGCCGTGAGCCCCAGCTGCTCGTTGGCACGGTGGTCTCCTGCCAGGAAGCACGGCACGGGGCTCTCGTTCTCATCCCTCATGCACTCCGTGGGTGGCCCCACGGCAAAGGGAAGGAGGTGCTTCCCCGAGCTGGCTACAACTTGCCCTCGCTTCAGCAGCCCTTTCTGGCCGCTCAGATCCCGCAGCTCCCGCGATTCCTGCTCCGTGCTGCCATACACGTTGGAGGCGTCGATGTAGGACGTCAGGTGGTTGATCTGCTCCCTGGCATAGACAGAGTTCATCAGCAGGGAGGTCATCCCGCTGCCACACACGGGGCTGGAGCGCACAAAGAACATGCAGCGCCCGTTGCGCACGCGGGGGTCGTTGGCGGGGACGGCGATGGAGAAGCAGGGAGGGTCATTGCTGCACACCTCGCTGCAAGGGGCTCCGTCTGAGAAACGGGACATGCTGATGGCTGCCACTGTCTGGTCCATGTCGTGGTCCAGGAACTGGCCCCACTGCATGAGCATGTGCGTGAACTGGTCATCGGGGGTGATGGTCTCGGTCCCGATCATGGCAGTGGAGACCAGGCGAGGTAGAGGAAGGGGCAGATCCCTGGCGTCTTCTGCCAAGGAAAACCCTCGGGGGAGGTTAAATCCGTTCTGGTAGGCGGGTTTGAGGAGCCTCTGGAAGGCTGTGAGGGATGCACCCCACATGGGGTGCTGGAGGTTGTTACAGGAGCCGTCATGGGTCCTGTACTTCTTGTGGAAGCAGATGTCGGAGCAGTTGGGTGTGCGGCGGTGGGCGGAGCAGCCCGACAGGTTGGCGATCATGGCCAGGTAGTGAGGGGACACCAGGTCATTGTAGCGATAGCCTGCAGAGGGAAGGGCAGAGCACCAGCTCAGGCGTCAGCTGCAGCCTCCTGATTCCCACTGTCCCATGGGATGGCTCTGTGTGAAAACCCCCGTCAGGATGGGCATGGGACAGTGGGGTCTCTGAGCGTGATGTTGCTGTGGAATTTATGGGAAGCAAAGGAAGCACAGGATCACATCAGGCCCACAAAGCAAAAAAGAAAGGGAAAAGAGTTGAACTGCCCAGAGCTGGAAACCAGAAATATTGTGACTGGCAGCACAAACTGTGAGGGTGGTCTTGGTCCCTATTCTAGGTTTATTTTATGGCTCCCTGGGTTATTGCTGCCACCACGAGCTCCATCACCCACCCCAGCCCTACGTGACCAGCAGCAGGAAGCCGTGGGTGACTGCCAGGGAGCTGCTGCGCCGTGTGAAAGCGCTGAATGATGCTGCATTGTGTGGATGCTGACAGGGCAATGAGGAGGAGAGGCTGGCAGTCCAACCAGCCCAGACCAGACCTGCTGCCTGGAGAGAGACTCCTCGCACGCTGGAATACATCCAGGCAGGAAAAAAAATATTTACAGGCCCCAAACACACATGCCTGCTACATGATGAATCACACGTATAGGCAGAAGCACACAGCGTTTGGGAACCTTTACTGTATATCAAGGAAGTGCCAGGTAGGAAATTTGGGGTTCCAGCTGCATGATTGGACACCATTAGGTATTTTTGGTGCTACACTGCTTTGTTGTTTCCTATCTTACTTCAGTAGAAGGAACCTGAGTTGTTGGCACTTACCTGAGTTTGTAGCTAAGAGGCCAAAGTAGTAGAGGCAGAAAAGGGATATCCCACTTCCTCTGTAGCAGCACCCAAATACCTCAGAGCTCACAGCACTGTTCTTGTTGCCATGTGGAGGGCAGGAAACATCTCAGACCATGCTGTTGAGGGTCTGAACTTCAGACTCACAAGGATACTCCTTTATCAGTTAGATGGTTAACATTTTTTTCTAAGGAATAGGGCTTTTATAGCCGTCTAAGAAATCTTTACCAAAATAGAGAATTAAAACATTTCCTGGGTATCAAATTGGTTCAGTGAACACAAGACCAGCCCTTCAGCTGTTAAAAAAACCATGAAATATAGAAAGAATTGCCACCCAGATGACACATTTCTTGATATACCCAACATTTATCTGGATTTTTTGATACACCACTACACATTTTAGACTTTCTGGATGTCTACACATCGTTATTTTCATTTCATCCTGCACACAAAATGAAGAAGGAAAATGAAATCTCTCCTACCTGTGACATTCATGTCCACAATCAGCCCTTGCTGCACGTGTTCCTGAATGAGCTGCAGGGTCCTCTCAAAGATCTCCCCTGCCCTGGCTGTCTCGATGGTGTAGGGGTCCCTTGGGTAGCGGAACAGAGCCAGGAGGTCATTGGGAGTCTTGGGGCGCCTGTTTCCAGGAATTAAAAGTGATGCAGGATCATTAAAATTAATCAACTCTGCTCAGGGCACTGAGACCCCACAAGCTGCAAGAGTTAGGCTCTAAGCTGGTCTGGTGTTTGGCCCCCAAAGTAGTACATAAGATCATCGTGGCTTGCCTACATATTGCAGATGATTAAAAAAGGATATTTTTCCCCAGGAAAATGCACATATTTAATTCCCTCAGTTTCTCTGGGTTTTTTCTGTGATAGCAATTTATTTTTTCACTTGTCAACAGCTGAAACCCAGAGGGTTTCTGGCTTCATGCAAGCTATCCATCTTTCCAATAAAAACATATATTGGGGTAGAAAAGGAGGGAATCATATTCACTCGAGAATTTTTTTTATATTGAGGAAATTCTTGGGATTTTTATATTATTATTTTTGTTCACCCTCCACAAACTCAATTGCATTCATAAAATGACTACTCTGATTATTTTCCTTTTTATTCACTATCTCTAGAACCAGCTCCAGCTGACAAAATGCAGATGGAAGTGACTTAAGAGATGATACTCGTGTATCTCATTTTTCCAGAATCCCAAATCTGTTGGGAAGCTCTGTCACATCCTACATGGTGCAGCTCCAACCTCCAGCACTCAAAACAATCCTGTAGCTTTCCTTTGTGGGTTGCCAGTGATAAAATGAGCTTTGAGAGAGCTTCATTTCATGTGGTTTTTTTATAATTTTTCTGCTTCAGGCAGGTGATACAGGTTAGCACATGGTCAGAATCTTATGAACCACGTCCTAATGTATCAATTTCTGAGGGTCCAGCCTTTGCAGAGAAGTGGCTGAAATTAATTAGCGAGTCTGCTCTTCAGAGGTGTTTTGTAAAGCAAAAGGTTTAATAAGGAAAAATAACAAAATAACAAATGTTACAGAAAGCAAAAGATAAGCTGCTCACAGGTGTCCGAGAAAATCTCTGACACCTTGCTAAAACACTCCAAAAAGCTCTTTTACTTCTTTAGTGCTCCTTCCTAAATACTGAATGTTCTTGGAGGGACAATTTGGTCTGGCTTGAAGAACGTTGACAAGATCCAATAGATGCTTCTCACTTTACCCTGAGCCAGTCACTGCCAGGAGGGTATGGAAAACTCTACATAAACTTCCTAAAGTGTCTAGAGGTAAACCAAAACTCTTTTCCTATTTGGAAACACCTGCTGGGGGTGTGGGGGACGCTTTGCTGCAGGCAGGCCCTGGTTTGAGGCACTTCCCAGGGCACACTCACTTGCTGAAGAGCTCGGTGCGCGTGGAGTTGATGGCGTGGTCCACGCTGCTGATGGCCTCACGCAGCGACGTGGCCACAAACGTGTCCCCACTCCGCCCCACGTCCGTGGCTGCCCAGGCACACAGAAAACATACAAAAGGAACAACAGAACACCCTCAATTTGCTTTAATTGGCCCCCCAAACTCCAGAGTAAATCTGTAAATCTGTGGGCCAGCTCCAGCTCCAGAGTGACCTCACTGCTGGACAAACTGTGTGTCCCTTTGTAATATAAACATATATTTATATAATATAAATATAAAATATATTTTTATAACTAATCAATTACATATAAAATTATTTAAAATATAAAATAATATAAAATACATGTATTTTTATATATATATATGTATATATATATATTTTTTTTTTAAGACAGATAGTCTGTCATGAAGAACATGATGGCTCTGTCATGAAGACCATGAACTGCCTGAAAATGAAGGTGACGTTTCCAAGAAATATGTGTGGACACACATTCAGAGTTTTCTCCTGTACAGCTTTGCAAAAGGAAAAAAAAATCTGTTTTGGTTAGTGGTTAAACTGCAAAAAGAAAATGTAAAAATCACAGTGAGTTAATCCAAAATAACATATTTGCTTCCCACAGAGGTACTTCTCAAATTAATGAAATTAATTTAAATATGTTGCTCATATATTAATTTTCTGGTTATGGAACACTTTACTTATTAATTATTGGTAGTAATTAATAGATATTTATGATAATAATAGTTCCAACTTAGTGTTAACACATCTGCTACATCATTTCAAATAAAAAAATACCAAAGTTGTTGTTGGAATACCTTCAGAAGTAAGGATATCCCTTCTTTTAAATTACTACAGGATGCATTTTTTAAGCCAGGGCCTTTGTCAGAGCTGAACAAACCAATTCCCAGTTGGCTACTGGTATATGCTACTGCCAGCTGGTGAATGAGGCACCAATCAAGAATAAACCACAGAAACTATCTCAGGAATTATTTCAAACAACAAAGACATTTCTGACCATTTTCAGCTCCTTGCTTAAGACCCCTGTGTGGAAAATGTTATTAAATTGATCTAATAAGTGACTCACAATCCACTCTGACTATTGCAGGAACAGCTCTTTACTCTTATTTTAAACTTCTTTGTTTGCCTTTGGTTTCTTTTTTCTTTTGCTGGTTTTCTTACCCTCTAAGAGGTACAATTTCCACTCCTGACCTCTGGGTTGACCAGCAGAGGAGAGCTACTCCTCCTAGTTCATTGCAGCGTCCCTAAGGCACAGAGCAGGAGATGGAAAACCAGACTTAGTTCCCATTCCCAAGAGTGACACACGGTCTAAGTTGGGACTTGATGATCTGGGAGATCTTTTCCAGCATTACTGATTCCGTGATTCTATGATTCTATGACTGAGCAGACATTTAAACCCTGCATTTGCAGTGACAATGTCATTCTGTTCCTCCCTTCCCTGGCGTGCGAGGTTTTGATGATTTGTGAGCACACTGTCACATTTTAATAAGTTTCTCCCTCCCAGCAGAGGCAATAACTACATGGACACTGACAGCTGGGCTTGCAGGAGGAGGTTTAAGTCAACACCTTTGGCTTTGCAGGAAGCAAATGCAGCTCAGCTGAGCAAACAGCGAGGGGCAGCTGGGAGATGCGTGGGCTTTCACAACCAGGTGACTCTGATCCAAGGGACCTGTCTGCAAAGGAGCTGAAGAAATCATTTCTTACATAATTATCTGCTCAAAGTGTAGCTGCCAACAGAGCACAGCACCTCCTTAAGACACAGAAGCCAGAGAGGGCTCAGGGGGAGACACAGTACCAGTGATGGTGAGCTGCATGGCACTGGAGGTGAAGCCAAAGGGGTTCCTTGCTATGCACTCGTATCTGCCCTGGTCAGCCACTCCCAGGTCCTGAATGGAGAGGGTCCCATCCTGGCTGATGTGAAACTTGCCACTCTCTGTGATCTGGATGCCCTCCTGTCGCACCACCAAAAGACAGAAGCTGTGTCAGAGCACGGAAAGCTTCCCACCAGCCCAGCCCTCAGCCCGCTCAGCAAACCCAGGGATGGATGTGATGAGCAAATGTGGCCACCAGATGTTAGCATTGCTCTTCCAGAGAAACCCGAGACAAGTCCAAGGACAGCTGTTCCTGATGGGACCCACAGTGAGGAGGTCCTTGCTCAGCTCCTTCCCCTGGCCCAGCCCAGGTCTCCCCACAGGACACCCCACACAGACACCCCACACAGACAGGCTGGCTGCAACAAGTCCCAGGCCCTGATGCCCTCACAGAAGTTTCACGGCACAGAATTAAGCTGAAATGTTTCCAGTTTTAGGGCAACTTCAAAAAGATGGATTTTTGCTGGCCTTGATCTGCAGATCCCAGCTTTTGCTGGCTGTCACAGCTTCACTCAAACCCAACCTCTCAGCCAGGCTGGTAGCAGAAGTGACTTTAGGTTTTACTTTTTTTATTCTCCTGCTTCTTTCTGCTGTCCTGCCACAACCTAAAGCTTGGATTGCTGTCCTCTCAGGCCCTTTCTTTCTGTTCCCAGCTCTGGATGAGCCCACAGAAAGCTGCAAAGAAAGAAAGCTGGTTCACCTCCCACCAGACTTCTGTGGGGTAAGTGGGGCTTAAGCATTTTCTGTGCCTGACTGTGCTCAAAGGCAGGGCAGGTAACAAGGAAGGTCCCAAGTGTTTTACTATGGAACAGCAGGAAAAAGCTCAAAAGAGCTTTATCTAATGAATTCTTGGAAAGATCAGCCAGGCTGCCATGTGATTTTAAGGAATCATGGCTTTGCCCCATCAGTGCTGGAGCCAACAAGCAGCATCCAACACCATCAGCAGGAATCCTGGATAGAAGGACCAACTACTTGAAAAAAAAAATCAATTTTCAGGGTTTTATTTTTTTCCAGAGATAGTCAATCAAGTATTTTTAACAACTTGGAATCTCACTGGCTTAAGGTGACTCTTACGGAAAGAAGAACAGGAGAATATTTGCTGGAAGGCTTTGAGCCTGAGAAATTGCAATGCTCTCTCAAAAACCCCGAATCAGTGGAAATGTTGGTCTTTATCCACTTGTACTGCAAAATTCCTGAAGCTGGGAGAGGTGCTGAAGGAGAGAGTTGTTTAACTCTCCCCCAGGGGAGCCATCCCAGTCCCCAGTGATGTGAAACCCCCACGTACCTTGACCCAGGTGATGGTGGGCCGAGGGTCTCCCTGGGCAGTGCAGGAAATGGAAACGTCCTGGCCTGTCTCTGCCACCAGGTCTTGAGGGGGATGAAGGAACACTGGGATCACTGTGCAACACAGGGAAAAAAAGACATCACTGGGGTGAAAAATGCATCAAGGAAAATAGAGAAATCTGTTTGTAATAAAGCATCTCAGCGTGGGAAAAGCAGAGCTGCTGAGCTGCTGCTCTTGCAAGGGTTCTGCAGAGGGGCAGCAGCTCGCCCTGTGCTCTCTGTCTTGCTATCAGGCTCTCTGTTCATAAATTTATGTAATTTATGTTCATTATTTTCTGCTCCTCTGCATCTCTACTTGGGGCAATTACGCAGGAATGTGCTGCATCATTTAAAATCCTCCATTCAAAGGCTTTCTAGAAAAGATGCTCCAGCTGAAACAGGGATCATGACTTGCTTCAGGAATTATCAGATGAGGCTCTCTGGAAGTGTTAGTCAGGCCAGATTAAGTAATTATATTGATCATGCCGGTCTTAAAACATTCTGTGAATTCTGTGCTTGAAGCTTCACTTATTTCATGCTTCTAGAGCGTTTCCTTCCCTCCAGTGGGCCGTTAGTAAAACACTGGCCTGTGCGTGAACAAGAAGGGAAGTTTGCTTATTTAGAAGAACATATTATAAGGAAAAAAAAAGAAAATTAAGCAAAAGCTTTAAAAAATTAAGAAATAAAAAAGGAAATTAAGCATTAATTAAGCAAAAGCATCCCTGTCTGACTTGTGTTTTACAGGGCCTTGATTTTAGAAAACATAAATATAGATTGAACCTATGACTTGGTAGGGAATGTTTAAGACAAATGCATCAAGAGCCAGAGTTAAATGTTTGCTAGAAAGAAACATTATGTTTTGCAGAATGTTTTCGTTTGAAAAAAAAGTTACAATTAATTCTATGGGAAACAGAAAAACTTAAAATTAAAAAAAAATAAAGATATATATATAAGATACATAATATAATAGATATTATATATAATATAACATAATGTAATATAATATATATTATATATTTATATTTTATATAATATAAAATATATTATACTCTATTCTATATCTCTTAAGATACATAATTATATGTAATATAATACATACTTTATATAATACTATAATATTAATGTATTATATTATATTATATTATATTGTAGATATCATATATAATATATCATATATCATATTATATATATCATATATATTATATATATATGTGTGTGTGTGTATATGTATATATATACATATAAAAAGTAAGAATTTAATTGATGCGTGTTTTTTTGCAGATTACCCGTTTTTCCTTCACCAAAGCAATTTCTTCCATGACAACTCCCCACACTGCAGCAGCTCATTCCCAATTCACAAACCTCACCACTCCAAACAAACCTCTCCAGCATTCCCCACCAGCTGCTGGAGCCCTCTGAGCCGGACATTCGAAGAGCAGAAGGAGCAGCTCTCCGCCTGCTCAGACGGTCATTCACCATAAAAACCCGAATGAACATCTCCCCTGTGGTGCCCAGCTCACCTCGTGGGGTCACCCAGAGCTGCACGGGGGCGGTGGCACCGCCGATGGCGCTGATGGCGTGGCACTCGTACTGCCCGTGGTCGTGCAGGGCCACCCGGCCCAGCCGCAGCGTGCCCGTGGACAGCACACTGTGCCGGCGGTCACTGGGCAAGGGCCCACCTGGGGGAAGGAACAGCTCGTTAATTCCCCGAGACAGAACCCCAGCCCATCGATGCCAAGAGGATTTTGGCTGTTGTATCTTCTTCCTATCTATTCGCGGGCTCTGGAGGGTGTTGCTGGGTTGGTTTATAGTTTTCTAACTCCAGCAATTTTCCTGTTAGATGAATTCCTGAGGGCCAGTTCTGATCTTGCTTCTTATGGGAATCAAGGACAAGACACCCTCTCAAGACACTTTCTCAGGTGTTAGACATAAACAGGCAGCCAGGAGGGAGGCTTCAGTAGGGGTCGAACCCAGAGGGGGAATCACTTCATTACCTCTGTTTCTAACTGGGGATTCTCATCAATTATACTGATTTGCTGAACTTATAAAACTGTACTTGCTCTATGTCACATGTGCTTCGACACGTGTGCGTTTTTGGCATGGTTTCAGATTGCAATTTGCCATATTTGCCCCTGGATGCCTCCAATTAAAGACCTGCTTTTGTATTACTCCCTCTATTAATATTGTCTCAAAAGTGTTTTGTCTTGCTTCTAGGTTTTGAAGGCATCACCATCACTGGAGGGTCTGTGTGATAGTAACACATTTCATTTCCTTCCCAGCATCAATTGCCCTGAAATACCACCTTTACACACTGATTTCTATTCTCTGAGCAGCTGGGAAGAGCTGGAACACTTTTTCTTTCCTCCTAAGTATTTTCTTAGCACAACCTGCAGATTTTTTGACCTTTGATGGATAGCAAATCACTCTTCAAATTATCCAAACTCTCTCTTTCATCAAACAAATTGGAACATTTGGCATTGCCTTTCTAAATTTGGTCTGATTTTTTGGTTTGGAAACAATTGTTTCAATATTTTCTTTATTTCAGCAGAAAAGCTGAGAACTAAATTTCTTTAACAAACCCAAATAAAATTATCAAAGAATGTCAGATTAGCAACTTTTTTTTTTTAATATATTCCTTTTTGCTCCATTTATTAATCCTTTATTTATTCATGCCAAATACCAAAACACCCTACACGCTCAAAGGTGGCTTTGAGATGAGCAGTGCTCCACCACTTCCCCTCCTCTTGTCTTGCTTTTAGCATGTGAAAGCACTGTAAAGCTTGGTTGATTTTTTTATTTATGTAGTTCTGAGTGCAAACCTGGTTACAAAGCAGCTATGAACCTTATTTCTTGTCACTGTGCTCCTTTCCATGTGCCTAAGATGTATTTTCTGGGAAGTGGAGGGAAACAGGTTAAAGGAGATGGAGAACATGCTGGCAGAGCAGAATTTCAGCTGGTCCTTCTTAGCTCTGTGTCAGGGCCATTGCTGTGGAAGCTGGAACACAATACCCACAAACTCTCCACAGTCCTAAACCATTAATTATGGCTTGTGAAGCATAAGGAAAAGTTGGAGGACCTCTGGGCCAAGCATTACTGGCTTCTGTCCCAGAAAGTGTTGGATGAGATCAGTTCAGTGGAGCCAGCATTAACAATTATTTGAGACTTTAAAAGTTCACCACCACCTGTTGCCCCAAAATCTTTTTTCCTATGCTAAGAGAAAACTCTGAGGCGTGCCAGTGAATGGTGCCCCCAAGGGCAGCAAATCAAGGACAATGACACAGAGCTGGCACATGATGGTACTGCAAAAGGAAGTGCTGGAATCATCATCCCCAGAAGTATTTTTAAAAAAAGTGTAAATTTGGCATGTAGGGACACGGTTTAGTGATGAACATAGCAGTGTTGGGATAAAGGTTGGAATTTATGACCTTAGAGGTCCTTTCCCACTCAAGCAATTTTGTGATTGATATCCACTGACCTGGAGTGTCCAGACCCTGCCTTTTTCAGAGGAGGTGGGAAGCCAGTGCAGGAAGAAGTGTGAGGCTTCCCATGGGTTTCATGCTGATGAAAACCATCACACTCCTTCCTTGTGACAGAGACCCAAGATGCTCCTTCCTCAGTGCTTAACACCTGCTTGGAGATCTACAACACACCTCCTAGTGGGACTGGGTCTGTGCTGGTCACAGTTTGTCCTGTGCCACCACCACTCAAGCCACCACCCTGGACAGCAGCTCAGCTGTGCCCACCCACACCCCGTGGATGAGATGATGAGATGATGAGATGATGATGGGAGAGAGAAACCACGAGTCAAGTGAGGCAGTACCTGCCCTTGTCCAGGTAATCACTGGGGGAGGGTGACCCTCAGCTGAGCAGGGGAAATCCACACTTTGTCCCTCAGTTACTGTCTGATCCGTGGGAATGACAAGAAACCTGGGAGCATCTGGAAGGGAAAGCAATGACTGAGCAGCAGGAAACACTCAGGCAGCAAACTCAGGGAGTTCATAGGAGCAGAACCAGTCACAAGACCCAAATACACCCCGCTGACCAAACACTGTGTCCCCGAAATGTCGCAGAATCTCCACAGCCTGGGAGCCCTCACCTTGCACTATGATCCTTGCTGTGGCCTGGATGGAGCCCTCAGAGTTGCTGGCATTGCAGTTGTACTGGCCCTGGTCTGAGAAGGTGACGTTCTGAATGAAGAGCCCTCCAGAGCTGGTGATGGTGAAACGGGAATCCTGTGGCAAAGGAGAGCCCGTGCCCAGGGTCCAGCTGATGCGAGGGTGGGGGTGCCCAGAGACCCCACACTCCAGGGTGACACTTTCCCCAACCAGTACTTCGGTGTTCTGTGGTTGGATCACAAAAGTGGGCTTGGCTGGAAGGAAAGGAGAGTTTTAGAAACCAGCTCTGCTGTCTGCTCATTGATGGGAGGAAGTTGCTTGGACTCCTCTGCAACCCAGCAACCCATCCTGGTTCTTCCCTGACATCCAAATCTTTGTTGTGTGCAATGCCCCCAGCATCTTCCTACCACCTCCTCACACCCACTCACTCAGTGCTGGAGCTTCCCCACACCTGTGTCCCCTTCACCCTTGTGCTGCAGAATTCATGCCAGACTTCAAATTCCCACCCCAGTCCCAATTTACCTTCAATCCCTAAGCACCCCTATTCCCACTCCACTGGGAACCCCTCAAGCCCGGGCTTGGCTGTCACCACTCTCGCCCCCAGCACACCAAGGACATCTTGGCACACACAAAGCTGGGAATGACTCTGATTTAGCTCCACTCCCATTCCCCAATCCCAGCTGGGCTGTAAAGGGGTGCACAAAGCTCAATTACATGGGGTGCCAGAATAGCGCAGCACGACCTCCTGTGTCTTGGCCTCCCCAGCAATGTTCTTGGCCATGCACTGGTAGACGCCTTTGTCTGACTCCTTGGTGTTCTGGATCATCAAGGTTCCATCTTGCAACAGGTTCAGGCGGTTGTCATCTTTCATGTCTATCTTGTTACTGAAAAAACAGCCACAAACATGCAAAATCTGAAGGGAATAAAGACTGGTGGTCCCTCCTGGGGGGATCTGGGGGCTTTGCACTGCAGTAAGTTGGTGTTTCTTGGAGCTATTCTGAGACTGCATGAAATTTGCATCAAGAGTTCTGATTCACGACACTGAAGTGCAGCTCCAGCTCTGATTTGCTCCCTGGGTGAGCTGCTTTTTCTCTCCCCACTGATTACACAGGACATTTACAGCCCATCAGAAGAGCACTCTGTTCCCATGTCACAGCATCGATGCCATTGTCAGGGTGTCCTGGCCTGGAAAGCCTGTTCTCCTTATTCACTAAGTGCAAATTTAAGGATGAATTAATATTGTTCTTGTGTGCTGCCATTGCTATTCAAACTCGAGGCTCAAAGGCCTCAGAGGAGCAAAAAGCTCCGAGAGGTCACCATGGGACCCCATCACAGCTTGGACTCCAACCCAGCCTGAGAGCTGTGAAACATCTTCCTTCTTTCTGCAGGGACCTGTGACCCCTGGATCCCAGCCTGTGGCAGGAGGTTCCAGTGCTGCATCCCATTTCTCCCAGCACGAAGGAATCTTGGATGGCTGCAGATGATGGAAAGGGAAGAAGGGACCTCTCTCCCCCTAGGACAAAGGCTGAACCCACTATGCAATCTGATCTGCTTGCTGGGCATTTATTTAATTCCCCTGGTGTCTCCTCACTCCAGCCATATCTCGTTTGTTGAACATTTATTATCATTACCCTTCTTACAATGCTGTCTTTGGGAGCCTGCCAGCATTTCCCTAACAAAACCTTCCTTCCAAAGGGACTTAACTCAGCCATAAACTTTTGCTCTGAGCTGAAACTCTGCCTGGTGGGAGGTTTGCTGAAGAAGCACACATTGATCATTTTTTATTAATAACTGAACCCTGCTCAGGCTTCACCAGACAAGAAGATCATAAAGCAGCAAAGCAGCTTCACTTCCACAGTGGGCACAGAATATTTTATTGTGCAGCATTTCCCAGAACACTCTGGCATCTAGCACATAACCTATACATGAATTTGCAAATCCTGCCCTTCAGTGGAGCACAGCAGTTTTTCCCTTTGGAAAGAAACCTCATAACCTAGCACAATCAGCCATTAGTGAGAAGCATTTCAGCAGTTAACAAATGGCAAGCACGGTGGCTGAGAGCAACATGAAACACTAATTTTATTTTTTTTCCTGATCAAAAGACAATTGCTTTCAGCCTGCAGAGTATGTTTATAGGAAAGTTATAAGCTCTTGGAATCCATCACAAACACAGATGAAATATTTCAAATGCAGATGAAAACACTTGGATTACGTGGTCACCAGAGAATGCTGTTAAAAGGAAGGTAAATATAACCCATGAAATAACAAATTCTTTTTTTCTTCTCCTTTTTTTTTTTTTTTTTAACGTCGTGTGAAACAATTTTTGTAAATACAGGCAGGCACTGAAGAGCTCAGTGCTTGAAAACCTTTGCCACCCTAGGGCTCCTTGCATCTGACTTACTTGTTGTGCAGCCAAATAATGGCAGGCTTTGGGTTGCCTTCTGCCCTGCAGGTGAAATAAACTGTGTTTCCCAGGAGCACATCGACGTCCTGGGGCTCTGAGGTTATTCGAGGCCTCTCTGCAAAACACCATTTGAACATAACCCAGTCCAAAGCAGCACAAAACTTCCTGCAGCCCAGCTGGGGCACACAACACCCACCCTGCAATGCCCCAAGAAACAGGCACCAGGCACAGCAACATCTGCTCAGAGGCACCCCAAAACTCACTAACACCTGCAAATATCATGAAGGAATAGCATCATTCACCTGTCAGGGCCCTGGGGAATTGTTGCTGTTCCTGTTCCCAGTATGTTGGGCAGTTCCTACAGAGCTGACTGTACAGGGGTTCATTATAGAGCTGGTCCCTGACTTCCCCCAAAGAAGGAAAGAAGTCAGTAGCATCCTCACTTGGGTTACTTTTCTGCCCTTGGCAGCCTGCAGCCTCCTGCTCCACCTGAACACAGAGCCAGCTCCCTGCAAACCACACCACTTCCTTCCCAAGAGGATTTCATTTATTATGGCCCTAATTCATCATCCTATCCCTATCCAGCCAAGCCTTTCACTGTGTGCTTCACTTGGAGATGTACTCAAGCACCAAGCAAGTTAAACATTGAAAGGATGTGCTAAAACAGGGAGGAATTTATGGACAGGCCCTGGAGTGCTTGATCTTGATTCAGCAAAAAGTTTATCCATTTCACAATCTGCATGCTCACCAGCAATCCAGTAAAACCAGCTGGATTATTCCTAAAATTGAGACTCTGTCACCTCCTCCAATGGAAGGTCTGTGTCCTCTCTCCTCAAGTAAATGGCTCAGAAAAAATCCCCAAAGGCAAACCCAGCACAGCCCAAACCCAGCACAGCTCCACAGCACAAAACACTGACCTGGGGCAGATTTGCCCCTGGGGCTCACAGCTGCTCCAAGCTGTGGGTTAATGGTACCAGCAGCTTTCAGACTGACTCGAATATCAGCCACCTGCATGGGTAGAGCTCTGTGCTGAACCCTGGATCATTTATCTTCCCAGATGGCGCACCACGAAATGCCAGCAAAATCTTCCCACCAGGTGCTCTGGCTAATTTGACAGACACCCCACTGTGTTTCCATGCCTAAACCAGAACAAATTTGCACTAACAGCTGTACTGTGGCACTGGCAGTGTGTTGGGGACAGCCTGTTGTGTGGCACAGCCACTCCATGTGTCCCCAGCTGCTTTCTCTAGGCCCTTTCTATCCTTCCTCCCTTGAGGTCACAGACCCATTTGTGCCAGCTCAACTCTTTGCAAGGCTGTGCTCTAAATTAAGCTGTGAAATGGTCAGAATTAAAAAAAAAAAATCCTAAGAGAAAGCAGAATTCAATGGAGAGCTCTTTAAAATCCACATTTGAGCTGAGCTCACACATTTGGCTCACAGCAGGATGATGCACAGCTGGACTGGCATATCCAGGAGGGATGCTAACAGCCAGCCCATGTGGGTGGGAATTTCTCAAACTCACTCTGCCAACAGCAAAGCACCATGGAACTACAGCCAATGTTTGTGCCAACCTCCACTTCAAAATCAGAGTTTTAACTTACTTCCATTTAAAACTCAGAGATTTGTCTTTTTCTATATGAAATAACTAAGTTTAGGATTTTTCTGAACAAAACCTAATTTAAAATTCTACATTCAAAGATTAACAGCCTAACAAAACTCATTGGTTACACCACAGTCAAACACAGCATTGAGCTCCATATCCACTATTCTCTCCCTCAGGTCTCCAGTTGTGTTTCCAGCCACTGCAGCTCTCCCAGTGCACCCCTTCTCTTCAGCCTAATGTGAGATATTTCCTCTGGTTTCTGGTTTAGCCAGGCTTGCAGCAGATCCTTTACCAGCCCTACTCCATGCTAAAAGCCAAGACAACACCCAGCAGCCAAAACAGAGCTGCCTCCAACACCTCTGGGGATGTCAGCTTCCTCCTGCAGCCTCATCGGGATTTTCCCATTCCAGCAGTGAAGGAGGGAGAAATCGGGATGCCAGCAGAGGGAACAGGGAGGAAAAGGGCTGGAGGAAGCAATTCCCAGACCAAAGCCCACCTCCAGGGGCTGGGGGTGGGGGGTGGAGGGGTTTGACCTGGCTCACCACAGTTGAACTCCTGGGCGGTGAGGGTGACGATGGAGCGGCCGTGCAGAGCCCGCGGCCCCTCGCAGGTGGCTGCAGTCTGGATGCTGCCCTGCTCTGCGTATTGCTTCAGCAGCTCTGCCAGCCACAGCAGGTCACAGTCACAGAACAGAGAGTTGGAGTCCAGCCTCCTGCAACAGCCAAGGAAAGGGAGCTGAGAGCCCAGGCTGCAGCTGCTGTGCTGCCTCCTTCTCCAGGGAGCAGCAGGGGAACAGCCCTGCACAGTGAAGGGTCACCTGGGTGGTTTGGCCTGCATTTGATTATATCCCAAGTGAAAATTTGAGATACCTCATTGCCGTGATGGTTAACTAGGATGTTTAACCAATTACCATCAACCATTCCAGTTTCAGATAGAAATTATTTGGTTAAACTGGATTATGTAGGTGAGGACTACTTGAGACACTGAAATATTGGGCTTTACCCGAAAACCTCCCCCTTTATTTATGTGTGATGGGATCGGACCCTTTCTGTAACCAGCTGAGAGGGGTTGCAGCATTTCTGCACAACTGGAAGAACTTTTATTGCTGCAATACAAGCCTGAATCACAGCAAACGGAGCTCCAGTGACCTCCCAGTGCCCCCAGCCTCTTCCCTGCACTGACCTCATTCCTACGAGCAGGGCTATCCACGAGGATAAATAAGGACTGCAGGGGGATTAGTTTGTGCCTCCTTCCCCACTGACAGTTTTACAGTCAATGGGTCTGGGCCATTGTGATGGTTTTCAAAACAGCCATCCAAAAAAACAAATAAAACTCAAGAAACATGGAAGGGAAACCTAACACTTTCAGGGTCACATATTTGAGAATGTGAGATGTCACACAGGGCCGTAACTGAGTATTTTATAGACACCCCAGCTTTTTCTCTGGCTCCTACAGAGAGCATTTCACAAGTTATTCCCTGTTGAAGAGAAGCAAAGCATTTTACCTGCTTGCAGAAATCACCGAGGGCTACAGTGAGAAATACACTATTTTACTGTACTTGAAAATCATGGCAGACCACCAAAATTCTTTACCTTTTGCATTTTTTTCCTCCCAAACACATAATAGGACTTATTTCCAGAGGTCATAAAACCAAAGCAAGAAAGAAGTAGGCTTAAGAGACAGACAGGTTGTGTGGGAATGGCACTCTGGGGAATTCCTGCATGGAAAGAGAATCATGCCCCTTAGCACCCCTGTGACTAATTTCAATCTAGAAAACAAGCCTTTTCTTTCATGACTATGATTTTTCTTTCCATGTTAGATACTGATCTACAGACATGTTCAAGGTCATATCCGTAACCTGGACTTTCTACATTTTTCAAGGATGTTTTATGGGTTCAAACTGTTGTGAAGACTTTCCAGGAACGTTCATTCCTGTGGCATTATTAAGCTGTAAGCTGATTATAATTAGACACTAGCATAAAGAAACTTCTAACTGCTTAAATAATCTTTCAGGTCCAATCAAAACTGTTATATAAACTTAGCAGTGGCCTTAGAAGTGCAACAACCAAAAGCTTTGCCAACCAGGCACATTCTTCCTCAGGTCCTGCCCATCTGATTGAAGATAAACAAGTCCTCTTTGCAGGCAATGTTTTTTACTCACAGCCGTTTGAGGGATTCCAGTTGAGAGAATGTCCCTGGATGAATCCTGGAAATCTTGTTGTTGTGCAAGAATCTGCAGTGGGAGAAGCCATGCCAAAACATTATTCAGTATTTGCACTGTGAGGATGATAACACCCCAGGTCACAACTCAATTTAAATGCAAAGGCTGCTCATCAAAATGGAGCTGAGTGTTTAAATTCCGTGTTTGTTTCCATGAGCTGGAGGGATTTCATCCCTTGGTGGGTGTGATGTAATATGCCAAAGCAGAGAGTGGGTGTGGGCTGGAAACAGTGACTCAGGATGTGATGGAACAGGTTTAAACTGGACCCTTTCAGTTTCTCTGCAAAAGGAGGAGAAAGGGCACAAAATCCATCAGCCTGGACCCACTCTCTGTTTTCTGGGCCTGGGTCAGCTCCAGTTTAGAAGAGACATTTTCCTTTCCCTGTGCAGATGATGAGACAATTTTACAAGGGCAGCCATCGGTGTTAGACAGCTCCTGCCTCAGATTCCATGTAGTTATTAACCCAAATCCATCAGCAAATCTAATTCAGACAACAGCCACCTAAACTGGCCTTATCCCTGAACAAAACTCAGGCAAATTCTCACTTCCAGAATCTGCACACACAAAAAACTCCCCAGTTCTTAGGGAGAAATCCTGATTGCGCTAAAATACATAATCTTAGTGGGGACCAAGAGGAGATAATTAACTCCTCATTCCGAATTTACTTGTGTTGGTTACATCTAAAACTCCTAAGAGACCATTGATAAAAGACATGGAGCAGTTTCAGTAGGTGGTGGAGCAGGAGAGAACACAAAAGCTGCACAGCTCAAGCACAAATGTCGGCACACACACACACGTGTGCACCCGAGTCCAGCCTGGTTGCCCAGCTTGGAGGCTGAAAAACCTTCCTTTAAAATTTAAATCCAGAATTTTTGTTGGATCCAATACAGTGACTGAGATCAGCCATGTACTGATCCAGGTCTGAATTTTCCTAAGGGTGTGGGATCCCACAATTTTATTTCTTTGGCATGTACGGATAGAAGGCACATTTCCACAGAGCCCAGAAAAGCTGGTTTCTCCATGGAGTGGGAACTACACATGGGCTGTTGTGCTGGAGCTGGTGGCTCCATTACTGCTAGAAGCAATCCTAGGGAGCAGGAGACTCCATTTCCCTACTGCTCTCAAGAAGGATGTGTGTTTTTCTTGTTAGACTTTCTTCTGAATTTATCCCTTTTCCACCCCCTTTTTTTTTTTGCTCACTCTGCCCAACAGTGACTAATATTGCTGACCTTATGCTCAGAGTAAAATTTCACTTGGCTTGACCAGCTGTAGGACTTTCTGCAGATTTACTCCTATTTAGATGGAAACCTGAACATAACATAAAGTGGGAAATTCCCTTCACATCCTCAGTCTCCCTCCTACTCGGCAATTATGTAAAATCTGTTTCTTTAAAGAAGCTTTTTTCTTGCATTTTGGAGATCGCACTCCATGCTACCAAAACTGCTACACTAAATAAACGGGTTTTCCCCCTTCTCCTGACCCTCTTAGTCCCAAGAAATACCCTACTTTTACTCACAGCCTTTCAAGTTTAGGCAGGTCACTAAAAGTCTCCAGCTCCAGACTTTCCAGGTTGTTGAAATGCAGGTACCTGTGACACAGAATCACACAGAAATCACACACAGATTGCAATTTAAGAGACAGGAGATCCTCCCAGATCAATCCAGCAGTGCCCCCCAGCTGTCACCACTCATCCCAGGGCAGGTGTTGAGAAGCCAGAATCTATGTTGGTGTCTTCAGTTTCCACATGCAAACACAGCAGCCAACATGGCTTTTCTGCTAATACAGATTAATATTTTTAGTTCCTCTCAAATCCAAAGTGTGATCTGCCACTCCAGAGGCCATGGGGACCTCCTGCCTGTCCCAGGTCACCCCTTGCCATCAAGAGAAGAAACGTGGTGCCTGCAGAGCAGCTCACCACAATACCTGAGCCTCTCTGTTGCCATTAGCTGTGACATTCACCAGCACAACTGGCACATTCCTGACATTTAGATGGATTTTGCACAGTCCCTAAATTGCCTAAACTGTTCCCCTTTATTTTACACAGGCATAAATTTCACAGCAGACACAGATTAATCACAGATCTACAAATACTCATTCTGCTATTGTAGCTGCCTGCATTGAGAAATAATTGCCTAAGCCTCCACATGGCTGTTTGATTTGTAATGGAAGGATTCATGATAAATGGTCCAGTATCAGAGCACAAACTGGGAGAGGGTGACTCAGATTCTGCACTGGAGGATCACAGTGGGGAAGACAGGGACATGCTCTAATCAGTCTCAGATGTCTGCTGAGATTGCTTTGGACCTTGAGGAAAGCATCTGATCCTGTCCATCAATTGGGTTTTACTTTTTCTTGAAAAGCTGGCTTGTGGGGGACAGGAAAACGGGGTAGGATTTGAGCAAAGCTATTTCTTCTGGAGCTAAGCCTGCCTGGGATTGAAAACAGATGGAACTTTCAGGGGGTTGTTTGTTGGTTTTGTGGGTTTGTTGGTTTTGTTTTTTTTCTTTTATTCGTGACATCAAGTCTGGAAAGCTCACTGCTGAAATATCCCTGTGGGCAGCATCAGCTCTCTAAGCTCAGCTTAGAGCCAGTTTCAGCTTCCTAAATTTTCTCCCAGGCATCCTTGCTGAGCTGGCTGATGAAAAGCCACATTGTACATAAGCTTGGTGGCAAACCTATTGTCAGGATTGCCTGAAACTTCCAATTATGCTCTGTCCTCTTGTGCTGTCAACCTGGAGAACAAGCTGGATCCTATTTCTTTTACAGCCAAATCCTTGGTTGCATTCCAGCCCTATAAATGCTGTGGCTGAGAACAATTCAGAAATTAGACCAGTTTCACCTTTGGTCCCTGTTGTCCAGTGATACAAATAATTCCTATTAAATAATTAGGAAGAAATTCTCCCCTGGGAGGGTGTTGAGACCCTGGCACAGGTTGCCCACAGCTGCCCCATCCCTGGAAGTGTTCAAGGCCAGGTTGGGTGGGGCTGGGAGCAGCCTGGGATAGTGGAAGGTGTCTCTGCCCATGGCAGGGGGTTGGAATGAAATGAGCTCTAAGATCCCATCCAAGCCAGACCATTCCATGCATCTATGATTCCAATATCCAAGCTCACACTCTCCACCAGTCCCAAGTAAGAAAAATCCAGTCCCAGTTTAGGAAGGCACTTCAGAAGAGTCAGACCTCAGTCTGCCCACCTCATCTCGAGAGTGGTGTACTAAGAGTCAAAAACCAAAACTTAATTGAATAAACAGCAGAGTTTTGCCATACACAGAAGGGGAGCAAATGGGGACTGTTGGAGTGTCACTGTGATGGACTCCAGCTGCCAGGAAAACACATGAGGCTCCCTCCATCCCAGATCCAGCACAGAGTGCCACGCAGCTTGAGGGAAGGTCATTACTGTGTTTGTTTGCATCCATCATCTTCCCCCACTGGAATTTGCAGATACTTTGCAGCATGGGAGCACCACCATCCTGGTAGCTCCCAGGGCTGGGCTGCCCCAGCTCCCAGCTTGCCCTTCACCCATTCACTCCCAGCAGAGCTTTGGATGAGAGGGAAACCCAAGCAGCACCCTCAGTTTAAGTAAAGGACCAGATCTGACTCTCTGCCCAAGGAATCCCCAGACACAAACCCAGCAGAGCAGCTGCCTGCTGCTTCCAGCCCTCCTGCAGACCCCTCTCTCCTCCATCAGAAGGTCCTTGGCAATAAAGGCCATCAGAAGCACAGCTGGCCTCTTCCGATGCTCCAGAGGTTTGGGAGCAGGAGAAAACATATGGAACACCAGTGGGAAGAGACCTCAGCACTAACTAACCAAAACCAATGCTCAGAACAGCTGTTTCCGAATGAACCCAGTGAAGTCTGGCAAATCTGGATGATAAAAGAGCAGAAGCTTCATCCTACCCCTCACTAAGTGCCTGCTGCTCCCCAAGCCTGGGAACACAGCGTGCAAACAAGGCTCATCTGTACTTACAGCTGCTCCAGGGAACGCAGCCCGTGGAAGGCATGTTGCTGGATGCTCTGAATTTCATTTTTATAAAGGTAGCTTTCAAAAGGAGAGAAAGGGAACAGCATTAGGCCAACTGATCAGCAGCTTTGTTCTAAAAAAGTCTCAGGAAACAGCAGTGACCCTCAACCCACAGCAGAACTCGCTGCCTGGATTCAAGGGCAACGTTTTATACCTCTGACACTGAACTCCAAACACACCCAGTATGTCCTTGACTGGCTAATATTAAAAGTGGGTTGTTAGATTTTAAAGAGGTTAAGAAATTACTGAGCTACCAACTCACAGGTATTTCAGATTCTCCAGATCTTCAAAGGATCTTCTCACAATTTGTTTTATCTGGTTATTGTTCAGCAGCCTGTCCAAATCAAGAAAGAAAAACACAACTGGTGAAGTCAGCAAGCGTGAGATTTGTGGCATTTCTGTTCTTGGATGCCCATTGAAAAATTCTGAGCCCAGATGTCACAGAATTTAAGACTTAATGAGGTTAGCAAGTCAAAGTTTGGGTATTCACAGACAAGGCAGTGAGAAGGTTTCTCACCCAGAGGGGCCAAGTACTTCCAATATTGCACTGTTCAAAGCATTTTCCTTAACTTCTGACACAGTTTTCACCCCAAAGTGACAATTTGGTCCAGGAAAGGGATGAGGGGATGGGAGACAGGCAGAAAAAAGCAGTGGGGTGTGAGATAGTAAATCATTGCTGCCTCTCTTGTACAGCCACAATGGGGTTTGGAGGTGCCTGGTTGTGTTCAACAAGCGAGCAGGGGAGTGCAGAGTCAGGTTTTAAAAGCACAAATGCAGTTTAAAACACCAGTTCCCAGTGGAGTTATAGGAGCCATAAAATGCTGATGGCTTCGCTCTAATCCCTTTGAAACCAATACCCGCAAATGAGAAAGAAATAAATTCAACTTTGACTCCTGAGGCTGCTCAGAGACAACCTCTTTCAATCTTGGGAGCCTTGTGCCAGATTTTAACACAAAACCTCTGGCCCAGCTGGCACTGGAGAGCCGTGTGTGACTTGTGTGTGCAGTTGCCATGACTGTGAGTGCAATCGATGGCCAGTGCCAGTGACCAGAAACAGCCCAGCTCTGTAAGAGCCACGCTGTGCAGCAGCACAACCACCCAGCTGAGCCCTGCAGAGCTCTCCTGCAGCCCCTGCCAAGCCCAACACCGAGGAAACACAATAAATCACTTATAAATAGCTCCCTAATACCCAAAGTTTAGCTATTCATCGTGGCTGCCCGGCCGCGGGTCTCTGGCTGTGGCATCCCACTGATGTTTAGGTCAGGCAAAGCTCAGAGCTGGTGGAGCTTTTAGAGCTGCACAGACCAGAGCTAAGGATTTCACCAGCCAGCACTAATTTTTAAAATTCCTAAATGGAGTTGTGGGCAGAGAGGGAGTCTGTGACCGTGTACTGCAAAGATTTCTTTTTCAGGTGTTGTAGGGAAAACAGCAATTCCCTGTGCAAGCAGCCAGACCTGACTGCACTGGATGTGCATTTTACAAGCTGATTTTTGCCATAGCTCTGCTCCTCAGGAATGATCTGCCACCAGGCAGCAGGTGAGAAGACAGTTCAGCACTTTCCCAGCAGCAAAACCCAATCTTCTGCCCCACTTTCCTGGAGAAAAAAGAGCAGCCAGCCTCTGTCATTACAACCCAGGTCTTTTCCTGGCCAAAAACAGCTTGTGCAGGTAAAGGACAGAGAGAAAAGACAAAGAGATGGGGGAGAAATGGTAAAAAACTTGTGGGAAAAGAAGATGAAGGTAAAATCAAACACCTCAGGGATGACAGAAGAGATAAAAGATGTCAGAAGCACACACATGCAGTGGCAGCTTCACAAGTTCCCTCCAGGCACCTGAGCCACACCAGCTTTTTCTCGGGTGGAAAATTACACTGAGTCATAAAAAACCGCATGTGAGAAACTCAAGAGCAAACAAGTCAGGTAACGAGGGGTTGGGAAAAACCTCCTTATCCTGGATTTGACTGTCCTCCCTGGATTAGCTGCCCTGATACCACGGGTGTGGACAGCACATGCCAGGGCTGGGCACAGGGTAAAGGCAGAGAAAGCTGGAGAGCTCCTGCACAGCTGGAAGCAAAGGCTCCGTGCACACAGCTGAGGTCAAACAGCCCGGGCTCACTCATAAGGATGCAAAAATGATGTCAACTCCTTGGAACACACGATCCCGCTCTGACAGCCAGCTATGCTGAGTGGAAATACAGTCCCTGAGCATCAACCCAAAAGTTTATTTGATGACTGAACACCCAAGGGCTGGAAATAACCGCCTGAGAGCCGTGTGGGAGAGGGCTTTTGTCTATCTGCCCGCAGGACCAAGGCAACACGGGCAGGGCTCCCCCCCTGCCCCTCTCAGCTTTCATCTCTGGCCAGAGCAGGACCAGGGCAGCTCCTTCTCTGCTCTCGGATCCTTGGCCCCACTTCTGAGCACACAATGGGCTGACAGCATCCACCTCATTCTCTGGATGTGAGCTCCTGTCACACAGCTGGCATTGGCCGTTGGCCTCCCAGGGGACAGGTGACAGTGACCAGGCGAGCAGAGTCACACCAACAGCCTGAGCAGGCCCAGGCAGCAGCATGGTCTGGAGCCCTTCACTGATCGTTATCTTTAATGCTCAGAGTTCAGACCAGGACTGATCTCCACTGGGATTTCCATTTGCATTGTGTTGTCTGGCTGTGTTTTGGGGCTATTTAAAAGCATTATCGCCGTCTGTTTTGTTGTCTTGGCTATTTTGCACAGTTCAACGGAGTGTAATCACTGACCCAGCCAAATAAGATGAATCCTGGAAGTTCAGATGGCAAGCAGCACACACGGCTCTTATCTCATCGTCTGATACTTAAAAATTTGTTCATTGCTTGATTTAAGGATAAAAAGTGCATGGAAGAAGCCATCTCTGCTTCCTGTCTCAGGATTCCCCATTGTAATGGGAGGATAAGTCCTGGAAAACATTTGAAAGTGAGACAATGATGAAGCCCATAATAGCACACTTATTCCAAAATGCTGCTTTCAGAGAAATCCATGGACAAGGCAGCACATCTGGCTCCTAGAAAGATTTTGGATGGCTCCTGCACAGCTGTCTGCTCCTTGACTTCTGTGCAATTCATCCAGGCAGAGAAGTGTGCAAAAATCCTGGCATGGCATGGTCTGGCTATCAGTCCCAGCTGCCACCCAGAGCAAAAATGCCCAAATTCCTGCTCCCCTTAGAGGGCTGAAAGCTGAGATCCCAGATTTGTTGGGAATAAATGCTCTGGCAGAGAGAGGCTGGGAAGATCATTATCTTAAGCACATTATCTGTAGCAAAACAGGCTAAATTAAAAGTTTCAGAAGCACATTTCCCAGCAATAGGATGGGGCATTCCCCTGGACTCCACACGAGTAGGAGAACTCAATCACACAGGTTTTATTCCTGCAAAACTCTTCTGGGACCTTTGAGATATACAAGTGCCGTGAGATCTGGCCCAGATTCACTAAGAGAACATTTTACATTCAGTTTCCTCTCTGTTTTATGTCCTGACTGCCTCTCCTTTCTCCTTCCCCACCCTCTCTACAGGTTGCCAGGCACAAGCTTAAGTTGCATTAAATGAGTGGTTTTCTATTTTGAAGAATGTATTAAATGATGTGACAGGACAGAATTCAGACTCAAACCATGTTCTCTTTCCTCTTTTCATTTGACAAACCACATGCTACAGTCATTGTGACAAAACAGCTTTTTTTTTTTTCCTCACGCCAGTAATAGAAATCATCATGTAGTGTAGTTAGAGGGGGAGAAAAAGTGAGTTTTATGTTCAACCACACATTCCCCCGTGTTGACAGAATGATCTGGAATAGCCATTTCCCATATTTAAGGGAGAAACTTTTATTCTGAGATCCAAGCAGGCCGTGACATCCCCTCCTTGCTGGCAGGAACACATTCTCTCAGGAGTTACTAGAGGCTAAAAGACAGAAACTCCACGTTACTGCTCTGTCCACCCTGAGACTTCAGCAGCAGCACCTAAAGCAGAGCTGCAGGACTCACCAGAAGTGTTTTGTTCTCATCTGGGCAGAAAGAGAAACATGATGTGAGCAGTGACAGGGCAAAGGGCCAGGCAGAGGCACCAGCAATGTGGTCTCCATAGTCCCCTGTTCTCCAGGGTGCTCTTGCCTCAGGAAGAGTAAAATACACTCTGGGGATGTGAAAACACTTTGTTCCCTGGGCTGGACATTTCTATGGATGGTGCTGGAGAGACCCAAGGAGCAGCAATGGCTTTGGCTGTGGTTTGAAAATCCAGCAATGAACTGAACGGGTTAACAGGGCAGTGCTGGATCCTGGGGGAACACACAAGGAGAAGGGGTGTCACCCCTCACAGGGGTGTCATCATCCATCCCCACCCAAAAATGACCTCAAGGAGCAAAAACTGGATTTTTGCAGTGAGAGGCTGTGCCTCACCATGGGCTCACAGAGTTTCCTCTCTGTCCCACAGCCCAGCACCTGCTCTGAGCTAACACTGGCTTCAGCCTTGCAGCAAGTGATGGCAAACTGCAGCAAAACAGCTGGCCTGGAGCTGGGGGGGTTGTGGATGGCATACAAAGGGGGTTTTTTGCCTCACTCTCCCTGCTACCCTAAATCTTATTTATTTATTCATTAATTTATTTTTACCAAGGTGACATATCAAGAGTTTAAAAATGCACAGCACCATCTGCATAGATGGGAAGAGAGCAGAGCCATTAGGAGGTGACAAGGAAATCTCACACCTTTCTGAGATGTTCAGCCCAAGAGAACTTCTCCACCTGCACATAGCCACCAAAGAAGTTCCCAGTGGTGCAGGATTTAGGATAACTGCTGTACCAGGAGTCCCCAGCTGGAAGCAAACAGTGACTGTGTCTCTTCCACAAACAGGGCTCCTGTTTTTAATGCTGCAGCAGTGCTGTGTGATTTATCAAATCTCCCACAGCAGGGGAAAGCAGAGAGGAGCCAGGGGAGGGTTTGAACTGTTGAACAGCCCCACTGGACATCCACACAGGCTCCTCTCCTGTCAGGCTCTCAAATCATTTCCCTGCATCCACCACAGGCTACAAAGGTTTCCTTTTCAGGGTGGTTTATAAACTGTCAAACTTGGACACAGAACAGCCACCCTGCCCTAAAGGAGATGGAGAACAGAAGCTTCACCAGAATCTGTTGCTCTTCCTCTGCCATTAGTGGAAAAAAGCTCTTTTAAAAAACATTTATTTGCTTATGGAAGATTTATTTAAATTCAGTGGCAGAAAGCTTCAAGCTCAGTGCTCTGCACGTGGAACCTGAGCTGTTCTATCCTCCAAACCTCTCACTCCAAATTTTCTGGACATATTTTCCCAGGAAGTCTCTCAGGGATTTTACAGGATTTATTCTCTTTATCACCTGAAATTCTAAGTCCTCAGGCAAAATTTACTGTCTAAGAAACATCAGCAAATTCTTCAGCTCTTGTCAGTTTTGATGTGGGAATTGGACAAACGAAAGTTCCTGGAGAGAAATTTGCTTCAGGAGTGTGAGGTCCAAGGTTCTCTCAGTTATCAAGCTCCTCAGCCATGGGAGTTAACACTACAGGTGTAGTTAGAACTGAGTGTTCCAGTCTGCTGGCCAGCCCAGGAAATACAACTGAGCCTAGGAAGCACTGTCTAAATGGAAAGGCTTCCTTGGTGAATCGGGTTGATTTTCAGAATCCGAAGATAAATATGCAGCATTTTGTTAGAGCAGTGTTTCACCTAGTCCAGTATTCCAGCTCTGACAGTGGCCATAGGACATTGTTTAGGAAAGCAGGAGTGTCTGCCCACCACCTCTGAAAACACATGGTTCTTTCTTCCCTGGCATCCTCAACCATGAGATCAGGGGTGTCAGGGGGTCCATTCCTGCCTATTGCTGTCCTTGAGGTATCTGTCCAGGACAGTGTGGAAACAGAAAAGAAAAAGAACTGGAGAAATTCATGGTGTTAGAGAGAGACAGGTCCTTCCCCCTCAGTCAGGTTCCCTCTGTGTCTACCTCTACACAGAGAGGAGGACTCAGAAGACAGAAGCAAAAGTCCTGCACAGGTCAGAGACCTCTCCAGTCCAAGGTGGTGGCAGGGCAGGAATTGGGACCCCTTACAAATCTGGGCAGGTTGGGTGGAGCATCTCTCCCAGTGAAGCCCTGCCAGCATCCTCATTTTCCCCAGGGCTCTGCTGAAACTCGCCTGGTGGTCCTGGGAGCTGCTGCCAAACATCTGCCTGCATCACACTGAGATGACATCATCTGGAACCCTTTGTTTCCTCCACTCAGGAGAGCCCAGGGGTGGAAGAGCAGGGCTGGAGATCAAAAGGCCTCAGCAGAGCTTTGTGATAAGACAAAACCCTACAGACTCAGACTCTATTATCTCTCTAGATATTTTTTTCTTATTTCTAGTTGTATCTGACCCTATCTCAAATGACAGAAATCCATCCAAAGCATCCTTTCTTCTCTATTATTTCTGGCAATTAATCCCACACAGTGCTGTCTGAGGGACTAACCTGGGCTGTTCTGGATGAACAGCATCAGTGTCAGTAAAGTTTTTGACCACCTATTCAGGGTACTCTGGAGCATCCTGCAGTCATGGCCACTCAGTCCCACACACAGACTGCAACAATCTTTGGCAAATGCTGATTTTTCAAAGATAACACTTCAGCAGGTCTCAGTAATAAAGTCCTGCTGTAATCCCACTTTCCCAACAACTACTTGGAGCTGACTGAATGCCTTATTGCCCAGGTTTGCCTTCCTTCAGCTCTGCCACCTTCACAGGATCAGGGACTTCAGATCACTCAAGCCCAGGCAACAAAAAACAACCTGAACTTTCTGTTACCATTTGGGATCATGAATGTGTGAACATCTGTCAGGTTCTCAAAGGAGCTGCTTTGCCTCACTGAGGAATTCCAGCTTGGACCTGGGAATCCTATGGCTGTTAGCACCATGTCACAGCTCAAATAATTAGCTCTGAGTCTCAGCAGCCCAACTGCATCCAGCACAGGGCTGTGCTGACACAGCTTCTGGTTCTGATTTGGGAGCTGGTGTGTTTGCAGCTCCTTGGCTACGGGGTGCAGATGCACTCAGATCTGTCTCCAAACCCTCAGCCCTGCAGCAGCCAGAAGGAGCACAGGCTCCCAGGATTTCCTTTGGGAAGAGTGAGGAGCTGGTTAGTGGAGCAGTGTGTGCAGGGATGTGAGAGTGGGATACAAGGGTGGAGGGGCAGCTTTCTACCCCCATTCCTACCTGGAGTAGGGTAACTCCTCTTTTAGGGCAAGACATAGGGAAAGATGGCATTTGGAGGATGCTCAGTCAAATTCACACACTGCAACTGATGTGATTCATGCATTAGAGGAGACCATGGAAAGGAAGAAGATTTTAATCCATCCCTCCACTGTCTTGATCCCAGGTGAGAACTCCTTCCATGGGCTACTCTAAGGCTCAAACATCCTCAGTCAGTGCTAGAACTTACCATATTTTATTTCTAAAAAGAGATGGTTAACTGTGAAAAATGAAAGTTATCAACAACATTTAAATTAAAAAAAAAAAGGTAAGAAACATGATTCAGGGTGAAGGAGAGGGAATTTTAAAGCTTTGCCTGGATATGCACAACTTGACTGAAATAAATAAAAGCCCAAGGCCAACTTTAAGTAATTTTAGGGGACAATACTAACACAACTTACAGTGTGTTGAGGTTCTTCAGTCTTCTGAAGGCTCCAGGTTGTATCTCCTTGATGTGGTTGAAGCGTAAATCTCTAAAAGCAGAGGATATAAACAAGTCATTAGCCCAGGGAAGGGAGTGGAGAAGGAGTGGGGACAATGGTTGAGGTCTGCTCTTGTCTGCAAATTCATCCAGTAGCTGGGACAAGCCTACAGTCAGAAAATTCTTTATTCTAACTGCAGGGAAAACCAGACACTAAAAGGACTCAAGGGATCATTCTCATGACACCAGAAAAAAGTCTGCAGCAAAACACCCCATGTTCATGTGCAATTACTCTTGCATCTCACCCTGATTTGTAGAGGAGCACACATCATCATATGGACCCATAATTTAGCTCCCTACTAAAACCATCTTTGCCCTAAAATGGTTAAATCTGCTCAAATAACCTCATATAATAAGAATTTCCCATTTTGCTCTGCAATGCTCCAAGACTTACAACAGCTTATCGCTGCCTGCTTTTCAAATCTGTGCCAACTTCAATTAGAATTACTGGAGTCCAGGGGATTCTGGCAAATTTCAAGGGCTGCCCATGGAACTACATCAGCTTGGAACCCAAAAACATGGGGTTTGGATTGCTAATGGGATAATGAAATAGGAGCTAAGTGGTTTAACCTGCTTAACCAAGGAGAAACACTTCTATAGGGAACGTGCATTGATTTGGCACCTTGCGTGGCCCAGAGTATTATAGCAAGTCACAAAAGGCTGACAAACAGGGATCGCTGCAAGTTTCTGTCCAAAGCACACAATAAAGTGGATTTTTTTTTCTCCTGCACCACTTGATCTGTCACATTTAGGGAATACACAGCTATTTCTCTGGTTTAAGGCAGCCTTTTAAGGGCATTTGCTTTAAGAGGCAAAAAGCACAAGTTGCCCATTGTGGTGGTAAAGTCACAATTGGAGGCGGAATTTAAAACAAGGATTCGACAAATTGCTGCAAAGGCAACAATTGTTTTGAGACAGGCAGCAATGAGAATTGTGGCAGATACAAAATTCAAATTAGAAAGAGGGGCAGTCATTGCAGGTAACCCCAAACTGACAGTGAGGATCCAAGGGGGCTGAAACAGCTTGGAGCAAGTACTCAGGAAGAGGCTGCACAATGAGTAAAGCTGATTTTATTTTAAGATCATGGACTCATAGAATCACACATCGGTTTGAGTTGGAAGGTACTTCAAAGTTCATCTCATTCCAAACCCCCTGCCACAGGCTGCTCCAAGCCCCATCCAACCTAATCTTGGACACTTCCATGGATGGGGCAGCCACAACTTCTCTGGGCACCCTGTGCCAGGGCCTCACCACCCTCTGAGTAAAAAAAATTCTGCCTAATAACTAATGTAAACCTGACTTATTTCAGTTTAAAACCATCGCCCCAAGATGTAACATTTCTTTAGCTTAACAGTTTGCAAAATGTTGTCATTCAATGCTAAAAAATTCATAATAAGTTTTCTTAAGTTTCACGTGGAAAATGCAAGGCATTTTTACTTATATTATACTGAAATATCAAATCTCTGCCTTGTTACCCCTGTGTTATCACTGCATGGAACAGCACACGGGCCAGTGGAAGTTGTTTTTTCTGTTGTGTTTTTTCCTTTAACTTTTCCACTTCAACAAAAGGATTCAAAAGTCTAATATAGAAAGAAATCTTTAACCTCTCTTAGTCATAAATATTGCACAGAGAAGAATAAGAGGGCAGAAAGAAACACAGCTTCACAATATTTAAAAAATCCAATATTTCTAATTGTAATTCACCTTCTCTGCTTGACCACTGTGAGCTGCAGTCCCTGACATTTTCACACCTCTGACATTTTCAGGTGTGCTTGGCTCAGCTTGCATTGCTTCAAATATGCATGTCCTGCCCTTCTTCTGGGAGGGAGTTCCATATCCTTCTTCCCTGACTTCCATTCACAAAAATGTGAATTTGAGGGCACCTTTATGGATTTTCCAAGGCAATGGCTGCCACCATAAAGCCAAACTCAATTAAACATAGGCAGCAGTGACAGCACAGCGTGCTGCCTCTTCTCTACAGCCTCGTTAAAAGGAGACCAGGAAAGACTAGACCAGGAAAAAGGTGAAGAAATGCAAACTTGATTTATGCCCTGCAGTGCACAAACACCAACCCCGCTGCCCTGGGGGCTGTAAAGGGCCCTGTAATTAATCCAGGCAGCTGGCTGCAGGTAATAGGGAACATTACAAATACATGGGAGGAACACACAGGGGTCAGGGCTGGAGCTGGTGATGTTCAGGGAAGGCAGCAGGGAGCAAATGTAAAATCCATCTTCGGGTCACAGGCTGCAGGTGGGGACAAAAAGTCTCTGAGTATTTTAATGAACGAGGACAATTACAGTCCTTTAAACCACATAGAACTACAGCTCATTTTAAACTACACCACCCCCAAGGATCATGTCATAAAGCTTAGCTTACTATTTTAATAAAATATTTTAGTTTTTCTTCTGTTTTCTCTTCCAGGTAAGGTTTTTAGATGATTCTCTGGACCCCAGCTGCATTTCAGTCCTTTGGAAAGTTCTTTTTGGTTTGCTCTCTATCACAATGGCAGCAGCTTTCCCCACAAACAAAAATGGAACAGAAATACTGCATCTCTTCTCTGAGCACTTCATTTCAAGAAATGATGTGAAATAACTGGAGAGAATCCAAAAGAAAGCAATGGGAATGATATGAAGTCTAGAAAGCATGACAATGAGAAGAACTGAAATTGCTTAACTATAGATACAATTAACTACGACAGGAAATTGCTACAAACAGAAAGGGCAAATAGTCACTGACTGAAACTGCAGATTCAGGGGTTTATAAAAATATCTCAATTAGCAAGGCTCATAAAACACCCAGTGGATTTCAGGTGAGAAAGGCATTAGCCACACATGGTTTAGGCAGGTGGATCCTGCCCTGGAGGATGGACCAGCCTGTTCTGCTCCCTGTACCCCAGATAGCAGTAAAAGGGACCAGTGATGATGTCCCTGCACAGCCAAGGAAGCCCCTGGGCATGCAGAGGAACCTAGTAATTCTTCTTTACCATATAAAAACCCCAATACTTTGGCTCATCCTTAGCGTTTTTACTCCAGACCTCACTTTAGCCTGAAGCATCGCCAGCAGGGAAGGGCTGCACTAGGAATTCCCTGGCTTGCATGTGTTTGATTGAGAAAATTCCCTGCAGAGTTTGTCTCCTCTCACACAGAAACGCTTGTTCCTCTCTATTCCCAGGGCACTCACTCTGGAAATTTACGTTTCTTTTCAGGAACAAATGTGCTTTTTCCAGGGACCCACCGCGGAGCCTGTCCCAGGGCAGCCGCTCGCAGCTGCCCCAAGCTCCAGCAGCTGGGCTCCTCCCTCCTGCCCCCTTCTTTCCACCTGGGAATTTGAAAAATGGGGGAAAAAATTAATCCTTTGTGATTTGACTCTCTCCCATGATTTCAAGGATGGCAGCCTGGGTTTACAAATGACTTTTCTACAAGGAGCAGCTGCTGCTAAAGGGTTCTGGATCCTCTTCTACCTTCACACAGAGCAGAGGCCTGGGACAGCAGCATCCTCCAACACAGATCCCTCTGGACAACACCAGTTGGACTGGCTCAGCTTCAAATCTCACCAAACCCTCATGCTCTGACAGGAAAGTGACCAGGACTACGTGGATACTCCAGGATTTGCTGTAGAAATCAGTCACCTTTCCTGAATTTGGGAATTATTAACAGAGGTTACGAAGAACGCCAGAATTTGCACATGGATGGGGAACTGGGTGTTTACAGAATGGCACTCAAATCTGTCTGAGCCTCTCAGCTGCTATCAGAACAATCAGAACTGCAAGCCTTGTGTTAAATAATTATCAGTGATTAGGATATAAAGCAATCAATGGCTTTTACAAGAAACTTCCACTTCTGTTTAATCTATTTAGGCTTTCACAGACTCATGTATTACTATGTTAACTAAGCAGATAATTAGCTACAAGAGGCGGTTTACTGCAGTTCCATGGAAATTACTGGGTTTGTTTCATTGAAGAATCCTTTGTGTTCCCAACCCTGTGCTCAGCAGTGATGCTGATGGTTCTGCCCAGAAAGTGGCAGCCACACAATCACTACCAACAATGACACCGAGAGTAAAGGTGCTTTTACAGAGATAAGGTGTTGAAGTTCCTCCCAGTGTTTCCTGAGGAAGGGAGAACATGAAAGACATCCTAAACACATCCTAAAAATATCCCATAAGTCAAGTTTCCAATATAGAAGAGCCAGGACATTTATCATAAAGATGCTCATTCCCCACATTTATCTGCACATCATCAGAGTCAGCTCTGCAGGTTCTCCAGTCCTGCCAAACCACCCCAGTCCTGGCAGGAAGGGAAAGCTGCCTTGCTGAGATGGAAATGAAGTTTTCCAGACCCACTGTCATCAGCTCCCCAAGTCAGGAATGTCCCTGTCCCACATAAGTCCCCAAGTGGCTTTAATAAATGACAGCCTTCATCCCAGAAACCCTTACATGGACAGCTGAGCCCTGCCAGCCCTGTGAGGCAGATGAGGGAGGCTCAGGGCTGGAGGTTTTCCAAGTCCTGGCTATTTTGGGCCTTACCAGCTTAAGACATCAAGATTTGATTGTTCAAAGAGTGAAGAAGAAGGAAAATATGCTGAGCATAGAGATACGAGGAAATGAAGTGATGGGATCATGGCTGAAACAGTGGAGAGCAAGCAGCTGCAGGGATCCTCCCTCTGCAGAACAGGCTGTGGTTCCCTGCTGCACTGCCACACCACGCATATTGAAGACTCAGGAACACTAGATTTTAATTAAGAAATTACCACAGGCATTCCTGAACCTGGTTTTTTAAGATTTCAGCTGCCACAAACAGATTTTCAAAAGGGCTCCCTCTGCGTCAGCTGGGGCAGGAACCTGACCGTAATCCAGGAGCCAGTGTACCAAGCTGGTCTGATCTCACTTTTTCTGTCCATGTCAGCTGGTGGGAATGCTATGCCTGAAAGGCCACGCCAGGGCAGGGGGGATCTGCTGGTGCCTCATTCCTGGTGGAAACATTTCAAATACCACCTGGCATCCCTTTAGCTCTTTCCAGGAAGGGCAGGAACAAGGAATACCTCCAAAATATGGTTTTGGTCCTGAACACATGTTCAAGTAGGAAGATTACATAAGAAGATGCTGAATTCATCAATGTTAGATAATGTGAGCTATTATTTATTAGCAGTGGGATGAAGATTAGGGTCGGATTCTACCCAAAGCAGCTGAGTCTATTCTTGGGCATTCCTGGCAGCATGACTCTCTTAAGCTGATGCATAATTCCTTTGCACCATCTATCCAACATACTGCCTACATCAAAGGAAGAAAACTTTCCCTCCTCCTGAAGTGTGTTCTGACTCTGATTCAGAGAAAGTGAAATAAACACTTTAATATTGGGTCTTATGTAGCTTAAGTGTCAGTTTTCCACTTTTTTAAGAGCATGATCATTAAAGTTTTTAGAATACAGACAGATTCTTTCACCAAAAAAATACTGATTTCTCTTTAAAGAGCACAGGAAAGAATCCTGGTATCCCTACAGGGTGAGAGCAACAAGAATACAAATACTCAAGTGGGAACCAGATGCTGAAGCACTGGGAAGTTCAGGGAAAGCAGGATTTTAAACACTCAAGGTTGCTACTATCACAAGACTTAGGATGCTTCCATCAAAAGATGCTGGAATATTTCTAAAAGGAAATATATTTGAAATACCTTCCCCCTCTCATTTTTCTGCCAATGAAGAGACTTCTAAAATTAGAACATTAAATTCTTGGTCACCTCTAGAAGGTTTAATAAGGATTAAATACAACAGTGAAAGAGGTCAGAAAGAGATTCTACCTGGCACATGCAGAATGTGTGGGTGTGCATTTAATGGCTGCATATAAGATTATCACACACAGAGGAAATGAGTAATCCCTTCTTCAACCCAAAACACACGACGGAGACCACAAACACAGCAGCATTTCCAAGAACTCATTTGCTCAGTAAACCTTTCCCCAACAAATGTATAAAATTCCTTCTCAAAACGTGTCCACTAATAGACTAAGAGAGCTACACCCTGCCCTACTCCAGCCTTCCTCCTGCAGGAGCAAGAGAGGAACTGAGCAGGCACCAAAAGAAGCACAACGAGGAAAGGAAACAAAACTTGCCAAGCTGGCCATGCTTACACTGCCCAATTAGCAACCAGGTCTGTGAACAACTGGGTCACCTTCAGTTCATGCCAGCGATGTGTTCAGATCCCAGATCCTGCCCCGTGCCCTCAGCTACGTTTCTCCAGCAGTACTCATTCATTATGTGCCCTGCATAATGCAGAAAGAAGAATAACCCATGGATAATTGGATTGCAATCCATTAGCTGCCAGCCAGAGGGGAACTTCTTTCCATGGATTTCTTCTACTCATGCCCACACGTTTCCAAGTTTATTGTTTTAAATGTCACACTGCAGAACAAATGGCTGCGGAGGTTAAAGACCTATTGAAATTTTCGGAGTGTATGTTCCACAGCTGTTCCCTTCCTTGGGCTGCTGGCTGGAAGAACTGCCTGAATCCCAGCGGTAACCAGCAGATCACATCTGGATAATCGTGTTCCAATTGAACAGACACCAGCCAAACTACGTTTGCAGTTCTACACCATGAATTTTTATGGCTTATCTGTAACCGTGTAGTTGTCCCTGCCATCCCATTCTCTGCTCAGGATAAAGAGAGCAGACTCCATTACCAAAGACAAATAGTCTACTGC
Organism: Sylvia atricapilla; assembly: GCF_009819655.1. NCBI lineage: Eukaryota > Metazoa > Chordata > Aves > Passeriformes > Sylviidae > Sylvia > Sylvia atricapilla. The sequence continues at coordinate 8,691,859 of NC_089155.1, read as the reverse complement.
TAAAACCAGACTTTGGGCCAGATCCTCAGCTGTACCCAGCTGGGATTGGGAAGGGAGGAGGGAAATGGTGACCCAAAAGGAGCCAGTAACAGCTCATCAATCCTGGAGCTGGTTTGATGCCAATCCCAGCATCGCTCAGAGAAGGCGATGGGCGGCTCCGAGTGCTGCGAGCTGGCTGCAGCCCCAGGGGCCAGCTGCCAATGGTGAAGCACAGCCTGTGCCAGCTAGGAGACTTCCCCACTCTTCCAAAATCCTTAGAGAGGGTGGCATGGAGTCACGGAGGTCAGAAAGTCCCAAACTCCCAACTTCAAAGCAAACTCCATCTGGAAACTGCAGCTGTTCTTCAAGGGAACCGAGCTGGAGCCTGGGATCGGTGTTTGGAGCTGCAGGCACAGACTCAGTCCTGTTCACACCAAAGATTAACTGTGGAAAATATCCCAATCCCACAATTTCTGCTCAGAATAACTCCGTGATCAAGACTATTCTTGCTATAATTCCAAATGTTTAGTCTGACACAAGGGTTCTCCCAGGAGAAACACTAACATACCAAAAAAGCTGGAGGAGTCAGGGCTTGGTTAAGAAGCATTCCTTGATCTTCCACAATTCAAAAAAAGTTTATTATTCTAATGCTATTTATAACGGATATAAATGGGATGCTGACTGGGAAATGCATTTGCACACATTAGATCTTCAAGATAGCCAGACAGTCAGGATTCTTACTTGCCACACAAAGGCCCATGATCTGCCAACAGAGAGCACTCACCAGGCTCATCTGCCTTTATGTCTATGAGGATTTCTGATTTCCAATGTGCGGTTTGCTTATAATTATGCAGACAATAGTAAAAGAGGATCAAATGGATAAATCACCCTAAAAAATACTGGTTTGTGAGAAGTCACCTTCCTTTGCAATATTGCGATTTTTATATTTCACACCTACACTATTTCTCTAACTGTTTTAAAAGCCAGTTTCTCATTCAAGGTGGTGCAGAGAATGAAGTGTTCTGCTGCCAGAGGGAGCTTGGAACCACACCATTCCAGAACTGGGGAAGAGTTGGTGACACAGCGAACTTCCTTCCCTCTGCACTCGAAGGATCTCTGGCAGAAACACACTCAGGCTCCACTGTGACAGCAAATGTTGCCTCATTTCAGAGAACAGGAATTAAGCATCAATGATATCAGAAATACCTCAGTTCAGCCAATGGAACACAACTTTTCCTCAATAAAATCTAGGTTTAAACAAGGAGGAGCAAGTTACGTTGCTAAAATCAGTGTCAGGGTATTTTAACTATTTTAATATTTCAAGATGCAGGGGAATAAGGGGGACAAAAAGACTGGTCAGAGTGTGAGAAGTCAGATGCTGCAAGTTACTGTAAGAGCACATAAGCACTGCCCTGTGAGCAAATACTGAGCAGGTCACACTGAGAAGGATCATTCCAGCACCAGCCCAGGCAGTGAGAAAGCTTTGGCAGCTGTTGCAAGTGTAGATCTTATCCTGTGGGCCACCAATGCAAGAACCTCCGTGGTCTCCACCCACCAAAGCAAACCTGGATGGCAGCAGTCCAATGCCAGCATCCTGGCCACAGCATGTTCCTCTGGCTGCCAGCAGAGAAAATGCAGTAGCAATATTAGTGAGATGTTCATGGGAGAAATGCTGGCATGGATATGCCAGCTGAGATAAAATTGAGTTCGTTGTAAGCAAAGGGAAAAGCTGCTGCTCAAACTCACGTTGGAAAAGTTTTGCAACTGGCAGCAGTTGAAGGAGGATGAGTATTTTTGACTCAAAAATGAAGGAAGATTCATTTTTGACAAGTCTTTCCAACTACTTACAGAAAAAGGGTCATCCAAGACAAGATGAAAGTAGCACGAAGGGAAGGATTTTGTCACATGTCACTGCACCTTAAACACACCTTTAAATTCAGGATTAGTTTAGAATCACAGGGAAGTACTCTTCTGCACCTATCAGTAAGAGTTCTTTAGGAGTCTCCAAGCACTCAATGTCCTTTTCTTCCACGTTTCCTGTTTGAATGGACCCAACCACCAGCTCTCTCACCTTCTTATTTCTCAAGGAATCTGTGAGTTACCACAGTTGTTACCTTCCAAATAAGCCTTAATTTTGGTTTGAACAGTTGAAGTAGAAAGTGGAAAAGCAGTACTGAAATGGTGTTGTATATATAAGGAAAGTGTTCATGTCACTGAAGACAAAAGCCTGAGCTGCTCTATTTCCTCTCTCCCCTACACCCATATACAAATCCTTTCCATAAGCTCAGTTTAACATTTTTGACCTTTGATTCCCCAAAACTGTCTTCCAGTGCTAGTCCTGGAATTACTCTCATTAAACTTTTCAATTCCCTTGATTGTCCCATTAGCAATTAACTGATGCCAAAAGAAGCAGTTTCTGTTTTGTGTTTTAAAACACAAAACAGTTCTTGAGGCAGATAATTCTGCAGGGAAAAAAGAGAATAAAATATGCCTTTGGCCTTGATTTTCATTTTTTCCCCCCTTCTTTCTAAAGACCACGCAGGTAAGAAAGGCAGGAAAATGAAGTGGTTACTCACAGAATGTTTGTCTGGGGCGGGATCTCGGGGATGGTTTCCAACATCAGATGCATGCATCTCACTGTAGTCCTGAAGCACAGGCAGCGGCTGGGGCAGGAGCAGGAGAAACCAGGCAGGAGGAGAAAATATAAAAACCCTCCAAGAGCCGAAGGTTTGATCAGCATGGTGTTTGCTGGAGCGTATTTGCCTCAAATCTGAGCTGCAGGGAGCTGACAAAAAAAGTTTCCCAGCCCCGAGGTCCAGGAGGAGGGGACTCATCAGCATGTGTTTGCAATTAAATTAAGGCAGTTTGACAGTCCAACCGCCCACCCTCTCTGCCATTCTGCACATCACTGGAGATCACACTGTCCCCACCCCTCGCTAATTGTGGCGCTGAAATACAAACTCTTCATTTTGGTCTACTTTCGCCTTGTTGCTTCTTTTAAACAGCCAAGTTAACTCCTCACCTTCTCCTCAGGCATCTGTCTGAAAGCAGAGTGCACCTCCATGGACAGCAACCAAAAAACCGACCCTGTGCTTCCAGGGCTGAGCTGGGATGCAAAAGACCCAGGGCCAAGGTTTTTATGTCAATTATTTTTGCCCTAGCACACTCTGCAAACTAAAGTGAGAGTCTTATCTAACAGCCTATCAAATGTATTGTGCTGTAAGACTTTCAGGAAAGAAGCTGTATCTTATTACATGCTAAAACATCAAGCAAAAATACGCCTCTAACCATTGAGTGGGCATGGGATGAACATTTAAGGGATTTTAAAAGGGAGATCACTAACAGAGATAAATAACCTACAAACAAAGTCAAAACCCCACCCTGGAATCTGTGAAGTTTCTTAGGCAGAGTAAAAGCTGGTTCATTTCAAAGGTCTTTTGACCAAGTATAATTTCTTTCAACAAGGATGTGATTTGGAAAAATGTCAGGGTTTTTGAGAAATTCGAGGCAACTGAGAGGTGAAGAGAGAAAAAAAAAACCATGAAATCAACTGAGTTTGAACTGTAGGAAACTCAGTCCTCTATTTGTTTCTCCCTACTGGATGATAAAATTAAGATGCAGAAAGCAAGATTTGTTTCCAGCTGAATTAATAGAATATAGAGGTTCTTGAGGAATTTCCACCATGGCATCATCCCACATAACCTGGCAGGTCAAATGAAAGCTTCCCATCAACCTGCACATCTGCTTTGTACTGTACACTACAAATCATTAATGTGGCAAAGAAGACAAGAGTGATATTTAAACCTTCCCGGTTCAGATTCTCTTTTTCAGGAGACCTAAAATTTCATGCCATGGAAGGTAAAACGTGTATTCTTTTGTCCAGCTATAAAACAGAATTACACTGCAGGCTTTCTGCACTCAGCCCTCAGGCAATCAGCTGTTTGTTTGCCCTGCCACCACTTGGAAACCCGAGCAAGTTCACTGAACTCATGTTTTTGGGCAGAGTGTCCTCTAGCGGCCACCAACCCAACTCAGGCCAACCTTGCTCACAAAAACGGGTCGTAAAAAGCTAAATTATCATCTTCAGCTTTCATACAACAACTGGCAGCTGAAATCAGAGGGCTCTGGTGAATAGGACAGGTTTTATTTCCACTGAGGCATTAAATGCATTAGAAGCACGTCCTCCATGTCCATCAGGGAACACATGGCACGTGAAAATCTTCCTGGCTGAAGCTGTGTCCTTCCAGCCTCACTGCTCCCCACACCAACTCCTTCCAAAGCACGCCGGATTCTGCTGGGACAGGGCAGCACAGCTGGTATGGGGCTGTTCTGCAAAGCTGGGAAAATGAACAAAACCCCTCTCTCCAAACCATGCATCAGTTATTTTGGAGCCACCATCTCCCCTGGCACATCTGGTCACTTTGCAAATGAGTGTTTTGCTTTCAGCCTCTTTGGTGCATAAATTCTGAGCTCTAAACCAACCCTCTGCAACAATAACAAAAAAAATCCCTTTTTATTTGTATTGCAAAGAGGAGAGCTGGGCCGGGCCTGTCCCATTTCTGTGTGACGAGTCCTGTCTGTGGAGTTGCATTTTGGAGTCTGGCTGTGCTGGGAGGGAGTAGCTTCAGGATGGATTGAGGGGGATTTGCCCATTGCTTTGTAGGAATGGGACCTGGAGTCAAGTCAGCAGATTTAACAGAGCACAGGGAACCATTTTAGTGTAAGAAGGCAAGTTCTGCAACCCACACATTTTATGAGAAGCTGATCTTCACAGCTCTCCTGCCTTGCCCATCTCCCCTGATGATAAATGGGATGTTAGTGAGGTTTAAGGAACACCAGCAATCACAGGGCCCTTAATCTCATATGAATTTGTCTTACTTTCCATCAACATGACAAATTCTTTAAAAAAGAATGTGCATGTCTGAGCAAACTTATCTCCTGAAAACCAGGAACGGTGTCAACCCCTGTGTCCCATGCTCCAGCATATCCAGCCTCTGCTACACAGGCTTTTCACACCTGTAGAAAGCAAGAAAATTGGGGAGGGTCCCTCAGGTGTGGGTTTTTTTTCCCTTCACCTTTTTTTTTTTAATTTTTAACTCTCCTATCCCTTTTTCTTCAGCAAAAAGATTTCCCTCAGGGGACCTGCCCGCTCTCTGCACCCCAGGGAACGGTGATGTTCTATGTCTTACAATGAAGTGATCATAAACATCATCTGACAAATTTAATTTCCTCAATACCATTTGTATGACACATCCACAGCTTTCCAAAGCAGAAAAGAGATTTTCTTTCAGCACACATCACGTGAAGGAAAACATTAACGTTGAACTAATCTCCTGTTATAGCTGGGAAAAGGACATTTATCATACACACAGATGACAGGAAGAAACACACAGACAGGCAATTATCCTATGGAATAAAGGTTAACAGACTCATTTAATTAGCAGCAGCTGTATTTGCTATTATGATCAGATTCCTACCACAGCTGAAACCAAAATATTGTTCTCAATACTGGAGAAATGAAAGCCTTGAACACCCGCTCTTAAAACTCCGCATTAATTAAACACTCAGACAGAGCCCAGGGGGACAGGAGGAGAGCTGCAGTTCAGAAAATGCACAGAACAAACTCCTGACACGTTTGGTTTAGCCAACTCCTTGAAGTACAGAAATGGATTAAATCACCTTTTGATATCTGTTCTTTACAGGTCAAACAGCCAGGGAACTAAGTTCATTCTTTAACCACTCTGACAAATTAAATCTACATCAGTCCTGTGTGTGCTGATCCCAAAATTCATCCTGCACAACTGCATTTCTTCAAGGTTTGGAACTCATCATCTGGGCAGGTTTGAGAGATCACATTCTGAGGAGTTCATCCAAAACTATGCACCTGCACCATATTGTTAAGCATTTTTTTCTGCTGCTTTTGTGTCTTGACCTCCAATTATGGAAATAAGCACTCACCTACAAAGTATTCTAATCACAACATGTTGCAAAGCCATGTTAAGAAAGCTAAAAAGCCTTTACTGCATCTATTGATACAGAAACACTTACTAAGAAAGTTTAAATTGCATAACACTTCTGCATGCCTCAGGCCAACTGATCTCCAGCTCATATACGAAGATTTTTCAGCTTACACACTCATGACTAAAGCAGCTTGAAGTTCAGTTCTCTTTGCAAATTTGCTGCAGGATCAAAACCTAGAACGAGTCACATACAAAAAGTGACAACTACTGAGAACACAAAAGGAAACAAAAGCAGATACAATTCCTGGACAGCTCACAGATCCATACAAACCCAGCTCTGCCTCAATCCCTCTGTTAGAAATGCCTACAAAACTATAGTGCAAGTGCTTGTGCACAGGGAAAATGCATTGACAATTCCCCTTTATGTACAGGCTATAAGCAATACTATTTCACAGTTATACATAAAATTTCAATCTGTTTAGAACTATGGGGTTTTTTTGGACAAGGGGACAATTTGACAACCTAGAACATAAATTTCCTGTATATATATATACATATATATATTTATTCAACCTTATCCAGGAAAAAATAGCAGTATTTATGCATCTTATAGAAAGCTACAAACTAGCAAATGTAATAAAAAAGGCAAATCTGGTGAAAAATCTGATAAAATACCTTTTACAACTGGGACTGGAAAGGGGATAAAAACCAAGCAAGGGATAAATGAAAGATAATCCTCCCTCAAATGGTCAGCTTTAACAGAATCTCTGCAAGGCTTACTAACAGGAACCCAAAGTTTAATGTAATTTTTAAAGGAACTTCTTTAAAAGTGTTGTGATTAAACTGCAGGATGACCTGGTAGCCAAAAGCAGGAGGCACCCTGGACTATGGAGGGGTGTGGAAATTGTGCCACAAACCAGAAAGGCACATACCTGGCATGACACCCATTAAGCAGAATTTTCCAGTAAATAAGAGACCACAGCCTGCAGGGAAGCACTGAGAATAATTACACACAGATTCTATTAACCCTCTATTTACCACCACATTCAGGAATTGCATTTGTAGGAAGAAATTCATGGGGGTTGCCAGAATCCAACGATGGGGACGTGCACCTTTACAGGAAATCATCAGCTCAGTGGTCACAGAACTGCCCCACTGCAAATAAAGAAATCAAAATCCAAGGGAGCAAGATAACTTGGGGTACCATTTAGACCAGAAGTGGAGACAGAGGGAAAACCCAGCCTCTGACTGTGTTACGTGCCAGCAGCCACATGATACAGGATTATCAGACAATATTCCCAAAGAGACACAAAAATCCTGTTAAGCAAGGAAAAGTTCTCCACTTCAGGCTTAGACATAGAAGTTATTCATTTATTTTCAAAGCCACACAGAACTTTGAAACTATTTTTCATGAAGCAAGTCGTGCAACTCATGACCATTTGGCAATACAGTCTTCACTCATCCCTCCTCAGAAAATGAGGAGACAACATACATTAAAAAACCCAAAAGATACCAAAGTGATACCAATTTAAGTGCTCCTGATGGGGCAATGCCTTAACACAGCTTCATTACCTGCTGAGAGAGAGCTTTTCATGCCCCCCAGCTTCAGGACTATTTCACATCAACATAAACTCCAGGGTTTCTTTCCAGCCTTTACCAGTTTAGGCACATTTTCCAAACAGGCTGAACCAAGTAAACCTCTCCTAAACACAGTATTTTATCATCCACAGACACTGTGAACTCCCCATTCCTGGAACTGCTCAAGGCCAGGCTGGATGGGGCTGGGAGCAACCCAGCCCATGGCAGGGGCTCGAACAAGATGGTCTTTAACGTCCCTTCCAACCCAAACCGTTCTCTGATCCTACGATTCCATGGCAACTCCTTCCATCACCATGACAGAGTTTTGGGAATAAAAATTACAGCTCACATCCACAGAACTGCAGAGTGACAAGTTCCTCCATATGAACCTGTTAAAATTTCTACTTTGTTGCTGCAGGAATAAACTCACCTACCAAGCTGAGCAGTTTCATTCCTCTGTGGAACACTTGTGAACAATTTGTACTCTGGCCACCTCACCACAGCAGGGGCACACACAAGAACACCTGAGAACTGCATCAGTTTGGCTCTCCAGACTTCTCTCAGCTTCTGCAGACCCTCCACAAAACTCTGTCTGGCCGATTTACTGCTCAGGCTGGTGCTCTGCACCTCGCTCTGCTCAGCCCAGATGATCTGAGTTATCTCATACCACAGCAAAATTCATGGATACTGCTTTCAGCTTGCACAAACTCACGGCTCTGTAGCTCTTCTCTACCCTCCTCCCCACTCAGAATTACTCTGTAAACGCTTCCAGAGGTAACAGTCCCATCCCTGACTACCCTTGCATCCTAACACCTTTGCAATTCCTACCTTGCCTCCACTGATTTAAAAAGAACCACAAAAACCCAACAACTCGTTCTCTAGAAGGTGTTTCCCATTAACAAACCCAATATTCTGTAAAACACTTTTTACTGAAAAATTATATATAATTTACAAGCAAAACAGACCAATCAAAGGGGAGCTGATGCTTTCCTTCTCATCAAAACCTGGATGCCACAAGGGTAATGCCAAAAATTCTTTCCTTTCTGTAAAAGTTGTGCTTTTCAGATTCTGGAAGAAACATGATTTGCCAGGTCAGGTTTTAACTAATAATCTCCATCCTCCATTAAACACACACCATGGCAAATACATGGCAGGTTTAGTGGGAGAGAGCACAGACAGGAAAGGTCTCTGGGGAACCGCTTAGGAGTTTTTCCCAACTGATATCAGGTAGAGCAGCCATGAGATTTTTAGGGGTATCTCCTGCAGTTAGTTTCGAGGGAATTAAATCCTCCTTTCCATAAGCAGCTGAGCACTTCACCAACTTGCTTCCTAAGGAATCCCTGCTGTAGGATAAAACTATAGCACACAACTGAGAAGAAAGAAGGAACTCAAAAAAGCTATAATGTCAAAGTTTACAGCAGCCACATTCCCCAGCCAGCCTACTGCCTCGGGTGTCACGTTGGCAGGCAAGCAAGTGGGACATGTTTGTCAAGCCCTAAGGAATACTTTATTCTCTGCCTACTTCCCACCTCCTAGCAGAAGGAAAAACTACTTCTCCCTGTAATAAAGCAAGTAATACTTCAAGGGATCGGGTAAAGGCAGACTCAAGACCTTTTCTCTCAAAAAGTTCACGGGGGGGTCTGGCTTTAGTTCCGAGGGTTTGGTGTCCTCCTCCTCGGGCCTGTCGTCCTCCATGTCCTCGCTGTTGTTGTTGTCGTCCGAGGGGCTGGAGATGCGGCTGGCGAACACCTCCTTGTCCAGGAACACGATGGTTTCCATGCGCCGGCGCCGCACCCGCCTCCGCTTGAACCTGGGCGGGCTCTTGAGCCCGTTGCCAGCCTTGCTCAAGGCCTCCTGGTGGATGATCTTCTTGATGGTGCCTCGGATGGCGATGCGCGCCAGGTCCTGCAGGCTGCGGACGGCCACGGGGGCTGCAAACAAACCAGAGCCGTCAGCAGGGACGGAGAAACGCCCCCAGAAGGGCTCCCGGGAAAAGTTCTGTTTGCTCAGACTAAATCAGGCCATTTGAATTCCCTGCTGGGATGGCACAAACAGCTCCATTCAGCTCCTGTCAGCTCGGATAAACTGTGTTGCGACTTTCCAAACAAAATTTAATTGCGCGTTTCTCTCATTAAAAAATCTCCTGCCTCGATTTCAAGTTTTCCATTATTCTACGATGCACATCTTAAAGACTGTATGAATACAGACCTAGTGATGGGAGCTATGACTGTTTAATGGCTTAGAATAAGGTGTTTTCCTGTGCTAGATAACTAGACCTGAAGTCTGTTTAATTCTTCCATAAAATGATTTTTCTATTGTACAGTTTCTTCAGCTTTGCCAAGTTCTGCACTTCTAAAACGCAAGTACTATTTCTGCTCTTCAAAAACTGCTTCTGACTTAGTGGGTGAAGACAGGCTGGAAACCATTTTGTAGAAGCAATTATAGAAACACTACAGTAAGTTACTGCATTAAAATGCCTCCCACAATAGTGGCCTGGAAGACTATTCTGTCTTCTGCACTTATTTGTTGCCAGCCTAGAAATGCAGTAAAAACTTTTTAAAAATGTATAGATGCACACAGATCCACTAACTAAAACGAATTAAAACTGACACAAAAAGTCCCTGTCCTCTGCCAACAAGTGAGCTTTCCTGGGACCTGAATAAAAGAAGCAGAAAATAACTACATGTAATTTATGTGCAGGTCTCACCACAAAACGAGAACATGCTGAAACATGCACTTATTAGACTTTCTAGCATGCTGTGGACTGTTTTCTGAGCTCCTCTCTGTCATGCAGACACCTTTCCAGGTTAAGACCAAAGCCTGACTAATCTCTTTATGAAAGTACCTCTGTCTTCATGTGTTCTTAAGAGGCCTCTTGACACTGAAGTCTTAATCTAAAGATTGGGGCCACTGATACGACTTGCATTTCAAACACCTAAGCAAGAACTGCATAACTTGCATCCCCTCAAGCATTCCAGGTTCAGGATAATTCTGGATTGCTGGGGAGGAGAGTCCTTGGGTAGAAACATTTGTTCACAGGTACTGCTTGTGTATTTTCCTCTCCTTATGGCACAGTGCCTGAGAACCGTGACAGGAATCAATCACTCAGGACTGAAACAGAATGTGCAAAAACAAGGATAAAACACCCTGCAAAGTTCAGATACAACTTCACAAGAAATTGTTTAGAATGATGGCCCAGTGGAAGGTGTCCCTGCCCACAGCAGGGGTATTGGAATTAGATGATCTTTAGGGTCCCTTCCAACCCAGGCCATTCTGTGAGTCTGTGATTTAGAATCTGTTTCATTCAACTCCAACGCTTCCACAAGACAGCAAACTGTTCAATAAAGGAAGGACTTGGAGTCATTTTCCTTGAAAGGACTGCCAGGGATGTTATAGATGACAGCCAAGCAGCAGAAGGAACTCCCCCGTGCTCAGGAATGTCTGTACTCACGCAAGTGAACGAGCCTCGATTTTCCCGAATCTGCATGGTTTGGCTGAATCAAAGGAGCAAAAGAAACAGCAAGAATCTTCTTTGTCTCCCAGGCAGAAGGACCAGTCCGAGTTATCTTAGTCAACTGAAGCAAAACAAACAGATTATTATCCATTGTGGGAACTTACAGTGAGATTTTTGAACACAAAAGTGAACAAATGACTTTTCTACCTGGACAAATTGAAGTACTGGAAGCTGCAACAGTAAATGGTCATAAGGAGAAACAACGCTGGCTTTTTGGAAAAAACAATTGGGAACTCCTTGTAGGATTAGCCCTAAGTAATTTCATCTATTGGAACAGAGCATGAGCACTGGTAATTGGGTCACTCTGCTTGCACAGATCTTCCTCCAGGCTGGACCAGAGCAGCTGTGTCTGACCTCTGGGAAAACTCCTGAGTCACCATGAACACTCGCCCCTGAAAAGGTCTGCAGATCAAATCTCCTACCCCAGCCAACTGCACAGCCTCTTACTGGGAAGAAACCCTGCACCCTGCTCCTCTCACGTTCCCTGACAGAGGTAAAAGGTCAGGCATTTGACCCACTTTTTACTAAAAATAATCCACTGACACTTGTGAATAGAGACATCCTGCACGCTCTTTCAAGAGCCAGTCAGGGTACAAAAAGTAGTGTTTTGCCATTAAGCACAACACTAAATTATATAATTAAACAAAGCTTTGCTCACATTTTCTGCAGTGTGGAAATAAAACTGCAATTAACAACAGATTACAATATATGGAAGGCTGCAGAACCACAAATTTCTTAAATATTAGGAATGTGCAGAGTTCAGTTTTCAGTCATATGAAAACCGGTGCACTTAATCCTTTGTTCAGCCTGCTACAAGAGCAAGATAAAGGAACAGCAACTGACTTAACCAGGATCAGAATTAAGAATAACTGAAATATAAGTAAAAGGGCACTCCACCTTCTCTTCTAGAGGCATGACAAGAATTCCCCCAACTTTCAACAGGTTCTTCATGTAGTCCTCGTGCTCCTTCTGGACTCCAGCTCCACAGTAAACACGGTCATACTGAGTGCAGTCTGGAGAAATCTCTAAACAATTTCCTATGACAAAGGATGGCTCACAAAATTCAAACCTGAAAGTGAAAAAGACTTGTGTTAGACAAGAATATGACAATTTATCAAATTAATTGTTTTCACAATCCTGGAAAAACTGAACTGTGAGAAACACTTGAAAAAACCCCACAGTTTTACAGGATTACTCCTCCAAAGCCCATCTATTCTAAATATTATTATAACCACAGCTAGAAGTCTCAAAACCACAGCACAATGAGGTCAGAATTCATGGATTAAAATCTCCAAAGGATAAGGATGCATAATTTCATACTTGAGCTGCAGGTAACTCTTCAGAACAAGCTATTTTTAGTCACCTGATGCTGATTCAGATGTAACATGCAAATACAAATATTAGACCTAAGCTTCCAAATGTCAAAGTCTTTTAAGGACTGCACCTGGGTTTATTTTTGCATTTTCAAAAGCTTTTAACTGGTTCTCAGATGCGGGGAATTACCACCTGATGCTACAGAAGTAAGCTGTGCTGAAACCAATTGAAGTTTTGCCATCAGCTTCAAAAGAAGTGTGATTTCACCCTTCATAAAAAAGACTTTTTGCCTACAGTATTTCTGACTCGGTTTAAAAGAAAAATGAGTGATTCTCTGATGCCTCTGGTTTTCTTAGAAGCTCCAAAACTCCCTAAGTTTTAAGTCCTCTGTCTAAAGGCTGATTTTGGTAGAAGTTATTCAACACATCCATTCTTTTACTGGTATCTTGAGTGGCAGCTCAACATAGCACCTATTTTATTCCTAAATGCTTCCTGGAGCTTTCTGGGTTTGCAAAGAGTGCTGGACATTCAGAGCAGCCAGAGAACAGTTCCTGCACACGCTGTTCCAGGAGCACAACCCAGCAGACATCACTCAGCAAAGCAAATTTTCCAGGCATGTTTTTCTTAATTCAGCTTGCTTGTTGCTCCACAGCTATTATTTGTCTAGAGGCAGAAGAAAGTCTTCCTTAAAACATCTCCTCAAACAATAGCAATGTGACTGAAAAAAACCCTGTTGAGCACCATCCATGCCAGAAACTTTCAGTCTTCTGCCAATATGCAGAAAATACAACCCCCTCCTCAGCAGCTTCCCAGGGCAGCAGGAACAGCAAAAGGCTGAGCAGCCTAAAATCCTGCATGTCATGATTTTAATTTTCTTCCTCCCAGGAGAGGAGGATATCAGGTATTCACAGATGCTTTGCTTCCCCGTTTGAACAAACTGTGAAACAGATCCAAAAATGTGACAGCCACAACTTTTATTGCTGAGGTTACCATTAGCAATGGTTATCTAGCTGGGAAGTTATTACTTGTGACAGTAGCAGAATGGAGGGTCTAAGGAAGAACATAAATCAAATCCCAGGCAGTTTTAGTACCAACTTAATCATCATAAAACTACCTTCATATTTTAAAATGCCATTTTTCCTTCTTCTCAGATAAAACATATTAGGCCACCACAAAAACCAGCTCATAATTTCATCACCACGCAGGCTCTCAGATCACAAGCACAACCAAGCATTGTTACTTGCAAGTTTTAAGCTGTTACTGCAAGTGCATTTAAAAATAAAACTTCCTCAGCTCCCTCTAAGCCCTGCAACATCAGCACTGCTATTAAAAACACTGCAAACATTTCTGAAACTTCCCCACCACACACACAGGCTTCGAAGGTCACACACTGCAGCTCAGCAAGCCTAAGGAGCCTGAATCCTCAGATTACCCTGAATCCAGAGGGGCCACATGGGAGCAAGAACTGCCCTGAGTAAAGCCAAAAGCACAAAATTAATCCCAACAGGCATTTTGCACTCTTACTTGTCAAAGCTGTCGCTTGTTTTAATGAAAAAGTCCAATTTCTGCTTCGCGTACTCGATCACGTCTGAGTGAAGCTCCACACCGTGGTTAACCCCAAAAGGACCTGCAAGTGCAGAACACCAGGGAATGGCACCAGCAACAACAGGAAATCCAGCAGCATTAATACACTTTGGGTTCCTTCCTCCAGCAGATTGTTCCACGAGCGGCAGAGCCGGTGTTTGTGTAGGGTCAGCTCTCTCACTGCTACAATGGGATTTGCAACCCTGTACCTGCAATTTCTGGTAGCAAATGAGCCTCTTGTGCACAATTGATTCTGGATCATTTGCTCTTAACTATGGAGGAAACTTCTCTATAGGAGGGAAACACTGATGCCATTGCTGTGAAAGTGACCACCTGGAAAAAAATCCCAATGGCCTGCATGTTTTAGCACATTCATGTTATTTTTATATCCCCTTGCTGATATGCTAAAAATCTCTGCAATTAACCAGGAACAGTTATCATACACTGTACCCCAATTAACAGCAGAAACTAACTGGAAAATACAAAAGATGTTCAGCACTCATGCTTTTTATAAAGAACTGACAGAGAAACTTTTGCAAAAAGAATATAAAAAGCCCTGGAGTTACATATTGGTATTGTAAGCAATGTCAACAAAACTAGGAGAAAATCAAAAATGGGAAATGAGATTTTACCATGAGAATAAATATCCCAGCAGTCAAAATTCTGGACACTTCCCCAAAATTTAAATAAGTACCCTATAGCCACCTGCTATCTATCCTGGCAGCACAACTCTGACTGAAACACAGCAGGGGGAATTTATATTGTCCAATTACACTTGGATGATTTGCTTTGTGCCACTGTAGATGTGGTCACAAAATCAGTTTTGCTGCACTAAAGTGTTTTCCAGAGAATATTCCCATCTGTGTGTTGGGGAGTTAAGAGTCAAAAGTGGATCTCAAACTGAGAAGTTCAGACAGGACTGTGAACACAAACCAGGCATGGAGTAGGTATAATCACAGCTTTTTGTGGACTTGCTCAGTCCCAGTTTCAACTCTGTACTCCTGATCCTGACCCCAGGTCTTGCTTAAGGGGAAACAAACCCAGGTTTGTGTCCAGACCTGCAGGAATCCACTATAGCCACCTCTACAACTACATTGCTGCCTGTTCTGATCTGCGATGGAAATCTGGATCCCATCCACTTCCAGTGAGAAGGTTGTGAGAATCCTGATAAATTGCCGAGCTGGATTAATGCATTCTTTACTTTCCCAGCTACTTCTTTAGCTCCATTAGTGCAGGAATGCCTCATCCCTGATTTCAAAACCTGTTTTCAAAGCTCTAACACAAACTGAAGAGATATTTACCCAGGATGAGTCCAACCATGGAACTGAGATAACCAGTGCCACTGCCAAGGTTCAGAAAGGACAGCCCTGGTTGCAGGTCCAAAGCTTCCATCACCTCTGAGTAAATGCACGGTGCTGAGAGGTGAATATTCCCATGCTTCCATGCCAAGTCCTTGTAGGCATTGTCTTTGAACTCCTCCAGGTAGTAATCTGCCCGATCAATGGCTCGGAATGCCTGTTCCACCAGCTCTGTCCTGATGTACTGAGCCTCCTTCAGGTTATCAATTAACTCGTCGTTATCTTCTCCCGCACTCACCGCGCCTCCCATCTTCAGTAGCCTCCTGAAAACACTGAAAATGAAATAACAACAAAGCAAGGTGAGGTACAGAACATCCACTCCAGCATTAAATTATGCAGCTGTAGACAGAGCACTTTGAGACAGGTCTTTACCTACTCCAAGGGCCACAAGCTCCAGAAAAAACCTCACCCCAGCACTCCCGTCCCCCATCCCAACAATGGAAAACAAACTGCAGCAGATCTGGCATCCAGTACCTGACACCAGTGGGGGACAAAATCACAATAGGCAATTTCAATGTGCAAGGCCTGTCTTCAAACCCTCCCATCGTTTTACCAGCACATCAGCTGAACCCTTTTATATAAAGGATTATTCCAGCTCCTGCGCTTAGGGGTCATTTTTCACTGCAAGCCCGAACAGCAGGGCAAGTTTGGGCTGTCTGTCAGAGCTCCTGTCACACGCAAACTTTCCACCTCTAACAGCACCAATGGCAACTGAAGAGACTAAGACACAGGCAGAAAATCCAGAAGAATCTCAAACTGCATTTCCTTTGAACGTGCATCAGGATGTTGATTGCACAGAGGTTCAAAATACCCAACAAAACTCTGACCCGTCAACCTTGCTTACTTTGGCAAATGCACTTTAGCAAATGCACTTTCACACAGCTCATCCCCAGAGCCTGAGCCACCACCATTAGTAAAGCACTTAATGACACAGACAGCAGCTCCAGAGAGAATTCCCAATGCAGCCTACAGGTTTTAAAGGAAAACGTATAGGGGAAACAAATCCACTCAAAATTAACCTGGCTTCTTCTCCCCTTCTCGCATCTTAAGGGAAAAAAAATCCCATCCAGAAAGCACAGCACAATTTTTAAGACGTGTTTATTTACAATGCCTATCCCTGCTCACAGTAATAACCACGAAGCAGCAGTTTTGGAGTTCATTCCTGGGATCAGAAGATCTGCCTACAGCGAAATTGTTGGGGTTTATTTGTTACATTCAGCCAGAGCAAATTATACACTTCCATCCTCTCAGGAAACAAAGCAAAGCTACAGGACTCCAAGGAGATTTCACAGTTGTTCAAATAACACACCGTTCTGATTACCTGTAGAGGCACACAAAACAGGATATACTTAGGCAGGGAACTCGAGCCAGTTCTTAATCCATTCATGTCCCAAACACATCAATCCAGTTCAAGACCATTAATAACACTGGAAATAAAACACCACCACTCCACTTTCTACAGTTACTCCCTCATTTTCTCTACAAAAAATGATTGTGTTTTATTACTTCACAGTGGGAACACATCAGGTTGAAGGTTCAGGTGGGTTAATCTACCAATTATTTTTCCCCCTCCTCTTACACACAAAAAACCTCACTGCATTTGCAACACAGGGCTGCTTGTATCTTTGGTGTTTTATTTAACATTCCACATTAAAATACTCTCTTCACCAAAGAGCTTTGATTCCCTTGACTTTCTTTTATATATTTTTTTATTCTTAGGCTTCTTTCATTCTTTCACTTTTTTGCTATTAAAAAAAACCCCAAATCTACATTTTTAGATTTAAAGCATGACTAGGAAATTGTGCCTTTAACAGTGCTCCACTTTGGATCCCCAACAAATTCCTGCTGATGTACGCAAGCCCCACTGGGACAACTGGTCTGACCTGGTTTTAGCTCAGCTCCATGGATAACTAGTGCTCTTCCATGCTCCACACCATGAAAACAACAACAAACACAGCTGGCTGAGACGTTTTCACAATGGGAATATCCGAGCTGTGACAGGTGCCAGTCACTTCCGAAATCGTCACTTTCACTGCACATAAACTTACTCCCAGTAAAATGCATGTTTTGTAGGCAGAACTTAAAACTCTGGCAATTCAGACTGCTCTCTTCATGTGATTCCACGCTTTCGCTAAACTTGGTGGAAAACGGGAACCAAGTAGGTCTTATTTTTATTAAACTTTTCAAAATAAAACTCTCTCCCCCCGCAGCAAAACCCCGGGAGCATTTTCCTCACTTCTAAGGCAAAACACGGATCTCCCCAAATCTGAGCAGGGGCAAAGTCCACACGCAGAAATTCGGACCGCTGCCCAACACAGAAACATCAAAGGTGGCTTTACGTGTTGAAACATCCCCTCGTTGCCATCTTCCCCTCGGAGAAAAACAAACCAGAAGACGAACCAAGCGCCCAGCCCGACGGCTGGCACAAGGCGCTGTCCCTGGAGCGGCTCCTGCCCAGGCACACCATCACGGCCCGCCGCTCGGGCAGGGCTCCGAACAATGCACAAGACTCAAAACCGCGGCTGCTCAGCCCCAGCACGTCTCCAGGGCAATCGCTGCCCCGACACGGCGCTGGGAGCAGTAAAAGGGAGGTTACTCCGTGATTTAAGATAAAAGCGCTACCTCAGCGGATGGCTCGGCTCCGTTCGGCTCGCCTCGGCTGCGTTCGGCTCGGCTCGGCTGCGTTCGGCTCGCTTCGGCTCCGTTAGGTTCGCCTCAGCTCCGTGAGGTTCGGTCTGTTTCGGTTCGCCTCGTCTCTGTTCTGTTCTGTTCTGTTCGGTTCGGTTCGGCTCGGCTCGGCTCCGTTCGGCTCAGTTCGGCTCCGTTCGGCTCCGTTCGGCTCCGTTCGGCTCCGTTCGGCTCGGGTTCGCTCGGGTCAGCTCGGCTCGGCTCAGGCGAGGCCGGCGCGCTCGGGCTGTAAACACTGCCCAGCTGAGCGCCGGCCGCGGCAATGCGCAAGCGCGGAGCGAACCACCGCGGCGGGCGGGGGGAGAAGGAGCACACCACTACCGCCCGGCGGGGGGCGCACGGTGGCCCGTACCACGCGGAGCCGGCGCGGGGGACGGG
Source organism: Sylvia atricapilla (assembly GCF_009819655.1). Lineage (NCBI taxonomy): Eukaryota > Metazoa > Chordata > Aves > Passeriformes > Sylviidae > Sylvia > Sylvia atricapilla. The sequence goes on along the minus strand of NC_089155.1, from coordinate 8,673,506 downwards.
GCTGTACCGGGAGAGGGGAGTCCTGGGGATGGAGACGGCTGGAATTGCCTCCGTCAGATACAGGGAAAACTTCCAGCAGCTTCTCCCAGAAGCCACCCCGCTACCAAAGGCTTGCCAGGCACTCTCAGTATGGCGTACCAAGGCCAGACACAGGCTGTGACTCTCGTTTTTCCCATCTCAGCGCTCCTGGGAACATCGCCCCACCGCAGCATGGATGCCTTCCCCCATTCCCGGAGTCTCTGCCCTTCCCAAAAATTCTTGTTCCCAGCACGAGGCATCATCTCCACACCCGTTCCTCCAGCTCATGGCCCAGTTGTCCCAGTTGTCCCAGTTGTCCCAGTCCTGATGCAAGCGATGGCGCTGTGGCAGCGCCGTGTCCCGGCTCCTGGCGGGATCAGGACATCCCGGGATGCGGAGGGATGCGGAGAGCGAGGCACGGGGAGGTGGCGGTGAGCTGCCGGCACAGACACAGCAGCCGAACCTCCTGTGTGAAGCCTGGCCGGCACAAGATGCTCTGGTGTCATAAGTCTTGGGAAAAAATCATGGGAACTCAGGGGGAAAAAAATGTGGTGGGAACTGGTTGATATTCTTAATTTTGAGCTGATGAACATCCAAATTTAGTCACATGCTCCGGTTATTTTTTTTCCTACCTGCAACCGTAAGTGACAGATGTGAATTTACTGAAGGATAAATAAGTGAGATGCAGATTCACCTGATTCCAGGGGCTGGGGCTTGAAGGAAACATGGAATATTGTGAAATTTCACAATATTTGACATGCTATTCATTTTGTGAGGGATCCCTGTCCCATAACTCACTGTTAATTTAAATCTTACATTTAAATTTTAAATTTACATTTACGAATTTAAATTCTACACACTTGTATGAGCTCCTTCAGTGACCTGGGGGAAAGGTGTCTCCTGTCACCTAAGACAGAGAAATTATCCTCTAAAAGTGTGTGTTTGTTTTCATGTGTAAGTGACCCACCCAGCATTGGCTGATGCTGCAGATCAAATAAAATTGTCTGGACTGGCCTTGGATCTAGGACTTCATATGGCTGCAAAATGAGAAGGAATAACTGCAACAAGACAAGAGGCCTCTTAATTCAAGTTCTCTGGAGATGAATTGTGGGGAAAAAAAAAAAAAAAAAAAAAAAAAGAAAAAAAAAAAAAAAAAGGCAAGCTGTCTTGGCAGACACAACAAGCCTGCAGCAGAAAAAAAAAATAAGAATTGCCCTGGTAAATGAGACTCAAATAAGAGAAAGTGAATCAGCTTTCGAGATTTATTTATGCTTTAAGGTGATTATCTCAGCTCCCTTCATTAACGTGATAACAGCAGACTCTGCAAACAGGCGCAGGGTAATACTGTAGATGTCTGCACTTTCATTTTGCAGAAGACAGCTGCCTGGGAGAATGGGATTATTCGTGGAGAGCCAGCTCTGAAACTCCTCCTTGCTGATTCAACCGAAACAGGCCGTGGTGATTGCACTCTCCTCGTCTTTCACAGCGAGAATGCTCAGGGATAATGGCAACGCACTGGAAACTGCAAACGCAGGACACACAGACTCCTTGCACGTGTGATCCCATTCAGCATCTGCTCCCTTTGCTGCTGGAATCACTTAGAAAACAGCAGTCGGATTTTAGTTTTTTGGGGGGAGGTTTTTGTGTGCAAAAATTGGTAAAATAAAAGCTGGGTTAAAAAAAATAAAAAATTGTAGTTGTTGCTAAAGCAGCTGTGCTGTCAGCAGAGAGCTCGCAGGGATGTAGGAGAGCACTGCTTGTGTCTCTTTCTGGCAGCAAGGAGTCCTCAGGAAGCCCAGTAAGAACCTGAAGAGTGATTTGGGGATTCCCAAATACTCTGTCCGCTCCTGGGTGTATTCAAGACTCCTAGCAGCCTTGAACTTCCAAGATCAGGGAGGCTTGCAGCTCCTATTTCCAGCCAGAGAATGACAGGCAGAAACACACAGGGAGGATATTTACCCACTGGAGGTCCCTACCTCATTGCCTGCACCCCAAACCTGTCAGGAGCACAGCCACGGGGAGGGAGCAGCTGAAAGGACACGGTCATCCCCAAGGGACAGGTTGTTTTCTTTACCTCTAACTCCTGCACATCACTGCTCCATGGGCTCATCCCCCCTTCCCACTGGTTCTCCTCCCCTGGCAGCTTTTCCCCATCTCTTTTCTTCGAGAATGTAGCTGTGGCTGCAAACACCTCCGTGGGTGTCAGAGCACAGGGCTCCAGCCCTGGAGGATACCAAAAATTGCCTGATAATATTGCAAAAATCCCCACATTTAGGAAAAAAAAATAATAAAATGGTTGAGTGTTTTATCATTCCCCGTGTCTCCAGCTGCTGATTCTCTGTGTTCCTCTTTCCCTGTTCTTTACAAAGTCCCTCATTTCCTCCGTACAGCTCCCTGGGTGAGCCTGGAGTTACAGTCAGCAATAGATCAGTGCCTCTCTCCTGTCTACAAACGCCTGTGGGTGGCTTGGAGAGCCCCAGCAGGACCTGAGAGTGGAAAAAGCAGAGCAGGATAAGGAAAGCAGGGCCTGGTGGCACTTCAATGGCAGCGTTCCTGTCCCAGCCGTGCACCACAAGGTGTCCCCAGCAGTACAGGCATTGCCGCGGGGTTCGGAGGTGGCATCTCAGCATCTTCTCCCCGGCTGGGGCAGGGCAGGGTCCCTCACAGGCACAGGTCCCTGCTCTCAGCAACCAGTCTCACCAGGGAGAATCAGTCTCCATCCTTCATTAGCTGAGGTAATTGCTGAGAACCAGCAATTTTCACAAGGCCAAGCTGACGCCGAGATTTTCCTTGTCTTTATTTCCCTGTGTTTTACAGTTTCCACCTTCATTTTTTTAAAGACCAATTTCGTTAATAAATATTTACAAAACAACAGTCAGCATGAATTGACTTCTGAACTCTTAGTGATGCTGAGTTTAAAAATGAGATTATTTCATTTATTTGGAAGATCAAACAGTAGAAATGCATTTTATCCCCCAAACCAGGGCCCAGCAGACTGAGCTGACCTGCAGCCTGGCGATACAGATGGTTGGTTAAGTCAGCAGGGTAATTAGTGAGTGACAGGAGGACTCACATAAATTAAGAGCTGGGGGAGCATTAAATCATAGGGGTATATTTTCACCTTTTTTTTTTTTATTATTTTGTAAAATATGCCATGTTGTATTTTCTGTGGTCAATTTGGCTCTATACCACTTTCATATGCAAATATTCTATACATGGATATGCACACACGTGCATATATGCAAATACATGCAGGCATATGCATTTACACTAGAATTAATATGAACACACTGACAGCAAATCGCTTGAGATCCTCCATGCAAAGGATTTCTATATTTATATATATATGTGTGTGTGTGTGTCCTCTTGCTTCACTTCATCTCAGGGCTCTGTGAGTAATTGCTGAAGCAAGAGGAAGAACATATGTCTTGATTTCCACTGGATTGCACCGCACATAACCAGTGCCACATGGAAAAAGGACTCCTAAAGCCCTGGATCCATCTCACTTAAGTGTGTCATCGAAGGAAGGCAGCCAGGAGATGCTGCAGCCTGGCTGAGAGTGGGAGAAGGTGTCCCCAGACATCCCTGACAGTGGGGACATGGAGCAGAGAGGTGTTTCATGTCTTCAGGAGCAGCAGTGAGCCCAGCTCTCAGTCCTGTCTCTGCTGCTTTGTTGTGGCCCATCTGCCAGGATTTAGGAGGCAGCTCCTGAATAAAAATCTCAGAAATTGAGCTTTTCATATTGATGGAGGAAAAAAAAAAAAAACCATTCCCGGATCTTTCAAGTGATTCATGGATTAAATAAAATTGATAGGGTTTATGGATTTATAAATAATAAAAATACCATCAGACAGCAGCCATATCACACTTCCTCCTTTGCCTTTGGCAGCCCGACGTGTCCCACCTTCAGACTCACTGGTCAGGCTGAGCCAGGCACATTCGTTCCCTCAAAGACCACGGGGGCACATCCATCCTGCTCAGAAGGCCTTTCCCCAAACCTCCCTCCTCCAGCAATAGGAAAACATCTTCGAATTTCCTGTGGAAATTTATTCCTGGCCAAGATGTGTCTTATTTGATCCTCCCACCCATATATCCTCTAACATAAATCATTCCCCTTCCTCCCACCCTGAATGTATTTATGAAAAGTAATCATATCCCCTCTTAACCTTTGTTTTTCTAGGCTAAACAAGCCAAGCTCTTTTAATCTCCTCTCCTAAGATAGGATCTCGGTTCTGCTAATCGCTCTGCCAGTCCTTCTCCGCACCTGTTCAAGGATAAATTAATCTTTTCTTTTTCCAAAGAGACATCCCAGAACTACACACAATATCCCACACGAGGTCGTAGCAATACTGATATTTCTCTGCATCTGTCAAATAAATGGTTTGGTGCATGAGACTTTCTGCAGAACAAATGGAAAATAGATGCAAATCCATAAATTAATAACCATAACACAGCCTTAAACATAACAGAACCTTACTCAAGGAGATCACTGTGTTACTTGGGCTTGCATTCTGCTCCTTTGAATTTGTGGGTGCAGATCCTTAACAGGCCTTAATCAGTGGGTTTCCATATTTCATTCACCCTGGATAAGCATCCGGACCTTGTATTAAAGGAGACACTGAGGAAAGTCTTTTCTGTGTTTCCCTCAGCCTTTGCTGTGGCAAAACACAAAGCTGAGGGTCTGAACTGAGGAGATGCAGAGTCAAATGATGAAAAACATTTTGCATTCGTCTCTTCTCTTTTCAAAATGATTTTCCAGTTTTACTCGGGATTTAATTAAATTTCTGTGACCCAGGCAGGGAGTTCAGCTTTTCTTGATTAATGCTCTTTTAAGTGGCTCTGCTGATAAGAATTTAGCATCAACAATTGAGCTAACAAGCCCCAGTGAACAGTTTATAGCAGGAGACTAATTCTATTAACACTTTACAATGTCAGGACTCCACTTTGAGCTCCGAGCTGAGAGGACAGATGGGGGAGAGGGAGCAAATGTAAAATTTGGCAACTAAATCACCAAGATTCAGCTTCTTTGTGGGCAGAGCTCATCTAGAAACTATTTTAGCTGACAAAATCAGAATTTCACCTGTTCTTTTAATTTTTTTCCCTCCTGACTGATGTTCTGCACTTTTTTGGCTCGTTGTGATAAGGGCTGGGAATAAGGAGTGGAACTGAATGGCAGCATTGATAAGAGAAATGAAAGGGTAATGTGATGACATGATACTGGAGTGGGGCCTCTGCAGTTAGCCCTGTCTGTGCTGGATGTGTTCTGCAGTACAGGATGGTCAGGACAAAGATGCTTGTGCTGACAGTTTCAAATTAGTCTGCTGTGAGAGAAAAATTGAGGTGAATGCTCTGCAGAAACCTTTCTGGTACTTTTTGGGTGACAGTAGAAATATCTTGCAGGTCTGTTGTGATTCACAAGAACTTTCTCTCTTTCTTTCTCCTCCCTACCCTGCTGAAAGTACCCTGAAAATCTCACTCTGTTTATGGTACAAATTCTTGGCCAAGGTATTGCAGATCCATCCATCCAGAGCTTCTCATCTCCAGTACCTGGACACCCAGACTTGGACTTCTTTGTTCTGATCTGCCCACAAACCTCATGCAAGACTCTCCTCAGAAGCCAGAGCATTATTTTACAGATGTTGTTTTCCTTTCTCACCTGGACAGCACAGATGCCATTCTCCATCCCTGGCCACCATCTCTCCTGTTGACCTTTCTGACTTCCTCAAGGCACTCACTTCAGATTCCTACTATTCCTGCTTTGCTTGGGGTCAGTCCTGTGCCTCTGCAGCTCACCAGGACTGGAAGAGGATCGGGGATGCCCATGGACAGTGGGGCTCTTGAGAGGCTGGTGGCTGAGCTCTGTCACAACAGGAGCCCCCCAGCACCCTTCAGTACTCCCTGAGCTGTTTCCCTGCCTGTGTTGGGAACAGGGGTGGCACCAAGTGCTGCAGGAGCTGATCCCTCCCAAGGGAGCCATCAGTCACAGGCCAGGCAGGGCTGGGTGGCTGCACCCGTGTTCATCCATGCTGTAGTTGGTGTTCACAGGCTGTGCCCATTTTTAGTTCATTTATTTTACAAAACAGGTTAACGATTTGATTCAATTATTTAGGGAATTTGATTGCCTTTGCTGTCAGTGCAGCCATCGGGGAGGATTAGCAGTGTCCCAGCCCCTCATCAGCAGTGATGTCCCTCATCACACACCGCTCCCGCTCAAACCCTGCTCCCTCAGCTGGCACCTCTTTGCTGTCCCTGGACAAAACCAATGACAAAACATGCCAAGGGCACACAGCCACCCTCCCTCCCTCTCCCCCCATGACTTTTGCTACAGCATGGCTGCAAATTGTAGCTGTCAGCAGGGGAGCACACTCATCAGGGGGCTCCAGCCATAATCACTGCAAAGCGGATGCGTGGATCTAAGTCCTGGATGCTCCCCAATATCAAATCACAGCAGGGGCCCAACTAATACCCTTGTTCCCTCTACTGAAAACGTGAAGACCCACTGAGAAATCCTTGATGAGGGAGGCTCAGACAGTGCTCCCGACCTCTCAGGACAAGAGGCAGCCAAAGCTTTGGTCCCCAAAGGCACCTGCAGTGGCAGTGCTGCCAGGGCTGTGCTCGCCGTGGGAGCCACGTCATGAGCGTGGTCAGAGATCCCCTGCCCTCATCTCTACAGCTGTTGGAAGTGGCCTCGTGCACAAAGGGCAGTGTCCTCATTAAATCCTGCAGAGGGTTGCCATGTGGCCAGCAGAAATTTTGTTTTGTTTTATTTTGGGAAGCGGCACAGTAATATATTCACCACCTCCGTACGTAATGGGGTGACAGATGGGAACTGGGCCCTGGCTTTCATGGGAAAGGCTCCACTCAGCAGGGAAGCAGTAAGTTTCCCACCTAATCTTCTGCAACCTTCAGACTCCTAACAACTGTAAGAAGCAAAGCAATGGGTAGTTATTAAATTAATGACTTTATCCTCAAGCTGGTAATAAATATTTTATAGTTTTATCTCTCCACCCTGTAGACTGCTCTAGACAGACCAGACTGTTTATTAATCTAGCTTCTGGATTTATGTTATTTAATTGCTAAACAGTCTCAGCATGGTTAGGCTGGATTATTAAATGTTGGAGCCTGAGAAGTAGTCCTCTAACAAATGGCAAAACCTGAGGAGCCTGATCTTGGGCTTGGCTTATCAAAACCAACTTCCCTGCAGTGCTAAGGCCAGGTTAGCCCCTGTCTGAGTCCAGACCATTCAACCATTGCCTCATGCTCAGTGTAGGTGGACTTTGGGACTTGTTGTGAGTAAGGAAAAGGCAAGGAAAAGTTCTGGGAAATCCTGATTTCAGTAAGGATATTCAAACTTCTATTTCCCTTCAATAAGGGAAATAAGGGAAATAACAGAAATAATGGAAATAAGCTTCCCCTTCTTCTGGGGAAGCTCAGGCAGAGCATATGTCCTTTTTCTACGCCTTGATGGCTCATGTTTCTTTGGGTCATCACAGATAGTCCCTGTCATTTAAACAAAAGAGCACTGCAGTCATAAATATGAAGGCAGGCTTTAAAGGTTCTTATACTTCCTTGTTGACAGGTTCAAAAATGTCTTTAAAACAGATACTACCATTTTTACAACGGTTGCTGGTTTATTCATCCCACTGAGGGATGGGGATGAAGGCAGCTGGAATAAAAAGAGCTATTTGTCTGAAGAGTGTATCTTCCTCGTGCTTTCCCAAGCCTCAATCCCACAAGTCTTTATGTACAAAGCAGGAGGTCGTTTCAGGATATATCTTCTCATAAAAGTGTAGGACAAGGGAGTGTGCTAACAAGTGCAGGCCAGAGCCTTTGAATCCACCCAGGCTGTGCTGGAGCAAGTTCCTGATGGGGGTTTCTCTATAGGCTGCAGTGTCATCTCCAGCCCGTCCCATTGCTCCCCAGCCTCAGCATTGTCTTTCTGGGGCCCAGGGGGGAAGAATTTGATGCTAAATCTCTGAAGAGTGAAGTTGCTTTCTCTCCCCAGTAGCCTGATGGGAACAAGGCAACCCCTTCCTGATCTCCCAGCTGTGTGTTTTTCAGGACCCCGTGGTTGTGGGAGCAGGGTGAGGTGACTCGAGCCTTCATTCAGAGGAGCTGTGGAGCAAGAGGAACAAAAATCAGAAAAATGCACCAGTCTGGGAAAGAGTCCTTCTTCTTCCTGTCTACAGCTGAAAGCCATGGCTGGAATGCCTCTCTGGAAGAGATTAGGTCAATGCTGACAAGTGGAAGGTACCATTTTGGTCATTAGCAGCTTTTAACAATTAACAGCAGCGAGGCCAAATGACTCTCGTTGGTCAATGGTTTATCGATGTGTTTAGAGACAACCATATGCTGACGAGTATCTTTTCCCTGGCATCCTTGAAGCCAAAGGCCCACTCTGCTCTGACATTCCACTCTCACCCTACGCCCTGTTGGAGGAGGCTTAAGAGCTCTCCTAAGCACACCTATAAACTGACAGTGTACCATCTTAAACCAATTCAATTCCCTTCCCTGCGATAAAGGACGCCAGTTCCGAGAAGATAACATCTCCCAGTGATGGCTCCCTGAGCTGCAATTTAGCACAAATCTGAGTGCTCTATTATCCAGCTCAGCCAATTCGTTAAGGAAGGACAGGCGAGCACATCTATTAGCTCGATCATCATAATCAAATATTGGCACAAGGAGCTGCTCGGTGCTGCAAAGTCGAGCGAAACCCCCATAAAACAATTATGTGCCCTTCAGGAAAACAGCGTGCCAGCCGGTGAGGTGGGCATGAGTCCGACTCCTTTTCCTCCTCTGAGAAAAGGACAAAATCCCATCAGCTCCAAGTTAAGTCCAGTAAAGCCTCAAAGAGACTTTGTTCCTGGGGCTCTTGAGCAAATTGGGCTCTGTCTCCAGCAGTCCTCATTGCTGGGGCTGTTTATTCTCAGGGACCACTGGCTAAGGGATCCTAAGCCTGTCCTAAGCTTCTGCCACTTGTCCTGCACCAGGACATGCTGCAGACAGTAAATGAAGGCAGAAAAAACTTCCAGTGAACACCCATGGCCATGCACATGCTCAGTGAAAGGCTTTAGGAAATCTTCCTTTTACACAAACTTTTCCCTACATTTTTCTGACTACAGTTCTTACCTGTTTGGCTGTGTTTTACTCTGCCCCTTCACTTTCATGCCTGTGGTAGGGCCACCTCCTCCTTGCTGTAGCCCAGCAGTGCTTGTGCTTCCATGCAGGGACAGACAGAGAAGTTCAGTTCAGTTAATCAGACAATTGAATTTCTTCGTGATGAACCTGCCTGAAATTCCCATTTGATCCAATTCACACAGCTCCAAATGGCCTTAACATGATTTACCTTATTTCACCTCTGCTACAGCAGAGCAAAACTGAATTTTGGCGCTTGAGAAATTATGTCTCCAACACAGAGATCAGTGAAAAATTCTCTTCACTGCCACAGTTTCAAAACATAAACTCTTACCAGAGAAAAAGGCTCCATTCTTCCAGGAGGGCAATCTGTGAACATCACAGTCAGGTTGATGCAACTGAACAGATCTTGTTGACAAAAAAGAGTTTTTGAAGTTCTTTTGGAAACCCAGGAGGGAAAGGCGTCCATCTCTGTGTTGCATCTCAGGCCTGGCATCTCCTGTACTGCTTCTGCTGGCATCTCCTCTGCTCACACACCACCTGTGGGAGCACAAAACTACAAGACCATGAAATCCTAGAATGGTTTGTCTTAGACGGATCATCTCATTCCAGCCCCCTGCCATGGGCAGGGACACCTTCAACTATCCCAGGTTGCTCCAAACCCTGTCCAGCCTGGCCTTGGACATTTCCAGGGATAGTGCAGCCACAGCTTCTCTGGGCAGCCCTGTGCCATCACCTCACCACCCTCACAGGGGAGAATTCCTTCCCAATACCCCACCTCACCCCGCCCTCTGTCAGTGTGAATCCAAGCCCCCTTGTCCTGTCCCTCCACACCCTCACCCCAAGTCTCTCCTGAGAGAGATTCGGATGTCCTTAAGACATTGGAAGAAGCTCTTCTCTTCTCTTCTCTTCTCTTCTCTTCTCTTCTCTTCTCTTCTCTTCTCTTCTCTTCTCTTCTCTTCTCTTCTCTTCTCTTCTCTTCTCTTCTCTTCTCTTCTCTTCTCTTCTCTTCTCTTCTCTTCTCTTCTCTTCTCTTCTCTTCTCTTCTCTTCTCTTCTCTTCTCTTCTCTTCTCTTCTCTTCTCTTCTCTTCTCTTCTCTTCTCTTCTCTTCTCTTCTCTTCTCTTCTCTTCTCTTCTCTTCTCTTCTCTTCTCTTCTCTTCTCTTCTCTTCTCTTCTCTTCTCTTCTCTTCTCTTCTCTTCCCTTCCCTTCCCTTCCCTTCCCTTCCCTTCCCTTCCCTTCCCTTCCCTTCCCTTCCCTTCCCTTCCCTTCCCTTCCCTTCCCTTCTCGCTTCGCTCCCCCAGCTCTCTCAGCCTGTCTCCTCAGCAGAGGTGCTCCTGCACTCCTGGGGATGTGGAGCACTGGGGCTGCAGGGAGCAAGTCCTGCTCAGAGGAATTCTGCCTCCAGCCTTCCTGGGACTTATGATTCCCATCACAGCATTAGAATGATTTTAAGCACCTGCTTGGCTGGATGGTGGGAGCTCCTTTTCTCCAAAGCCTTCAGAGATACCAAACCTAAATTCCCCTGAAACCCTCCAGCTTAGGAGGTGGGAAGAGCTGGGTGAGAGGTGGACAGCCCCTGGCTAGAACTTCAGGCCAGCAGGGACACACTGACCGCCCCCAAGCCACAGTGCAGGACAAGGACAAAGCCCAGTGGGACACATTGGCAGCAGCTCGAAGAAAGACCATAGCAACTAAAGTCACAAACAGAACTGGGTTTTATTATGAAATAACCCTGCCAGTACATAAGGAAGTTCTGTCTGCAAAATACATTTCCTGAGGAAAGTAGATCACAGTATTCGTTTTCACAGAATAACATGTAGCCTGCTATAACTTTCAATGTGACTCTTTATTATTTAAATATTAACAGTATTCCTTCACATAAACAAGTACTCAGTCATCACATAACCAACACACAAACGACAAAATAAATATACAACAAGAGCACAGTTCATTTTTTTCCCCGACTTAAATATTAAATAAATAATAAATACAGAATTTTCATTTCCTGTTGTCAGTGCCTGAAACAATATGAATGAAAAAGAAAAGAAAAACTGAAAAAGTCTCTCTTCCCCCCAGTGCCCCTGCCCCCACAAAAAAACAAACAAAAAAATTATCAAAATGTCTCAGTTATAAAATATCTTTAAAAAAATTCCCATCATTAAAAGAATAAATAACAAAATATATAAAAAATAACTTGGTTGCATCAAAATTACAAGTAGGAGTTGTAGATAGGGTTTTTTTCTTTTTTTTTTTCTTTTTTTTTTTTGGAGTATCATATTTTATGGTCAAAAGTTTTAATTTTTAACTTTTTTTTTTGCTTCTTTTATCTTCATTTCTATGGTGCAGTGTCCAGTTTAAAATAAGTATAAAATTAATAAATAAAAAAGTTAAATAAATAGCAAAAGTTAACATAAGGTGTTGTAAATATAAATTACATACATCTTGCCAAAATTAAATAATTTACAGGATAATTAAACTAACTACTTTTTTTTTTTCTTCTCTTTCTTCCAGTAAGTGCAATTTCTCTACTTTTAAATACTAACTGAATTGCAGTCACAATCAATTTGGACTCTATTTACATGTTGAGAACATTGTGTTTTTAACACCTCAAATTTTATACTTTTTTTTCTTTTTTTTTTTTTCTTTTTTTCTTTTTTTTCTTTTTTTTTTTTATTTTTTTTTTATTTTTTGAAGTTGGAATGGGTTCTAAAATAAGTGAACTCGTGGAGTCTGATCCTGCAAACACTTAAGTATGGGAGCAAGCCCACCCAGGCCAACTGCCCTATGGGACTTAACACAGGGAACAACTCCTATCAAGCCACTCATGGGCTTCCAGGCCAGATCCAGTGGCCATGGTAGTCACTGGGACTTTCCACTGACTCCTCCAAATGGGGAATTATACCCGAAATATCTGCAGGGTTCAGCTCAAAATGACACCACACTCTTGCCTTTTGTTGGGTTCCATAAGACCCTCCCTAGCTCTGCCTGCCCCACGGCCGGGAGTGATGCAGGGTATGGGATGTGGGGATTTCCCCACACTGGGGCGCCTCAGGGGGTTTTGCCCCACTGAAGTGTTTGGAGAAGGAAACGAGCTCCAGGTGGGAGCCAAGGTGGGGAGCAGCCCCGTGGGGTGACAGCCAGCCCTGGAGCAGTGCTGCAGGGCAGCGCCCCAAAGACATTCACAGAGTTGTTCTCTAAGTGCACAGAGGGCTGCGTGTACCCAGCTGCTTAGAACTGCTTCTTTGGAACAATTCCCAATACCTGAATCCTCTTCTTTATTCTCCTTTTTTCTTTTGTTGTTGTTGTTGTTGTTGTTGTTGCAGAATGACGCTCGAGCTGTGATTTCAGACAAATCCTAGAACACCAAACCAAACCATCCTCATTGCCCTGTGGATACGTGTAAGAAATCAACTCCTGGTTCACAGTAAGCACTTTGCTGGCCATCAATTAACATCTCTCTTTTTGTTGGTTTTTTGCTTCTTTTTTGATTTGATTTGATTTGTTTTGCTCATTGCAATCTCAACCGTTCTCTGGCATTGATGTATGATCTCTGGACTGGCAGTACTGCGCCACTGTAGGGATGATTACAATAATGAAAAGAACCAGAACTGTCATCAAACAGATTTCCAAAAAATCATATACACCGGACCATGACACATTAAAGAAATTCTTCTGTTTGAAATATCTGGAATTGGCCTATTCATAATAGCTACTCTCATATTTAAGACAGACAAAGGAATACTGTAGTTGCAAACTCCAAAAGCTTCCCTGAGAACCGTTTTTTCCATTGCGCTTTCCACTGGAGATCCAGAACTGCTCTTCAGATTTCTTTCAGAAAATAAAAATAAGCTACTTTATAATACGTCAGAGTTCCCATGCCCAGTGGATATCTGAACACTTCAGGGTTGGGAGGCCCAGCACAGGTTCAGATTTATAGGTAGCTTGCAGCTCCAGCACTTGTAGCAACATAGAACAAAACTCATGTGTGTTGGTGATCTGGACATACGACCATAGACAACATGGGGGTTTAAGCCAGTCATACACTAGTCTTGGATCAGACAAGACCCTGTTCTTGTAACGTTTTAACCCTTGGATCAATTCTGCAAGAGTAAGCACTCATGAAAGATGCCTGCTCTTCACCTGCTACCAAGCCCCACAGCCTACTGGAGAATTTAACCTTCCATCCTGATCTACCTCGTGGTCCAGGTAGAAAAAAATCCCACTTTTCACAAGAAGGTCCAAAGTTAAGTAAACGAGAACATTGGGTTTGATCAGTTCCATGTCTCAGAAATGGCCTCTTGGTTTCATTTTGGTCCTTTTTTTTCTTTTTTTTTTTATTCATTAAACAAGTTTTCTAACTTGTAAACCTGAATACTTGGAGGGGAAGTTCCATCTTACAGTCTGTTTGCTTGCTGCTCTCCATCCCACAGCACTACACCTGGATGCCCTTGACAGCTTGCTTGATGCTCTCCAGCAGGTCCTTGTTCTCTGGGTTCTGGTAGCACTCCTGGTTGGTGTACATGTCTGTCAGTGTGTTCACATAGGCATCAAAGTTCTGCTCACTAATTGGCTCCTGCAGACAGGGAAAAAAAAAAAAAGCCAAATAAAAGCATTAGTAGAAGAGCAGGAAGAGGATGAGAGACTTTGCAGTAAATTATGGGCATATTAGAGAAGTTGTGGATTCCTGAAAGTGCTCAAGACCAGGCTTGGAGAAACCTGATCTAGTTGAAAGTGTCCTTTCCCATGTCAGAGGGCTGAGACAGCATGAGTTTTGGGGTCCCTTCTGACCCAAACCATTCCATGATTCTCTGTGTGTACAGACAGCCAGAGGTCAAAGCCTTTTTTGTGCAGTGCTGCATCTGCAGGAATCTCATCATTGCCCTAATCCCACCAGATCTTAACCAGGTCCTTCATTTTATGCCCTGGCCTTGTGGAGCTATTAACAGCATCAGGTTAAGTGTGTGCAGGCATCCTGACAGGCTGGAGGCTGAGTTAAGGCATGGAAATGAAGGGCTGGAGGACAACAGGACTGCTGAAACATCACAGAGGGAACCAAAGGCAAAGTTGGGTCACCTTGGGCTCACAGCTGCCCAGCCCAGCTCTCTGCTGCAGTACAGCCTCTGCTTTTGAGGGGCATTGCAAGTATCTAACTTGGGCTTAATGGGGGAAAAAAAAGAGGTAGAAGGAAGAAAAAGAATGGGAATAAAATGGGCATAAAAGTCTCATGGGCATCATTTAATTAGAGTTGCCTGAAACCTTGAAAAAATATTTGCTGAACAGTTTATTTGACCTTTATGTGTCAAACACGTTACAAAAAAGCTCTCAGCAAGTGGTTTTCTGCCAGTTAGGCAGCTGGGTGAATACGATCCAAAACTGCTCTGCTGGAGGATGGCTCCTCTCCAACCAGCCTGAATTTAAATACAAACCCCAATGAAAAGGATTCCCAAAAAATAAAAAAAAAAGGAAAAGAAAAAAAAAGAAAAGAAAAGAAAAAAAAAAAGAATGGAAGAAAAAATAAATCAAAAGCTAATTCCTCTGATCATTGCAACGGTCTTTATGAGTTGTAAGAGGACAGCTTCCTCAACAACACCAGCCCCACCTCCACACACCTGGTTTTGACAACAGTAATTACATTCCTGGGAATAGAGAGAAGGTAATTAATAGCCTTTTGTGGTTTTACTATTTTAATGCAGTCTTTTCATTTCTCAGTAACTCTATGGTAACATGCTGTGGGCTGTTAGACCTTGTTAAATTAAACAAAATACACTCTCTTTAAGAATGCTATTCTTTAGCTGCCAGCTATTCAAAACTGAATTGAAACTACCTGCATTATAATAGGAGCTCTAAGATCTTTCTGACGTTGAAATCCAATCCCTCCTGATCTCTGCTTGTGCTGTCTTAGCCTAAAAGGCACTGGGTGCCCTTGATAAAGTTTCCTATTTTGTGATAGTGCTCCCAGATGTAATGAGACAGAACAATAGATACAAAGGGAGATCAGCAGAAAATGACAACAAAAGGGAGATATAATGCAAGCTTCAGAGATAAGGGAAAAGTACTGATCTTATAAAGGACACAGAGGTGCATGGAAAGAAATTCTCCCGCTCTTTAATTGTGAAAAACCATGAACTGGGTTTGGCAGAGCTCCCTCAATGATACCAGCTTGGGCTGAGCACTGTCAAAGTTTCTTACCATGTGTGGAAGGCGGATATTGGCAAGACTTTGGATGAGAGCCTGGCTCAACCCTGAGAGCTCCAGGAACAGGGCTTCATTTTGCTCCTCTATGATTTTGTTTTCCTCCTCAATATTCTTCAGGTTCTTCTCCATGGTGGAGATCTGTGGAGCAAGGAGCACGGCAGCGTTACCAACCCTCACCAGTGGTACCCACCAACACTCTGCACCCCTGGGCTTGAGTGCATGGCCAAGGACACCAACCTGGGACTGGAGTTTCACCATGGCCGCTTCCATCTCTGAGTTGGACTCATTCAGCTCACTGATCTCCTTGTTCAGCTGCTTGATCTCCTCATCATTCTCCAGAACTGCAGGAGGGAAGGTCACAGGCAGTCAACAAATGCTCTTGGGAAAAGCAAAAGTGTTGGGCTTTCTGCTGAGCACTGTCCTCACCTTGGCTTTTACAGCCTCGAAACAGGACATACCTCTCACCTGCCTTTTTTTTTCCTATTTTTTTTCTAATTAATATTTTTATTATCACAGTTCAATGATACTTGAAGAGGCCAACATGTAAATGCAAAAGCAAAGGACAGCAGAGCAGTTGGAGTCCAACACATCCCCACACCAGGCAAGGTTGATTGTCCAGAACAATCAGGTCACTCTCTCCGATCCTGAGTTTGGAATGATGCCATTTAAAAAACTAATGCATGTCTTGATGAGAAATTACGAGGCCCATAAAATAAAGCAATATTTCTAGAGGAGTGCAGGTATTTATAGGTTCCAAACTATCAAGTTTAATGCTTGAACCTCGTCAAATACCACAGAAAGCTCAGTAATAGCACTGGAAATGCAAAGTGCCATCGCTAACAAAATTCCAGATCCAGAAATATCTCAGTATTAAAAGCCCTGAATAGGTGAAAATTGCTGAATGACTGCAAGGGATTTGTAAAAGTGCCAGTGAACTTATATAAAAAAAAAAATCAGAATTTCAGCATTACTTCTTTTGCCTTCTTTATTGTTGCTGCCTTAAAATGTGTGACTCAAGGAGTGAGGCTGGCACCATGCAACCACAAACACCCAGAAAACACAAGGGTCTTCAAAGTACACGATGTCCTTGGAATCTGTGCCTAGATTTCAGCTGAAAATGCCCCAGTCTAAAAAGAAAAAGATCTATGGGCTCAATACCCTGACACACCCCCAAGGCAGAGGAGTGAAAAATCTTACCATCACTGGTCTTGAACTTTGTGTTGAGAATTTCATCCCCTGAGAGTTTTCCTTTCTTCCCAGCAAAAGTAGCTCTTGGACACCCTGACAAACTGAAAAACAAGTAAAAATGGGTTTCATAGATTCTCAGTATTTATAGGTGCTTATGTTACCAACGTAAGAGCATGTGCCATTTGGTGGAATTCAAGCTGAGAGACAATTCTTCTAAAAGCTTTTTATGGTACAGAGGAAATTGCTTTATGAATAGTGCCACAAAACGCCCCACTTATAGAGCGAGAGCAATTTTCTTTAAGCAAAGATTAAAAACACATTGCCTCCTGAAAGAGGAGGTGTGCCAGGTCAGGAGGGTGAGATAAGTCCAGTTGTCTTGGGCACCAAACTCCTATTTGTGGTGCTCAAATTCTATTCCAGCATGCAAATTGAGATTTAGATTAGAGGTTAGGAAGAAATTCTTCTCTGTGAGGGTGATGAGGCCAGAGGTACCCAGAGCAACTGTGGCTGCCCCATTGCTGGAAGTGTCCAGTGCCAGGTTGGACGGGGCTTGGAGCAACCTGAGATAGTGGAAGGTGCCCCTGGCCATGGCAGGGGGGGGGAATGAGATGAGCTTTAATGTCCCTTCCAGGCCAAAACATTCTGTGATTTTGTGAATATTAAAACAACCACACATTTCCTCCGTTCAGTAAACTTCAACCTGACTGAACTCAGCATCAAAAGCACAAGTTCTTGAGCCTCACATGAGGAGCTGAATGCTGCTCAAGCAGCATCTTGTGGCGGGTAGGTTCATCCACACCAAAATCACCACGCTCACACCACCTTAAACCCCAGGATTTACCTTCTGTGAGTGAGGAAGCTCCCGTTGGCGTGGCCAGAACCGTCACAGCCTGGGGTGGGGCAGGTGGGGCCTTCGTTCTTCAAGGACTTCCAGGAAAAGGAGGAGCCATTGAGGGACCCTTCCTTCTGCCTGCGGGCTGCCAGGGGACAGCCGGAGGCGCTCCGGTGTGACGCGTACTTGCCGCTGATGTGTCCCAGCCCCACGCAGCCCGGAACAGGACACCTGTAGGAGACGGTCCAAAGATCCCTCACCTGCCTCACAACTGTCCTCAGGGACAGAGACTGACACCCTGAGGACAGAGACTGAAACCCTCAAACCCCAACACAGGAGTTCTGGCCTGGCTGAGGTGGGATGTCTCCCAAGTGTTGCCTGCAGGTGTGTTTGCTGGGCCAAAAAACTGGCACGCATTCCCATGGGAACAAGTGAAGGAGCAATGGGCAGGTCATGGTGGACTGGCTGTGCTGGACTGGCCTGTCCTCTACCTGTTCCCTCAACAGACCTTGTACTGATCTCCCCACCCTTTGGCCAATTGCCTGTCACTTTGGAAAGACTACAAAGAGACTCCCTAGGTTAACCAAAACTGGAGATCTCCCCATGGAAGAAGACGGATCTATTGGTGGACAGCCACAAGGACTTTGTCTCTTCTGTTGGCAGCTATTCCTCTCTCTCTCTCTTTTTCTCCTCTATCGCATTACCATGCTGTGGGCACTCAATAAAGGTGGATTGTTTTGATTAAAACTGTAATTTTCTTGTGTCCTTTGCACTCTGAGATCAATAAACAAACCATCACGACCCCTGCTTGTATTAGCAGGTTGTGACAACACCTGTGCACAGGGAACCACCCAGAGTAACAGCAATCCAGAGGGAGTGACAGAGGGAAGGAATAAAGGCATGAGGGAATTATTGATGAGCAGGGATGAGCCTGGGAAAGGAGTGTTTGCATTTGGGTCTCGTCTGGAGTTGACAGGGGAGAATCTTGGTTGATGGAAATAGCAGATGGGAAATTAAGAGTTGTGACTGCTCCTTTGAAAGAGCCAAAGAGAGTCAAGGAGAATTCTGCGGGAGGGAAGTCTGTGGAGGTCACATCACAGGATGCAAAAGTAGGTCCCAATGGTGTCAGAAACCAGGTATTTGGGGCCTCACTGAGGACGGATTGGGCAGGTTGGGCTGCCTGACATGGGATCCTGATGTTCCCCAAGGCTGACACTCACACTGAACCATCACACACATACTGCTGACTCTGCCCTGTGTCACTGCTGATGAACCCAGGCTCATCTCCTGCCACCCTACACCAGCACAGCCAACACAGTACAGGAGCACTGCCTGTGCCCTTGGGGACACAGCCCTCCCCAGGAGCCAGTCCCTGAGCCAGGAGCTGTTCAGGCTGTGCACAAAGAGCTGCAGTCCTGTTCCTGCCAGGAGGGCTTCTGAGGGGTTTCTGAGCCTGCACACCATCAGACAGGACCAATCACTGGGTCATCACTCCCCCTGCAGCCACGGCATGGCCTCTCTTGCTTCCTTCTCCTCCTCCTCCTGGCTCACATCCTGCCTCTCTTGGGAGATCAACCCACGCTCTCGAGGGGATAAAGTGGGAATTATCATCAAGGCAGCCCATGAGCCCTGCCCTTACCAGACCTCAGCCTCTTTATGGCCAGTTGAAACACCCAGGAGCTGCGAGGAGCCTTGTGGAAGCACCAACAGAACTTGTTCTACTGCCAAGCACATGAGTAGTTCTCTAAAAGGCACCTCTTTCCTCCCTCCTGACCTAATGGCATTCTCCCTAAATCCAGGCATCCTACAAGCCCAGTGTATCTATGGGGTTTTCTGCTGTGGTTTGCCTTTGTTTTAAAAATGCTTGTCAATTATAAATACAGTTAAATGTTTATTACTCAAGGGAGGTTACTCAAAAATAGAGGAGGTGGAAGGAGGTAAGAAATGACAAAAATAACCCCCATGTCCTCAGTTTGGAAGCAATTAGGGACTTTGAGGCTCTCCAGCAAAAGCATTCGTGGAGCTGCTCCTGAAAATCGCAAGCTGCGTTTCACCGCAGAAATTATTGCCCTGATTGTTTACATTCCACACAAAAGGAAGATGACAGCAAAAGGGGGGGCCCCCTACACCCAGCCTTTTCCCAAGATAATTTGAAAAATGCTGATCTCGATTTTAATCAGCTGCAAATGCAGCACAATTCACTTATAATATCCCTGCCAGCAGGATCCTCAGTAAATTCATAACATCATTGCTTTTATATGATCACGAGCAAATTACTGAATCCTCAGGAGGAAAAGGAGAAGGGGGAGAGGGGGGGAAGAGCAAGAGAGAAAGAGACAAACCCCAGCATTTCATATGCAGCCGTTACAGCCCAGCCATTACATATTTTACACCGTTAATTTAACTTTTATTACAATTTCATTGTTAAAAAATAAACCAGAGCCTTATTGCACAAAACAGCTGTCTTGGACATATTTTAAAGGTTTTTTTTTTTTTTTAACATTATTATTATTTAATGGGAGCACCAGTAGTGTTTGATCAATTAGACACCTGTGGATGCTTCCTCTCTATGGGCTGGGCTGAAGGTTGAGGTGATCTGTTCAATCACGTCTGCAGCAAATTACTTGAAGGATGAACAGCACAAACAACAGGGACTAAATGACTTTCTCCTCGGTGACGATGTGCAAAACTTGGCCGGGTTCCAAGAGGAGCTCGGTGCAGACAGAGGAAGGATTTAGAGCCAAAGCTGCTTAACATAAACCCACCCCAGGCACACCTTGCTGTGGGTGGTGGGACAAACATTTCCACAGGCTGGGGGAAGGCACCAGCCAGGGATTGTTGTGCCACATTGTTTTGCACATCTTAGAGGAGCTTCTGCTCCTCCTGGGTGTGCTGGAAGACAGGAAGATTGCTGTCTGGGCCATGGGATGTTAGGGAATGGGGGGGGATGGCACCAGCTTTCCAGGAGTCAGAAAATCCAGTTCTGGTGATGCTCCAACCCTATTTGGAGTCTGGAGCCTAGAGAATCTATGGATGCCCCACCCCTGGAAGTGTCCAAGGCCAGACTGGAAGGATCTTTGAGAAATCTGGTCTAGTGGAAGGTGTCCCACCCCATGGCAGAGAGCTGGAATGGAGTGAGATTTAAGACCCCTTCCAACCCAAATAATGATATGATTTCTTGCAACTTCATCTCCCCAGTGTTTGCAACTTTAGGGTGGACTAGGAGAAACCCAGCTCCTGCTAAGAGTGCTGGTGGGGACCCTCACTCTGCTGTGGGTGTCCTGCCAGCCCAGCCCATGGTCCCCATAACAAATCAGCAACATAAAAACTCCTTTCCCCTTTCACTGGGAAGTGATTTCTCTGCAGAGAAACCACACTGGGGAAACTGCTTGGCACATTCCTGCCCTGAATGGGGAAAGCACAAATGAACAAAACCACAGCTTCCCCAGCCCCACAGGGCACATGTCCCTGGGGAAACCCTGGAGAGGGGTGACCTCCCAACTGGGGGTTCCAGCCATGGTGATAGCAAAGGTACAACAGCCAGCAGTTGTACATCTACAATTAGCTGCCTGCCCTTTCCTCCCCTGTGCCACTGGTTAATGGCACAGCATTGCAACACCACCAGCAATTCATGTATTTGAGCCAAAAGAGGCTTTTTTTCTACAGATTCTCGAGTAGGTTGCTTAATTTTTAATAAACTCTGCTAACTCCTGCTAATTATCACACGGCTCATTTAACTGGGAGGCTTTCCTTCCTGTCGACTGAGGAGGAAGAACAGAGCAGATGGCTCAAATATCATCTTTTTCTGAAAGGTCCGTCCCCCCCAGCAGGCACATCCCAGCTTCCCACGGCTCCCACAGGGTTCTTCCACCCCTGCTGGGTCCTGCTTTGGCTCAGCCTCTGCTCCAGGACAAAACCTGGGCACATGGAGATATCCACCTCTGCTCCTCTGTGACAGCAAGGCCTGCCCTGGGAGTAAAATATTTTTAAAAAAAATCCATTTGGAGACAGTCTGCTGAGCCAAAGGAGTTTGGACAGGTATGCCAGCACTTATGGGCAATGAGAAACTCTTGGAAGTTGTTGATAATTTTTTCCATGTTTCTTTTTTGCTCCCCTCCACCTGAACTTGCTGGGTGAGTGTACAGGCTTCAGAAAGGCTGGAGATGCTCTGAGGTACCAAAGAGAAAAAAAAAAATAGTGTCCTGGGGTGAGTGCTGCCTTTCATGTCCTGTAGCTGTGTAAGGAGATACAGATGCCAGACCCCACATGCTGAGCCTGTGATGCTCAGACTTGCTAAAAGTCAGGACAAATGGATTTCACAGCTCATGAAAACTCCTGAGGTGGACTAAGCAATTTCAAATCTCTATTCCCCACAGGAATAAACCCCCTGGGACGTTTTGAAAACTTCAGCCTGAGGCAGCAAAGAGAGGTTTTTTTCAGTTCACTTCGAATATTCTGCCCTGGCAAACACTCCACAAAGCACAGTTTATTCAGGGTTACCAGATCCTGACCCAACTCAGCACAGGGTAGTTTCTACTTCTGCTATGCTCCTGGCAGTTAAGTCGGTCCATCAACCCTTGCCTGCCCATTGCTTCCCAAAAACCTGAAATGTTTGGCTTGACTGTGGGGTTTTGCTCTCATTTACAACACTGGTGTCATTTTTCCAAGAATTATACAATGTACAGGTAGCAGAGAAATTGTTTGTGCCCTACCAGCCTACCGTTCACATCTGCAAGAAAACTACACCATTGCCTCCCCACCACCCCATTTTTCCAGCAAATATCAAAATTGCAACACCAAAACACAGCAAAGAGCTTTGGAAGAGGATGCTCAAAGCAGTGTGAGTGAGGGGGAATGTGGGGTGGGTGCTGTGACAAGCTCTGCTCAGGAGTTATTTCCAGACTTACTTCATCAGCTCTGGGTCTTCTTTATCATCCTTTGTCGGAGTGATCTTGATCCCACTTTTCTTGGCACGAGGGCAGCCTGACAGACTGTGGTTAAAAAGAGAAGAAAGGCCTGTCTCACTGGCAGAATCTCTGCATTTGCTATTCCCCCGCTTCAGTCATCTTTCCCTTGAATTTGGCACAGTGTTTTTGATCTCTCTCGTTTTGCAGCTTCACATCACGAGGAGAAGTCAGAAGAAAAAAAAATAGCAAAAAATTGAGGGAGATGGACAGTAATTAATGGTGTCTAGATAAGAAGATATCTGCTAACAGCCTGCAATGTTTAATGGAATTGTTGAAACAGAAGGCTTAGATCTAAGCTATTAATGTTCTAAAGTGATAATAGAAGTCATAAATAGGTAGCAATATTAACAGGAACATTGCATCAGCTAAAATCTGACCCTTTGTCTTTTATTCCGTTGAAAGGAGCTTCTAATCAGATGCTGGAAACATCAGAAAAAAAAAAAAGAAGTCAGATTAAAGAGATGAAAATAGGCTTCAGTTGTCAGTAACATTAATGTTTTATTCAGAACTTTACAACTCTGCCCACTGCAGGGTAAAAAAAAAAAAAAAAAAAAAAAAAAAAAAAAAAAGCAACACAGAAAGAGGCCAGAGAGAAAATAATTTAAGGAAGATCTTACCTTCTATGTGATGCATAATTTCCTGTTATGTGACCAGAGCCATCACAACCAGGAGTAGGGCACCTGCGGAGGCAAGGGAGGCCTGGATTAGCCTGGGGACATGAGCAGGGAATCCACACTCTGACAGCTCTCCTCAAAGAGAAATCTGGGCACTGAAAACACAGGAGCAGGTTTATCCTTCCTGCCCCTTCCCCCTCCGTAAGGACAGGATTTGGTCTCTAATATCCACGGTAGTGAAGTCGATGAAGCCCTAGTGACATGATGTGACATTGGAGAGGAACATCTGTGCCATGTTGGGGGTTGCTCTCCCATGAAGGGACACAGGTCCCAGCCTGTGTCCCCACCCTCGTGAAGAGGACAGCTCAGGAGCTGATAAAGAGCTAAAATACCCCTCCAGGACAGTGTTTGTCCTCTTGAGGGAGGCATAAGGAGACACAGGGGCCATCCAGGGCCAGCAGGATGGACCCAAGCAGAGACAAGAAACCAGAAAAAGAGCTGACAGCTCTGGACAGCAGGGCCACCATGGCCACCACCAACAGAAGGTTTTGGCTCGGGTCTGGGTGACTGTGGGGAGCATAATCTCCGTGAGGGCAAACAGGCAGCCCATGGCAGGAGTGTCCGCAGAGTGCCAAACTGGCCAACATTCTGATGGAAAATGATGAAGAAACAGGAGAAATGTTGGGTTAGCCCTGGGTCCTCTCCTTCCAGGGGACAGGGTGACAGCAGGGGGACAGCCTGTGAGGGGCTGGGGACCACCAGGTCACCAGGCAGCAGCTTTTGGCGCAGCCTGTGCCCCTCAGCCGTGGTACCAAGTGCCCTTTGAAGGCGCATCCTGAGCTCCCAGGTGAGCATCCAGCAAAGGCTCGGCATCGCTCCTGCGACCGCCCAAACCCGCCCAAAGGCTGCCGGGGGCTGCGGGGCCACCCAGCGGCACGGAGATAATGGCCCCAGTTAAAAACCACATCATTAAAGGGCTCCGAGCGAGAGGAGTGAGGGGATGTAAAGCGCCGCAGCACAAAGATCTGTTCCCCAATGCTGTAGGGTGACGCGACGGACATAAAAGTTGTCATGGGGACAAGGAAGAGAGGCGAGGAGTGCGTGCGGAGGATGTGCACGCCAGCCTGCCAATTATCCGGGGCTGTCGGAGTCAAGCGATGCCGGCCGGGCACAGGCTGTGCGGAGGAAATCCGCGCTGCTGCCGCGGGGCCGGAGGGAGATGCTCGGCTGCTCCTTCCGAGCACAGCGAGCAAAGCTCAGGGCACAGCCAGAGCTTGAGGAGCGCCCCTTTCTCCTCGGGAAAGGGGTTTTGGGTGTCCCCACTTTCTCCATCCCTGTTTTTAAGGCACCCCGGGTCGGGCGGCTGGCTGGTACCTGCACAGGGCAGGGGTCGGAGTCTCCGGGATGTGCCGGTGAAGTGATGGCACACCTCGGGATACACGGCCCAACAGGGCCCTTGGGAAAGGCCAGATGCTTCCCCTAAGGTTGGACAGGGCTCTGAGAGCCTGGTGGAGCTGAAGATGTCCCTGCTCACTGCAGGTTTGGCCTTTAAGGTCCCTTCCAACCCAGAGTATTCTGTGATTCTGCGCTGGTGCTCTGCCCCCTGAGAGTCAGTGGAGCAATAGTTTCCGCAAGTGACTTCGGTTTGGAAAATAGCCTTTTTTAAAGTCTTCTCTTTTTGTTCAGAAAATATCAAAATTCTCCTCTTTGCAGCAGCTCCCAGTGAAACTTTGGCATTTGCAGACCACTGAATAATCTCCATTGGAAAAAAAAATTGGCACCTTGTGTAGGAGAGCTGGGGCATGTCCTGGTCCTAGAGGGGTAACAGAGAGGCTCAGAGCCAGGAAAACCTAAGTGCACACAGGTCTGGTGCAGTAAGAGCAGGACACATCCAGCAGGACCTCAACAGAGGGTTCAAATTCTTCAACTCATTTAGAAATTACAGTGTTGGGAGATGACTGTGATATTTCCCAGCTCAACACTGTTAGAGTAGAAAGCAAAACTATTTCTCTGTTGTTCTAGCTTCAGGGTGGGAGGATATTATGAAAACACTAACACCAAACTCTTTCTTCCTTTCAGGATTTTTAAAGAGGAGAGAGAAGTAATTTGATTTTTATTTTTAATTATCTGGAGACAAATCATACCAACAGAGACCTTTTATTGCATGTTCCAGCCTGAAGCTATTTTTTTTATATCAGGGATATTAACCCCTGAAATAGAATTTATAATAGAAACACTGGCAAGGTCTTATCTGGAGTTCTGAAAAGCTGTGACTGTGCAATCTATAATATCTCAAAATCCCTTCCTCCTTCCTCTGCTCCCATCCTCACCAGGATGTAGGAAAAAAGTGGTATTTGAGGAAATATTATTAACCAAATTGGGGGGGGGGGGGCAAAAAATCCTTTTTTACACAGTATTTTGATAAAAATCCTTACTTACACAGTATTTTGATAAAAAGCACTGACACTAGATGCCAGAGAGGAACATGGGATGCTGTACAGTGAGGCTGGACACAGTCCTCTGTCTCAGGGGTGAGCCCATTTGCTTTTTGTCTGGCCCTTACTGGGAATGGTCACTGCTCCTGAAAGCTTTTAATATCTTCATCACTAATTGTCTGATCACTTGGCTATTCCTTCAAACTGTTGGAGAAACATCAGTTCAGCAAAGCTCTTTGAAGAGGTCCTTTCAAAATGTGTATGGTCTATAGTGCTTGATTAAGTGCACTTAGCACTAATCACAGCAGTCCTTGCCATCCACCAGCAAATTCTTTTAATATCAACTAATCCTGCCACTTTGTCCACCTCTGTGATAAGGAGCAGGTGGTTAACTAACACTCCTCCTGGAGCCAGCCCCACACTGGTGGTGGGGCACAGAGAAGTCCAGGAGCCACCACAGAGGAATTTGGGATTTTTCCAATGATCTTAGTGTCCACTGGGGCTGCTACTGACTCACCTATGGCTCCAGAAACCCCTGACTGCACACAGGGCACAGCACTTCTGGGTTTTTTTTCATGGTGGCCCTGTGCAATGTGAAGCTCTTCATGAGGCTTTACTCTCAGTGGAGGCTCCTCAGTTGTAGTTACAAATAGCTCAGTGTCTAAATTATCCAAAAAACTGGATTAAGCAAAGCTGGGAACTCAGAGGAGACTCAGCCTGCAAGGATAGCCTGGGCCCATAAAACAGATGATGAAAAAAAAAAAATCACAATGGGATTTACCCCAGAGATGCAGATTGGGTGGAGAGGGTTGGGGTCTCCCAAGTGTTCCCAACTAAATACAATTTCACCTTTCTTTAATGAAGGCAACCTAAGAGAGCATTTGGGAAACCCACCTGTGAAAAATAAGCTCCTACTGAAAAGGAGGAGTTTGGAGAAGACAGCAGCAAAGCTGAATATGGATTCAGAGGAAAATACCTGAATGAAAATGTCAGAACCAGGTTCCTCCCTTCAGAAACAGCAATGGGAATGGGGATGTTTGAATTTCTGTGAGCCCTTGACCACTGGCTCAGGATCTGGCCTCACCAAGCATTTGCTCACTCTGTCTTTCATTCCCTCACAAATCATGAAAATGAAGAGGAACTTCTCTCAAATACATCCCAACCAGCCCCTAAAATGTAGCATAAAAATAGCACTCCAGGTTCTCCAGAAGAGTTGGCTTGGCTGTGTGCTGGCAGTGAGCTCCCAGCTGTGTCTCTACCCAAAAATAAATCCAGGCTTTGGATTATTTGAGATGGACAAAAATGAAAAGGGTTATGGCCCAAACTAGGCAACAAGAGCTTGGGAAAAGATGCCAAGTGAAAAAGAAAATAACATGTCTACAGTGCCCAGAGGAAACCTGCCAGGTGTCCAGGTTATTTCCAGTCATTGCCATCAGCCCCTTCCCCAAAATTATCCTTCCTCCATGCCATTGCCTCTTCAATGCAGCAGCTGGAAGCTGGACTCCATCAGAGCTCCTCGCAGGCAGGTTTTGATCAGCTCTTTGAAAGGAGAAGGGAGGGGATGGAAAAGCAAAAGCAGAGCAGGAGGTGTGGGGGCAGGAAGGGAGAAGAGAGAAAAAAAGTGTGGAAATAAAGAAAATAAAGGAGTTCCAAGTTGAGCACAAACATACTTGAGGTCAGCAGAGTGGGCAGCCATGAGGTTTCTGAGGCTCTTGTCAGCAAGAGGACAACCAGAAAGGCTGAAAGAGAAGAGATGGAATATCTGGATAAGCAAAAAAAAAAAAAAAAAAAAAAAAAAAAAAAAAAAAAGGAGAAAGAAAAAGGGCTGGGCCATGGGGAGGGAGAGGGACAACAGAAGGGGGAGGAAACAGAACCAAACTATCCACATGGTCACAAACTATACCAAAAGAAAAAAAAAAAAGTTGCTTTTAAAGTTCAAACCACAGAAAAGCTGTTGACTCACCTGCGGTGAGAGGCATAGTTCCCCGTGATGTGTCCACTGCCATCACAGCCTGGGGTTGGGCAACTGGGCAACAACAACAGCAACAAAGAGCATAAGTGTGGGAAAGGAATGGACTCCCCAAGCCCCACGGGTGGGCAGAGCCCCCTCAGGGTCTGTCCCAGTCCAGCCCTGCTGCCAGACCCCTGACACCAGCCCCATCCATCAGCTCTTGGGGTGTGTTTCTATCTTTGCACGGGTATAAACCAGCTGTTTGTTTCCCTTTCACCTCCCATTCCTCCCTTTTTACTTCTAAAAGATCATAAGGATCCTAAAGACACAATTTGAAAAAAAATGAGGAAAAAATTGTGGCAAAGAGTTTAAAGCCCTTAGTTGATGGGAGGGCTTGGTGGCAGTGGGGGACTGACAGACCTGCTGGGTGGCATGGCCTGACAGATGTGGCCACCCCTGGCTGCTGCTGCCAGGTTGGATGATTCCTGCCATACTCAAGCTCTGGCTGCAGGAATCATCTTCTTCAGATTTCAGATCTGAATAAGGTGCTTCAGATTTCAGCTTTCTGAAATGATTTTTTTTTCTTTCTCCCAGCCCTTACAGCTGCAAAGAAAAGCAAGTGTTTGCTGCTGAAAGGTAATGACAGTAACCTCTTGCTGTGCCTGGGGGTGATGGGAAGATGCAGGTGAGGGGCACCTGCCTGGCAGTGGCACAAGAACTTCACCCAGACACAGAGCATCAGGCACAGCAGGCGAGTCTGCTCCTGAGTTAACTACAGCTAATTCATTACAGCCCTTGGGCCAGAGGGGAACAAGGATATTAAATGGAGAGGAAAGTCTCAGGGCTGCCCATGACACCATTTATTTATTCATTCCAGGGCTGTTTCCATTTAGGAATTTTCTCTACCATCGCAGTAAAATTAAAGCACAGGAGGAGTTCGGGGCTCTACCTCAGAAATTGCTGTTCACATCACTGGTGATTTTTAAAAAAACCCTTTGGAGCTTTGTGTAGGGCAACTGGTCTGAGCTTTGCCCACTTAGGGAAGATGCTGCTGCTGCTCTGCCCCCACAGATCTCCTCCCTGGCTCCCTCAGCCTCCTGCCTCCAGATAACGAGTGAGTTGGATGTGAGCAGCACAGCAGTGCCCACCAACTCCCTGTGTGATGTGTGGGAGGGTCAAATGCACAGAGAAGAAGCCAGGAACAGCTGGGATACCTGCAAGGGGAAACTTCCCCATCACAACCTCCAGGCTGATCCCTGTGTGCTGTTAGACCAGAGCCAGGTCCAAGCTGCCACGTTTGGCTCAAACTCTTAAACATCAACCATTCCTGTGGGAATCAGTGTGGATGCAGAGCCATCCTCTATCCAACAGGGCAGATCTGGCTCTGTGCTTCCACCCACAAGATGGGCACACAGGTGTGAGCTGGGTCACATCTCCAACGCAAAATGCAACACAACAGCAAACTTGCTGCAGCCTCAGGTGACATTTTGTGTTCCTGCAGTATCACAATGCTGGGGCTCATTGCTCTAAGCCAACAAATCCTGTCTTTTCAATGAGACAGCCTGTGTTCAACACCCCCTTCAAGAAGGTGCTGAGATCCTTTGGGTGCTCTTGGCTCCACAACATCAGCCAGTGTCCCAAAGCAGGGAATTAGGACATTGGGTTGGTGCCCTCACCATGCCAGAAACAGTCTTGCAGGAAAATACCAGGAAAAACTGGCCTTGAAAGGAGTTTCCCACAACCCTGTCCATGACACCCAAGAGCACGGAGCTCTCAAGTTCCCTTCATGACTGCAAAGTAATGTAGGAACATATTTTGTCTCATTGATCAGCTGTTGTGGGAGGATGAGTAAGATCAATCACAGTAAGAAAGGGAGATACAGTTCTTTTTTAAAATGTATTTACTAATTTTTTTCCCAAGCATCCTGGCTAAGTACATATTAATAGATTTTTGAGGAAGAGACAAGGAGGCAGGACTTACGTGAGCAGCTCTTTCTTGATGTCCTTGGAGAGGAATTTCAGCTTGAAGTTGGTTAAAGTAACTTCACCTGGGTATTTTCTCTCTTCAAAGTTCTCCTCTGACACTTCTTGCTCATCAGCTTCCGAGGAGGCAAAAGAGTGAGCAGCAGGCTCTGACTGCAAGGAGAGGGGCAGAGTTGTGGTGTGATCATTGCTGCTGAACTGTGATGGGAAAGGATCCCAAATTCATCACAGCTAAGGGTTAGTGCAGCATCACCAACATTCCTGAGCCCCCTGCAAGCACCTCAGAGCACGCAGCCCAGAGATCCAACAGCCTGTAATTTCCTGGCTTTTTAGGAGAAATGCATAAACTACGTCTGTAAAGGGATTTACACGTGGCTTTCCCAAGGTCTTGAAGGGGTGAAGTTCAATCCCCTCACACTCTTCCTCAGCAGCCTCTCCATGGGCAGAGAGGCAGGTGATGCTCTCAGAGCCAGAAGCCTCACCCCAGCTGAGGGTCATGGCTGGATTCCTCACCTGCAGGATTAATGTCAGTGCCATGCAGGGCTGTAGCTGCTAATGGCAGATATAAATCATCTGGAAAAATATCATCAGAAGCAGCACTGCTGCAAGAGAGCTGACACGATTTACAATGAAGAAAACACTGCAGACCCAGGACAAACAAAGTGGTGGCTTCTTCCTTTGCAAGGGAATCTCAACAGATCCAAGAGCAGTTGGTTCCTGCCTGGGTTTTCCCTGGCTGATATCTGATAGCACTGACAAAGCCAGGAATATTTCTTTCCCTGGCTCAAAGGTCAAACTGAGGGGGAAATAGGACAACTGTGCAGGCAAATATGGTGTTCAGTGTCCCCTGAGTTGTTATTCAAGCATCAGGAGCCACTGCTCACCTCCTCTGGCTCCTCTTCCCGCTGACGGTTTGGTTTAGTGTAGTCGATGGGCCCATCCCACTCATCCTGGCGGGAGGTCTGGCTGGACTGGGGGGAGGTCATGGTACTGCTCGTGGCACTGGTGCTGTTTTGGCGCTGGGACACGTCTGGGGACTTCATGCTGGGACTACTGCTGCAGCTGCTGCTGCTGGGGAAGGTGCTCTCCCGTTTGCGGTGTTTGTTCATACTCAAGTCCAGAGTCCCATTTTCATCCACCTCGATGTCCATGGACTGAAAGGTTGGAAACACAACCAATGTTAGCAGCTGCTGGAAAGTCCCCATGGGGATCTTGCCCCCATTTGTCTTTTGCAGTGCAGTGGGCAGGTATTTGTGTGTCATCCCCTCCACAGTCAGGTAGGAGGAACTGAACAAAAAGGGTTGGTCTTTCCTAAATATATCAGGAA
Organism: Sylvia atricapilla; assembly: GCF_009819655.1. Classification (NCBI taxonomy): domain Eukaryota; kingdom Metazoa; phylum Chordata; class Aves; order Passeriformes; family Sylviidae; genus Sylvia; species Sylvia atricapilla. The sequence goes on along the minus strand of NC_089155.1, from coordinate 8,642,859 downwards.
CATGTCGTGAAAAGGCACCCCTGTACTACCAGCAGGTATATTTTGGCTTAGTTGATTGAACACAGGCATCTAGTGCCACTGAGGATGCCTCATGGCATCCATAACGTTGGCCCAAGGTTGAGAGTGCTCCATGGGACATTGGGAAAACCTGCATTCCTCTTAAAAACAGCTGGAAATCAGACTGGACACAATTGGGGTACTTCAAATGGCATCATATACAGATCAGGGAACAACTGAAACCAGCTCTGAGATTCATGGAATTACCGAATTGTTTGGATCGGAAAAGCCCCTGACACCATCAAGTCCAAACATTCATCCAGTACTACCAAGCCTATAATTAAACCATGTCCCCAAGTGTCACATCCAAATGTCCTTTAAATCCCTCCAGGGATAGTGACTCTACTGCTACCCCGGACAGCCCATTCCAGGGCTTGACCATCACAGACCATAGTTTTTTTCCTAATATCCAGTATCAGCCCAAGACTTGGCTTGGGACTGATGATCATTTCACATGGGTGGCACCTCCACATTGCTCTAAGAGCCAAGATTCCCTCCTCCAACCCAAAGCAAGGAGCCCAAAGGGAGATTTTGGATGAGTGCCTGCATCCCCTCTATATTAAAAAAAAAAAAAAAAAAAAAAAAAAAAGGGAAGGTAAACCAAGGTGCTTCTCCCACCCCGAATTTCAAGTTTGGCCCCTGGGCTGGGGCTCCTGGCCACGTTCACCCACCTTGCCAGGGACCTCTTGCTGCTTGGTGCTGAGATTCTCGGGCATCTCCCAGCAGCGGGTGGAGAGGTTGAGGATGGCGGTGGCCGCCATGTGCGCAGCCTCCGCGTCGTGGGAGTAGTCGAAGCCTGTGGAGGAGGATGAAGTGCTCTTCACGTAACTGCTGGAGGGGCTGTGGCTGGGGGAAGAGGCCTTTGGAAAAGGTTTGGCTGGAATAAAAAGAGAAGGAACAACACAAGGCGAATGTATAAACGGCGTGAGCAGCAGGAAAAGGTTAAAGTCAGTGTGACACAGTTAATGTACGAGCAGTTCCTGGGGTTATTCCCAATCCAGGGGCTGGTTTGTTGCCTGGGACGTGCAATGGGAGCAGTGCTGGCTGCAGCTTGTGCTTGGTGTGAAAGGTTAATTCATTAACTGACTCTGCCATCAATACCCGAAACACAAGTGCTTTTCTTCACTGAGCTGCTCCTCAGTGGAAGCAGTTAAAAGAGAAAGCTTAGAGAAGCTTCCTGGCTCTTTTTTTTATTGTTCTCTCTCTGCTCATAACTTATCTGCAGGGCTGCCTTACAGGGAGATTTCTAGTAGCATGTTTGAAAACTTTAAATTTATAAAATTACATTAATAGAAAAAACATGGTCATAAAGTATGAACTTCCAAGGATGACACATGGTGAAATATGGATTTTCTGACAGCTGACATATCATTTAAATATGCCAGAGTAACAGGATTCATTGCACAGCTGCACATAGCCACGCTCCTGCTCTGCTCCTGTACGTCACAGCAGCAGCAAAGCCAGCCTGGAGATACAATTCCTCTTAATACCCTGTGAAGTGAAAGTATTTCTCAGGGTGGACACAGAATAAAACTTTCCCTAATTATAACTAATAACCCCTTTTTAATAAAATTTGAAGCTTATCCCATTTAGGGGCCCTCAGTAGTTTCAGTGGGTGCAAACAGGAGCTCATCTGATTTAGAACAGTCACAGGATTGCATTCTGAATCGATTATCAAAATCGTCAAATTCTTAATTCATTCCACCATGCTCTTTCTGGGGGAAACCATCCCCTGCCTTTGTGGGAAGCTCACGAAGGGAAGACTCATAAGCTTTGGGCTGATCATTGGCAAAACCAAGCCAACCTCAGTTGATGCAGCCACAGAGCAAAGTGATTTCATTATTCCCATTACAAACTCGTAATATAAGACACTATAAAATGCTAATCTTCCCCAGCACTGCTTTCTTCCTCGTTGTGTGCGCATATAATGCATATTGACATTAATGGGAGTTATACACACACATGCGGGGGAATATAAATCCCTCTGGATGAAGATCTCTTTAAAATAAGTTCTCAGTGAAAAGAGCAGATTTCCCTGCTATGATTGGCAATCATATTCATTCTGTCGCTTTGATTAACTCATTGGAGGTTTGCCCACATGGTTATTCTTGTGTCTGGCTGCTTGTTTTCCTGTCCAGTTTAATCCATGTCTTCGAGGCGGGGCACAAGGATCTGCCAACCCAACCTGACAATATCCAGGATCGGGAGATGCCAATTTCAATTTCACACTGTAGGCTCAGCGATGCTTTTCCATTTCATAAGTATTTCTACCACTAATAGACTCGCAATCAGCAAATTAGTGAAATAAGTGATGAGAAAAAATGGAAAGGATTATCCTAGTGGGTCTGCTGGAATTATTTTTGTCAGTACAATTACCCTGAAAATTCTTTGCTAATATTGCAAATAACACAATCTATTCAGTGAGAGAATCACTTGTACTGGGAAACAAATTACTTTTCCATCAGCCCTAACCCAGGATGACAGTGGCAGTTGTGCTCTCTGGCCTCCATCCAATTTCATTGTCTGATCCTGTACAGATTTAGTACTGTAATAAAGGGTGCTCCCATTGTAGTGCAACAACCAGGATGCTTTCAAGTACGAGCATTTTTTTAGAGAGCAGCTGCATCAGGATTAAACAGGATTGTGGAAGTGGGATTAGCCAGACAGAAAGCCCTTTTGAGGCTGCTGACTTCTACAAACTGGTCTCCTAATTTTTTATTTTTTTTTTTTGCCCCTCCAAAAAATGTCTTGAGGTGCACAGTTGGTGTCAAATAACACATTTACAAGGGCTGTGTCTCCATGCAATGTCCCTCTTCCCCGTGGCAGCCCAGCCTCTCAGGGTTTATTCAGCATTTCATTTTCACCCAGAGTTATAACCAGTGCAAGGTCCTCAGAACAGAGCAGGAGTGGGTGGCTATGATAGGAAAGAGCTGGAAGATAGAGGCGGGTGATCGATAGGTAGAGCTGGAGAGCAGAGCATGGCAGGGAAGACAAATGGGGGGAATGGGTCATATATAAGATGGAAGAGAAGAAAACTGTAATCCATTTAGCTAGATGAGGAAAGCCAGATCAATAGATATGAGCTGCAAAGCAATGGGGACCAACTGAGGACAACTGTGTAACTTATCCCACCTCGAGACATCACTCAGGTTAATGTTCCCATCACAGTTCTTCCCAAAGCCAAAGAGACTCTCTTCCAAACAAAGCTTTCCCAGCAGTCTTGGACTCCCCTCACCATCAGTGGTGCCCACCTTGGGACCCACCTCACCCTCCCCATCCCAGGAGGGTCCAGCAGCATAGCCCCAAGAGTCTCCCATCACTCCAAAGCCACGACCCCAAGAGCCTCGCAACATGCTGAGAAAGGCAGAAAATACACAAACCAAGCCCATCCCTGCTACCAACTTACATTTAAAGGCTTTAGGTGAGGTTTCGCTAGTCTGAATCTTTGGGGCAAGCATGCGTTTGCCAAAAACCTGAGCATCAAAACTTGCATAATCGAAGGTGACCTTGGAGTACTTCTCCAGCTCCTTGGCCAAGTTGGCCCGAGGGGTTGCTGGGACCATGTTGGGCCGGTAGCTTCCATACTGAGGGATCTCCAGTTGCTTCACAAAGCACATAGGCCTGAGGATGAAACAATGAAAGGCAATTATTTCTCTTTTCCTTGATGAGGTGACAGTTGAGAGGGGACCAGACACAGTGAGGGCACAGCTCCACCTTGCTCCTAAAGGTTACTGGAGACAAGGAGGCAGTGACAGTCTTTTTGCTCTCCCTCAGCAAGTCTGCATCTGATTTTTACCTCTCAGACTCCAGTTTTATTTTTTCTATCCTTTTTCACGTTCTTTTTTTTTTTCTCTTTTTAAGCAGAACATCAAAGTGTTATCCAGCACAATGTTCTTGCAGGCTGTCATGGTGTGGCAGCATTTTCCAGAAGAGACCAAACTTGGGCAATAACTCCCTCATGGGACCCATGACACAGGGTGGCACACAAAGGAGGACCCCAGCTCAGCTCGGCTCCCTGCTGCAGGTTCACTGCAGAGGCACCAGGTTCTCTCCCCTGCCTCGGCCCCTCCTAGAGACCCGCTGCTGTGGGCTGCCTATCATGAATCAATTTGTCTTGCATATAAATTGTATATAAATGGCCTATTGTTATTCTCCTTCCCGTGACCTCTTTCCACCAGAGAGTCTTGGGAGCGGGAGCTCCTTGGAGCATGGACCGTCCTCGTGATGCGCTCTGAGCGCTCTGCGCGGGCTCCGCTGCAAATAAATAAGTAATCGCCCTAAATGGCCTTTCCAAAGTAGCGAGAGCTGGAGCACCAGGGTGCTCAGCAGTCCTGGGGAGCAAATAAATAAATGAATCAGAGCTCGATGCCTTTGTGGAAAGGCTGCTCGGGGCTCGCACCACGGTTTTCATCCTGCTCTCGTTGCGAAATAACCAACCATATTCCAATCCATCTGTAGCCTCATGAATCACATCAGCTACAGAAGCCAGCATCTATCAGGGACATCCTTAATGGGAGACAGCCCCTTCTCCCAGGAAGAGAGAGACAGGCAAAGTATCAAAATTAATGTGACTGGTTTGGAAACGAGCGGCAGGTTCCTCTCCTCTGAAACATGTGAGCTAAGGAAGAAAAGCAGGTGGACTTTAATGCACAACTGCCATGGAGTGATTTGTGTGTAGCCTAAACCTCCTCCTCCTCCCCCTCCCTGAGCCCACCCTACTTATAATGCTGATATAATAACCAGCCCTCACTGGCAGTTCGTGCTGCGGAGCAATCGGCACAAGTGCCTTCTGCTGCACTGCTAAAACCCTTTGGCCTGTAGCCTCAGCATTAATTGATGCTACAGAAGCAATTCATTGTCCTCAATGCTCTCCCTGGGATCATCAATTAAATATCTCCCCACCTTGGCGAGACCTATGATCATAATAACAGGACTCAGCAGTATCAAGATACAGCTGGAGGGAGCCGTGGCGGCTGTGCCTGGGAGCGTGGCGGGGAGCAGAGGGCTGGGGCAGTGTGGGGACATGGAGCTGAGCCTTCCTGCCTCCCTTACCTGAGTATCCGGTCAGAATTGGAGCTGGTCTTCGCAGGATCACCAGACTGGGTTTGTTGCTTTTCGTGTGATTTGGCTAATTTTTCAGCAGCAGCAATGGGGCACCCAGATAAACTGTGGGAGTTGGTTGGGGTTGGTTTTTTTTTTTTTTTGAAGGAGAAGAAAAAGAGAGAAGGAAACTAAGCATGAGGAATGAGCACAAACGCCTTCTTTTCATGGACCCAGAGCTGCACTGAGCCTGTGAGAAAAGTTTTTGCTTCCTCTACACTGAACAAGTAATAAGACAAATTCACCATGCACCTCATCAACACAGAATCATGGAATCATGGATTGTAGAATGGTTTGGGTTGGAAAGCACCTTAAAGCACAACTCATTCCAACACCCTTGCCACGACCAGGAACATTTTCCACTATCCCAGGTTGCTCCAAGCCAGCCTTAAGCACTTCCAGGGAGGGAGCAACCTCTGCCAGGGCCCCACTACTCTCACAGGCAAGAATTTCTTCCGATCTAACCCTGTTATCTGACATTTTGAAGCCATTCCCCTGCCCTGCCACCCCGTGCCCAGGTTAGAAGAAGCCAGAGGCGGTACCTCCTGTGCGTGTTGCGGTTGCTGTTGACGTGACCCTGTCCTGTGCACCCAGGTGTAGGGCACTTCAGCACATTCTCGTGCATCGCCAGGACTTGGGAGCGAGAAGGGGAGAAGGGAAGGGAAAGAAAAACAACTTAATAAAAATCAGAGAGGAAAAGAAAAAAAAATATAAAAAGAGAGAGAGAGAGAAAATCATCAAGCCTTGTATGCTGGTTTCGTAGAAATCAGGGGATGTGAAATGCTGTAATTAGGGTTTGCCGAGGAAAAAATAAAAGATTTACAAGGCAGCAGTGCCCAGGTCAGCACTAAATTAGCATTTCTGCACACAGCCTGGGCTTTCTCCTCATTTTCTGATTGCAATCCAGTTTTCCCCATCCAGCCCCTCCTCCCCATTCCTATTTTGGAACCAGGTCTCCAGTTTCAGGTAGTTTTAAGTGATTGAAGTTGTAGTTCTGCTTTTATCCTTAGGACTAGTCTTTGTTTTTATTTTTTTTTTTTTTTAATCTTCAGGATTATTGCTTCCTGCAGTGCTGACCTTAAAAGTAAAGAAAATAATTTGATCTGCAAGCATTCGTAAAGCCCACAGCTTGTGTAAGTTATTTATTAATATTTTTGCTTGCATTCCAGCCTGTGAAGATAACTGCAAGAAGATAATTTTCTCCTTGTTTCTTCCAGTTCTGTGTTTATGTCGGGTCTGCAACATTTGAAATTACTGATAAGGAAGGGCTTCTCTTTCTTTTGGTCTATTATGCCATTATCATAAACATACAACATTGATTTTTATGTATCTGTACAGGGAAAGCTATTTAGGATGCTGGTAGAGAGGTGGAAATACAATCTCTCTCTGTGCATATGTGTGTATGAAAGTCTGTTACGAGGATGATAAATATTTTCTGTAGAACAGGTGACTCTTGGTAAAGCACTTTGGGAATTTTGCAGTGTTTAGGGCACAGGAGACTCAGCAATCCTGCACATCCTAAATCACTCCTCTTCTTTCCTGCATGTCAACATATTTGGACAGCAAGGAAGAAAAATATCCTTTTTTTCCCTAACATGATGTCCCAAGCAGGGAAAAATATGTGACTTCCAGGGTAAAGATGGGAACTGCTTTTTAAAGGGTTGATTTTCAGAGAAAGGATCTTTGATTTTCAGAGAAGGGATCTCATTCTCCACAGGATGGTGCTAAAAATCCTTTAAGAAGGGCAGGACTTCCAAGTAAATCCCTTCCAAGTAAACCCATCATGTTTCCTGTGATTAGCGATAACACTTTGGTGGACAGCAGCCTCAAGGACCAGCTTGGAAAAGCACCATCCCACCCCAAAAACTCTTGTTATACTCCAAGGAATGACATCAGGCTTGTTCTAGGGACTCAGTCATAAAATTCAAATCATTTGAGAAATTCCCCCAAGAGAATTAGGCTACAGACTAATTGAAGCAGGCCTTGGTAGCCCAGCATGTACTCACTCTCGGGGGGGATCCTGTCTTTGTGCGGACAACCGGAGAGGCTGCGGTGGTGAGGGTAAAGCCCCGTGACGTGCCCAGTCCCATCACAGCCAGGAGTTGGACATTTGATTTCTCGCTTCTCGGGTCTTGCAGGATCTGAGGATTGTGGGGAAAGGGCAGAGAGGGAAGTGGGTTAGTGCATTTGGAGGGGAAGAAGTGGAAAGAAGTGCTGAGGATGTGTCTCTCTGCCTTTTCAGTCAAACAGGGAGAAGCCTTCGGATTTGGAGGTTTTTTCCCCTGGAGTTGGAAGTGTAACACTGGAAGTTTCAAAAAATTAAATCAGCAAAGTGATTTGAGGAACTAACACAGCTCAGAGCATGGGGCCACTCACAGTGACTGAGCAGGCAGCCTAGCTCAGGGCCAGGGGCTGCTGAAGCCCCTGCCCTCATGTTTCTGTGGCCTGACTCCTACCACTACTTTAAAACCCACTTGGATTTTAAACCAGCCCTTCTGTTCAGGCTGAGATTTTCAAGGTTAACTGACAATTTAGCCAAGCAATTCCTCTGCTCAGAGGGAGGAACCCTCGTGACAGTTTAGAGGACACCATCATTTTATGCATGCACCGTTGACCTCAAGGATGTCCCCATTCCTCTGGGCATTAAGGATTTGTGGTTGAATTACCCCTGTGGGCTGTGAACTCCCCCTGCATCAGCCTAATAATCCGTGCTGAGCAGACAAGTTCAGGTTTTCCATGAGGGGTGGGAAAGAGGGAGATACACAAAGGTTTGTCCCACACCTTTGCCATAGTAGCTCTTCCGGATGCTGTCCAGCGGTTTGTTCTGTTTGTCCTCCACCTGGAAGTGCTTCACATGCTCTCCTGGCAGGCGGCTGGGCTCCCGCACGATTTTCACCTGCTCAGCTTTCAGGGCAATGGCTTGTTCCAGCAGCCCCAGGTTCCCCCTGGTCATCATGTCGTACATCTCCGACTCATCAGTCACTGCTGATTTCTGGGAGCGGGCATCGTCGTCCTTGTCGTCATCCGACCGGACCTCCACAATGACCGAGTACTCGGGCTTGGGGCTGAACTGCCCTTCACAGTGGTTTTTCTGGGGGTCCTGAGAAGTGTGAGGAGCTTCCTCGCAGATCACTTCAGGAGCCATCTCCTCCTCCTCTTCCTCCTCCTCTTCTTCCTCGTCCTCCTCCTCATCATCATCCTCTTCCTCCTCTTCCTCCTCCTCATCATCCTCCTCATCATCATCCTCCTCATCCTCTTCTTCTGCTTCAGCCTTTCCCAGTTTGCAGGGCTCCTCTCCGTTGGCGTCGTCCCGCGGCTCCGGGCACAACTCACTGCTGCGCTCGCTGGTGACCTCGATGACCTCCTCGGCGTCCTCCGTCTGGATGATGATCTCCTTGTCACACTCCTCCTCCACCAGCTCCTCTCCTGCATCCTCATGGACCAAATGCACGACACTGGCCGCCGGCTTGGAGCCCTGCAGCTCGGCTTCGGGCAGCTGCCCTTCGATGGCGAGCGTTTCCTCTGCTATTTGGCCAAGGTTCAGGAGAGAGTTGGCGATTATTTCCTGGTAGCTGCTGTAGTTGGCCTTGCTGGGCCCAGATGTACTCGTTGCTGTGTTTTGTCCATAGTGGGTTGGTTTTGCCGGGCTTCTCTCTGAAGGGGGGGAAGGAAGGAATAGAAAGAAGGGGGAAAGGAAGAAAAGATGGAATAGGGCAAACAAAGAAAAGTGAGGAAATGAGAAAAGGAGGAAAAGGAGAAAGAAGTAAAAGAGAAGTGGAGGAGAAAGAGAAAAGAAGAGGGAATAAAAATGGAGGCAAAGAAAGTAATTACATAAACTCATAAGATACAGCTTTGTTGTACTTAACTAAAACCAGAGACTGGCAGTTCCACCCCTGAAGCAAACTAATATACTGAATTTAGGGATGGCAAGTAGAAAGAGGATTTACACACAGGACTCAGATGCATCTTTTTCCTACTGCCACCCCTGCTGCCAGTGCTCTCCAGGCCAGGGCTCCAAACCAGTGTCAGGACCCCCAAACTGGAAATCCGTGTCCTTTCCCATGTCCTTTTCCTGCCACTCCTCTGCTCTTGGATACTGGCTGGATCTGTCAAGGGAGGAGAATCCTGCTGAGCCCCTGATGACACCTGTGTGGGACCCTGGCTGCCTTCCCCACCACACTGCAAGTTCCTCTGTGCTTTCCATGGGTCTTTCCCTAGGGAGCATCCCTGATGGAGAAGCTCCCATTTTTAAGACACTGGAAGCACTGTGCCTTCTCAGCTTAACCAGAGCTTTGACAATGTGCTTCCACCCAACAACAGTTCCTCCCAACAACTGAGGGACCCATCCTGTACATAATTCAGAGGAGCTATAACTCCTGGCTGTTAACCCTTCCTGCCCTTTCTTCATCTGCACAGCACAGCTCTGCAATCAACAATGACAAAGCACCTTCTGCTGCCTCAGGGCTGTGGGTCTCCTCCTGCTCCAGAGCCTCTGCCTCGTCCTCCTCCAGCATCCCCTCTGAATCGTCGGAGCCGGACTCCTCCTTGGCCTCTGCCTCCTCGCTGCCGTCGCTGTCGACATTGTAGCCCTCGTCCAAGGCCAGTTTGAGAGGGTGGGATTTCCTCTTCGACACCAGATGTTCGGCCTCGGCATCCTGAAGTTTCCTCTTCTTGGCTAGTGGGCAGCTTTGTAAACTGCAGGTGGGATCAAGGAGCACAGAGGACGCGTTGCTGAGTGAGAAAGGCCTGGCTACCTCATCCCAACTGGTTAGGCAAAAGTAAGTGGGACAAATACACAAATACCACCAAAAAATCATCCAGCGCCCCAGATTTTTGGCTGGTTTAACCCCCTGTGGCCAGATGTGCTCTTAGACCTTGATTTTGTGCAACTACATCAACTTTTTTTTGGGAAATCAGCACACAAATGCTGGGATCTGGCATCTCAGGACTAATATTGGTGATTGGCATCATAAAATCAGGCATGGGATGCAGAACCAGCCCCTGGGACACATCCACCAACTGCTCCAATTTCACAATTCATGGGGTGATGAAAACTGTCAGTTGAGGCTTGCATGACCTCCAAGGCAGCCAACATGTTCTCATTTGCCTTCCCCATCCATAGAGGCATCAGGAAGACCAAAATCTCTTCCCTTCAGCAGCCCCCACCAACCCCAGACAGCTGAGCCAGGCACTTCTGGACAAGTTTGGGGCCTATAGGAAGGCTGCTTTGAGTCTGGAGAAGCAGATCCCCCCAGGATCCCATAAGGAGCGATGGAGAGCCAGAAACAAGAAGATTTGGGGCAGATGAGTTGGATTGCTGCTCTGAACCAGACTTAACACCTGTCTTTGGGTCTGTTGCTCACATTTTTCCATCCCAGCTCCCTCCAACCCCACCTCACCTTCTGTGCCTCGCATACTTCCCACGGATGTGTCCTGAGCCATTACAGCCTGGGGTTGGACAGCTTGGGAGGGAAACAAACAACCATCAGGAAAAGCAAGAGGACTCGGAGAATTAATTAGGGTTGTATCAACTACAGTCAGTTTAAACAGGTCCCATGCCCAAGGAAAAAGCTAGCTGCAAGCAGGAAGTTAATTTCCTTCAAATGGTTCCATTTGTCCCTTTGAATTCCAAGGGAGGAGGGCAGGAGAGCAGCCTTGCAGTTTGCAAAAAATTAATGAAATTACTCACCCCATTTAATTAGATGAACAGTTCGCTATAGTTTTATGAGTATGTTTAATTAAAGATTTACATGTGTGAGAGCAAGCTTTTAAAGGCAGACAGCTACTGCACTCTGCCATCCTGCTGCTACTCTCCAGTTTTCATTTTCTCAGGAGGAAAACATGGGATTTTCCCTTATCTGGTGGCTTGTCAGGGAACTGGGGCCACTTACAGTAAAAAATGTGTGTGTTTTCGGGAAGAGCAGCCTGGGACCTTTCCAAGGAGGTTTTAGCCAGACACATTGGACGGAGATCCCCAGGACTAAAATCCTCAAAACCTTGCTTTTGGGGGAATGGATGGGATTTAGGTGACTAGATCTCCCAAATCCCTGCATTTTTTTTTCCTGCTACTCTGCAGAAGGGGATGAGTTAAAGGCTTGCAGGGAGCTCTGAGCCTGCTCACAGCCACTGCTGCCTTCACTTGAGCATCCCTCACACGGGACCACGAGTCTCCCCTGCAGGGGTAATTAGTCCCAGCTTCAGGAGCTGTAAGGGCTCCAGATAAGAAGCATTAAAGCAAACATTTTCTGGCAAAACCAGATTATGGCATTGATTATAGGATGCCCAAGTGACTCGCCTGACGTCTGAGGAATTCTGGAGTCGTGTAGGATTAATAACCTCATTTAGCACTGTATCACCCTGAGCCAGGGAAGCTGGAAGTGCTAATGAAATCTCTTGATGACAGTGCAAAGGGAGAAGGCATCACCAGCCCAGAGGGGATCTGGCCAGCCTGTTATTCTCGGAGTAAAAGACATGGGACAACATTAAATAGTACCAAGTGCCAAGTCAGGCTTTCGGGACTCAGAATTTCTGCTCCCAGCAGAGCTCAACTCCTGCAGAAAGCTGAGGACATGGAGAGTCTGCCTGCACTAATGGGTGCAGCAGCTCTGGGAGCACCAGAGGGTTATTAATGGTTCAGCTCCCTAGAATACAAGATCTTTGTGTTTAAAAACTATAATTCAACCCAAAACCAGGGCAGGACAGTGCTGCTGAGCTGTCAGGAGAGTAGGAATCCTTTCTTCAGGGAGACAGACTGGTTTTAGGTTAGCAAAGCAAATGCTGAGAGGGAAAACGGCGGCACCACATCCCCTAAGGGGAGGTGGAAGCTGTACCTCATGTCTCCTCCAGATAAGTGCCCCCTTCCTGCTGCCCCTTTGCTTGTGACTGGCTTGAACCTGTGATGCTGCACATCCTCCACTGCCATCTCTTGTGGGATGGCTGCCAGCACTTCTGGCATCCACACAGCCCCACCACACCACACCTGGGGTCTGGCCTCACAGGATGGTGTCCCTTCTCCAGCAGGACACTAGAGCCATAGAGAACAAGTCTCATCCCACTAACGTGCAATTGAAAGAGGGAGCTTCCCTCTTCACTGCTTATGATCTAAAAGCCTATTTAATTTTAATTGCCCTCAGGCCTGACTGAAACTGCTCTGTCCCAAGCAGCCCCAGCCACACTTTCAGTGACTGCACACCAAAAGACAGAGCAGTGTTTATGTCACTAGTGACTTCCCTGAAAAAGGCCTTATTCAATGGCAAACAAGAGCAGCTCTGATGAAGATGTTACAGGCTTTTATAAGTTTTCCTGTATCAATTAAAGCGGATTACCCATCACCCCATTTTTAATGTGGTTAAATGAAGCCTGCAATAAAAAGTATGTAGGAAAGAGACAAGTGGTTCAGCATCGAGGTTTGCCGAAGCAGGTGTTGATTTGGGATGTTTCTCGCTCCACTTTGTTGATTTAATGCCTTTAAAAAGCACCAGCACAAAGGTGATGCTTTACATGCTCTGGGCCAGGCTTTCCCTCCCCACTCTCTATTGGGGAGTTTTCGTGTATTTTGGCAGGAGTCCCGAAAGGGGAAACGGGCTTCGAGGTCTATTAAAGCTGCTCTCCACCCCGCAAGAGCCACCACACCGACCAGCTCTCCCCCTCTCCACAGCCTTCATCTGCTTGACAAAAGGGCTTCTTATTGTTATGCAGACGATGCCCTGCTTCCAATTAGTCGATTAATCGTCCAGTTATTCAGGCAATTAGGTGACAGCTGCAGAGATGGCTTTGTGGAGCACTCTGTCCTGCCCCTTAGATATGTCACCTGCTCCAATTACCACCTCCACTCAAGTGTTCAGCAATAAAAGTTGGAGAAGGGGCATGCCCAGTGCTGGCTCCTCCCGGCTCTTCAGAGTAATAGGAGAGTGGAGGAGGAAAATGCTCTGAAATTGAGTTGGTTTAGGTCCAATTACTCTTAGACACACGCTGGAGGCTGCAAAGAGAGGCAGCCCCTGCTCTTAGTGCCTGTCCAGGTTAAAGGCTCCTACCTCTGGCAGAAGCCTCTGTGCAAGGTTTAGTGGGGGATTACTGGTGGGGGAGGCTGTCACATCTAATGAGAAGCTCTGGAGGGCTGCAAAGGCTCTGCTCCTGCTCTTTTGGCCGCTGCTGTTGGCATCCCAGCACTGCTAAAGGAGTGACAACAGGAGCTCAGTGACTGAACGGAGGACGGGGCACTGAAGGAGCCCCCATGAAGGTCCCCATCTGGGACCAGAAGTGACTGACAAATATGTGGAAAAAACCTCTGGTTAGTAGGATGGTGTCCCCAGCGATCCCGAAACACAAACCATGGGCATTAGGTTTGACTGGGGTTTAGATCTGGGGTGGGACAGTGGGTGGCTGGAGCACCTCTAGTCTGATCTGATCCATCCAGAGCTCTTGGATTTTCATTTCTTTAACTCTTGTGATTCCTCTGATGTGTTCTCTAGTGATACCCTGAGGACTTGGACACAACCACTGATAGAAGACCCCCAGCAAGACCCCATTAGTCCAGCAGGTTTGCTCCCCTCACTTGGGTTTCCCAGCTGAGGGGCTTCTCTCAAGGTAGTCCCACCATGTGCCCCCCATCCCTCCCATGGCCAAGGAGGAGCAGGGTCCTTACCTCACCTCCTGGCCGATGAGCTCCGTGGGCACTGGGCCAAGGGCAGGATGCAGCAATGGAAACAAACACAAGGTCAGAAACAATCCAGAGGTGCCCGCCCCTCCCAAGACTGAAACTTCTGCCAGCAGCTGGGTTTCTGTTTCCTCCCCAGACATCCCACTTGGAAAAGAAAGGGCCACTGTATCCTGTTGTCTTTTGTTGCATGCCAGCCTGTAGTAAGTTATAATCCTGCCTTGTAAATTCTCAGGCCTGTGCTGATTTTCAAGCAGGTGAGTGCACACTGGCAGCATCAGGGACTACCTCTCTTCTTTGACTCCATGATGACTTTTAACTCAGGGGAGCTATTCTGACATACATGGATGTAACTCAAACACTTCTAAACAGGGACTGAGTTTTCTCATGCCTTCATCTCTCTTTTTGCCCTTTTAAGTTGCTCATCAGTTTCTTCTTTCCCAGTTCACAACTGTTTTCCTGCAATGGCCACATTCACCTCTATAACACCAGCATTTTTCTCTTCTCCTTGTCCCATCAGACTGATGCAGGAGTCCCTGCCAATGCTCAGACATATGGTGGGGATTTTTTTACTTGGGGTATAGGTTAAACAAGAGTTTGTATGATTTTTAGGGATTATTCCCCACTTGTGAATAAGAGGCCTTCTCACTGCTCACAACAAGAACATACAACAACTTCACATCGCAGCTGAAACCTCACATCCAGCCAGGAATCCAAATAATGAAGAGGAAAAAAAAAAAAATCCCTCAGCACAAGTCTAAATTTGCCCAGGCTAAAAACCATAACACGTTTGCTCAATTTGTTTGAGCTAATTGGGTTTCCTGGGATCCAGCTCCCGGTGGGATGACTCACAAGCTTCAACAAACTGGAGGCAGTGACGAGTCCCAGGGTGCAGGCAATAAATTACCTTTTCACTTCCAGAAACCAAGATTTGAGTGTGGGGAAGGCAGGGTGTGAGAAAATAAATAGAATCAGGGCACTCTCATTTGCAACCTGAATGAGCACCTTTGTGTATGTGCAACAAAGCAATGAAATCCAAATATTCAAGCTCAGTTCCACACAGCTGGCAACATCTGGGTTTGGTTTTGTTTTTAAAAGGTGCAGATGCTGTGGAGAGCAAGGAGGAAGGAAGGTGAGGACAAAATGAAGGTGGCCCAGCCCAGCTGTAGGATAGAGCTGCAGTCCCTGCAGCCATCATGCCTTTCCAACATTGTTGGTTCCTCACTTCTGGCACCTTTGTCATTTGCCACATCTACAGCCACAAAAATGAACCCCAAACCGGAGAGGCTGGTCTGTAACCACGACACATGGCTATGGGACTGCCTGAGGTGACACCCGGGGCTCTAATCAGAGCCTCTCGCCTTCTGCCAGAGAGAAAGCATGCAAAGAATTTAACTTCTTTTTTTTTTTTTTTTTTTTTTTTTTTTTTTTTTTTTTTTTTTTTTTTTTTCCAAACCCTTTTTTAAGGAAATAAATGGCAATCAATCTTTGCATTAACCAGTTGTTTGTCCTCCCATCCCTGCCGAGGCATGGCCCATTTGTTCTCCAGCATGAGCTACTTCTGCCAGGCACTCTCAAATGTGAGACTTCAAAGCCGCTGGCACAGTGAGCCTGATGAAAGCCCCAGGAGCTGATCTGAAGCTCCAGTGATTGCCATCCCCTACAGCAAAGCAGGCACTGGGGCTTTTTTTCCTTATTTGCTTGTTTTTTCCCTTCAGCTGAGTGTAGAGGATGAGGGTTAAATATCATAAGGACCTATAAAGTTTTGTGGTTGGGACTTTTGTAGGATTTTAGACAAATTTCAGTGAGGATGGGACAGGGGTAGTGAGCATAACTTGAGGAGTTAAGCCTGGACTTGAAAAACCAAAGCCTGTTTGGAAAAAGGAAGGTGCAGGGAGCTGAGGTCTGCACAGCCCAGTGCTTCCACTCACCTCGGATAGACTTGGATCGCGTGCGTGCTCTCTTGTCGTCATTTTCCAAACTCATCTGCAACAGAAAGAAAGGAATCATTACTGAAAGATAACCAGAAAATCATCATTAAAGGACAAGCTCGTACGTGGTTGTCGCTTTGCGTAAATATTTGGGTGGCTGGGAAAGCTTTCCCATGTTTTTGAGATGGAGGCTTCTTACCTTAATGCTACTGTTTGTTCAACCCACAGTGCCCGGATTTAGCAATTTTAAATTGATTTCCATATCCTGGGACACAGGAAGGACTTTGTTGAGTAGCACAGAGGAACAAACACTCAGATGTGTTGGCTGTGCTTGAGATACCCCTTGTTAAGGGCAGAGTTGATTTCCCTGGGTTTACAGCACAGAACTGCTGTGAGCACCTGGGTGGAATACCAACACAGAATCAGAAATCTCTGAATATGTGTCTGAGCTGATCTCCTGCCTGAAAAGGGCAATTTTTCACAAGTGCCCTGAAGAACAACCTCTCCTCTTGCTTAAATTTGCCACAAAGGGGACTGCATCTAAATAACCCACAATGTGGACATCAAACACGAGGTCTGCAGGGAACATGGGCATGAATAAGTAACATCAGGGACTTCAAAGTTCTGGGTATTAATTAAACATCACCACATGCCACAAGGTAGCAGAAGGCTGAAGTGCAGCCACCTCTGGGGTACAGCACCTTTGAAAGCAGGCAGTGCCTGGAGGTGGGAGCAAGAAAGCAGGGACCTCCATGGCATGGCACAAAGATGCAGCTGGAATAACATAAATGGGATGTCATTAAAGTTGTCAAAGGAGATGCTGAAGTGGTCAAAGAACTGTTTTACATCTCGCCCTCGGCACAGATGCTCTCTCTGCAGGCAGGAGTGTTTGGCAGTTTGGGAGCAGGTCAGGGGATCAGAGCCTGGTAGGTTGGGAAGACAATTTGAGTTTAACTGCAGCGTTACCATGTGGGATATTTCCTCCAGAGATTACAAGGAGATGGAAAAGGAGATGGAAGAGCCATTTACAAATGGGATTTGACATAATAAAAACAATCTCTCTTTGGAATATCCTCTACAGACCCAGTTAGAGAAGGAACAAACCAGCTCCTGTATCATTCCTAATGAGGATATTCCACAGCTCCAGCGCCTCTGACAGTGCAGGGACACCATCTCTGCTGTCTCTGGTGAGGGGCAGGAAGGGACATGCACATAGAGCATCCCTACTGGCTGTGGGGATGGTGCAGGTAGGGAATGTGCTGTTGAATCCCTACATGCACCCTAAAAACATCTGGATGAATGCTGCTCCCAGCTCCCAGCAGATGGGCCAGGGCTCCTCACCCTCAAAGAAGGCATTGCTTGGTGCTTTTCCTGAGGTTTGGGAGCAGCAAAGAGAGAGGGAGGCTGTTGGGGCAGGGAGAGGGGACCAAGGTCCCCAGCCCTTGAGGCATCACAGCTAAAACCCCCCCAGAGGAGGGATGAAGTTTCCCCCAAGTGTGCCTCTCCTTCCCACTGCCACCTTCCAGAAACTCAATGTTAACATGCAATGATTTGTTAGATGGGGAGGTTGGAGAGGAAAGAAGAAAAAAAAAAAAATGAGAGGGGGTGAGGGGAATCAAAACCTGGAGCAATTTATGCATCCTGTCAGCATTCAGCTCGTGGCACGGCAGCGTTGTGCTCCGCGTTTATTACAATCTTCCCAATAACACAGCAGACAATTACTATAATTTGTATTTTTAAAGCCCCAGCTCCCTGCGGACCAATGGCTCCCGTTTAAAGTGTGGAGAGGAGCAGGTGTCACAGGGACTTCATTACATTTACGAGCCTTTCAACGCCGGCGTGCGCTGAGCTCGCTCCCCGATGCCGCCGCACGCCGCCAGCACAGCGGCACCTCGGGTGGCTGGGGGCCTCCAGCCAACAGCACTTTCAGAGAGGGCTTTCTCTTCCTTTTTTCCCCTCTCTCTTCTCTTTCCTTTTCTGACAATTCTCACAGGGAATTGGCGTGTGTTGGGGCGGTGACCTGGCAGTTTCCTGTAGATCGGAGTGGTGGAGGAGGTCAGGCTGTGGGAAGGGAGATGGGCAGCGCCTGTGAGGGGCCAGCTCTGGCCAAAAAAGAGCTTTTTCCACATGGACAGCAGTAGAAAAAGCAAAGCAAAATTTCATTTTTCTTAGCCAGGCAGGTGGAACGGCTTCAAGCTGCTTATCTATAAATAGAGGAGATCCCATTTCAGGTCACATTTGTCTTCAGGAGTTAAATATCGTGTGAGCTGGCATCCAGGCTCCTCACTACACCACAGCACCTCAGAGCAATTCCTCCCATTGCCTCCCATTCCTCTTTCAAGTCAGGATCAAACACCATGAGAAGACAGGAGCAGATTCAGTCACCACATGGGGAAAGGGGACTGGAGCCACCAAAGACATGGACAGACCCACGGAATCACAGAATTCTCAGGGTTGGAAGGGACATCTGGTGACCCAGCCTTGCTAAGGACCAAAGAATGGAAAAGCCAAATAGGCTGCCTTTCCTGGCTTATTATACAAAACAAAAAACCAAACAACCCACTCCCAAACTTCTAAATTTTTGGGAGTTTTCCCCACAGGGAAGACCCCATTACTTGTTTAGAGAGCCTGACACAGCCTCATTGCTGTGTATTTATAATGTTTCACTTACATCACCGTCAGGATGGGGTGGGCTCTGCACTCCCAGATTCTGTTTTCTACCATCAAGCTCCTTTTTGCAGCTTAAACCAACATCAGGATCATCCTCAAAAATCCTCATTTCCCTCCAAAGTGCAGAAACACCAGGAATAAGATCCATTTCAGAGCTCAGCCCCTGCTCCTCCCAGGCAACTTAAACAACTGGCAGAGCCCTGACAGCACTTCTGGAGCCTCTGTGATATCAGGCTCAGATGCAGGAAGGTTACATGAAACCATTGTCCTTTATTGTTGCCTTCTCAGCCAGAAGCCCTCTAGACAGATCGTTTTAATGTGAAATTTCAGGTCACACAGTGCATGTTTGCAGTCCTGGAGACCGACAGGGTATTTTCATTAGCTCTCTCTCTTGTTCACATAACAGCCAGGCTGAGGAGCCGTCTGGATTTCAGTCTTATTGCTTTAACTCTGAATGAAAACAAAGCAGTCCAAAAGGAAACCTGCAAATAAATTATTGCTGCCAGATGCCAGTCACAAGCACATTAATCCAGCTGGAAAAGACAGAAGTTCATTCCACACCTCCACACCTTATCCATGGGTTATCTTTAAGATTAAACCAAAATCAGCATCTAGCAAGTTTCCTAAGCCAACACTACAGGAAAGGACCCTGTGCTGGGTCTCTGGGTACTCCCTTCAGGATTCAGATCAGTGCTCTGCCTGTGGTAGTCAGGGTAACCCTAGGAACATCACTTCATCTCTATGTGCCCGTTTTCCCCCTTTTTTTTTTATCTCAGAAAGTAAGAAATGTCCCCTATCCTGTTTGCCCTGCACCAAGGAGCTCTCTGACACAAGCAGAACACAAGTTATAATGGTAATTTGTCAGTGCTGCAGACTTAAATCAATGATACTCAGACAGACAAACTTGAAAAAGAGTTTAACCTGAGCACAATGTGAATTTTAACAGCCAGATTCCATAGTCAGGGTCTTGTCCTGCTGCCAAGACAGCATCATAGCAAGGATCTGAAGTTTCATTTTATGGAGTACCTACAGGCTTGACATTTTCTTCTTCATTCTTGTCTTAATACACATTTCCTTTCCAATGTAAGCCCAAGGAACATAACAGAACACAAACCCACAGGGAACCCAGCACGTGCTGATGCCCAGGTGGGCCTGGGCTTCGACAGCTCTATGCAAATCTGCCATTAAAGGCCCTGCTGAAATTCCCCCCGGTCAGCAGTAATACTTTATATGTATTCAAGAGCACCACGGAGCTCAGAGAAAATAAACACTCTGAAAAACCCTTCAGCTGGACAAAGGGAGGTGAGGATTCAGCAGGAATATTTATTTTACACTGGAAGCAGCAGAGCTTCCATCAGTGCTTATTTGTAGAGGTAGAAAAATGCCAATTGCAAGAAGCAGCATCTGAGCTTTAGAGGGACAGACAGACACACAGTGCCTCTATTTTTGTTTTTTAAAACCCCCAAATTTATATTTGCCTAGTAGCAGAAGGAAAATGCCAGAAGAAATGATATTTTTTTTTCTACAGAATTGTTGAAAAGGGGTTTTCTGCTTGGTCCTTCCCCTCTTGAAAATCCAGAGAGTCCTTTCTTTAGCTCCTCAAGGGAAAAGGCAGCAAAACTGCCTCTCAGTGAGGATGGGCTTGAATGGCCTGTGCTGATTTCTCTTCCCTTTTATTTCTTATGGGTAATTCCCCTTTGGCTGTTGCAGGCTGAACATAGCTGGAGAGACCTGGATCTGGGTCTCCAAATTTCTCCCCTTTCCTCTCTGTGAAGTGCCATGGCATCTTTGTTCATTGCAGAAAATGAGGAGGACTTTGTCCTGCTGGACCTTCTCTGGATGTGAATTTTTGAAATAAATAATTAAAGAGTGATGGAGGAAGAAATACTCGTGATCAACAGTGTGCCTCTACTTTTAAAAAAAGGCTCAGTAGTAGCTTCCAGCTGCTATTTTATAACCACACTCTGAGATTAGGAGGATTTTTTTCCCCTCTTCTTCCTTTAGGGTCTTCCTAGCTGCTTGATTTAAATCCTCCTGACGTTCCACCTATTGTGAGTCCTGTTCTTGGCTGAATAAGCTCCCGTCTGCCTTTTGCTCTGACTGCTTCCAGGAAAGGACACCCTGCACAGTGTTCCTGGGCTCGGAGCTGGCGAGGGGGGAGGACTTTGCCTTGACATGTTGAGATTCAAACTCCCAGCTTGTACCCACCTCGAATCCGACACTCCAGCTGTGTCACAAACATCCTCCTGAAGCCGTGCTGTCACTTTGCATTTGCAGAAAGGGTCCAGCCCCCTCCCAAAAGCACCCAGTGCTACGAGTGAAGCGCTGCCCAAGCACTGCTGCTCACAGCGATGGCAGCAGCATCTCCACTCTCGAGGGAAGCGGAGCAGAAAAGCTGCTCCTGAGCATCACATCTGACACAGGCGCAGCTGCAGTGGTGCCTCTGCAGCGCTGACAGCCCAGCATTAGGCTGGGTAATTCCAGAGGCCGTGGTTGAAGTTGACACACACCTTCCTCTTGGCTCTTGGGAAGTGCAACAACACAAAAATCCCAATGCCAGGGAGACCTAATTGGCTCCGTACGTGCTGATGGCTCTCATGCCAGAAGAGGAGGGGTAGGGAAGAGGGGGGAAAAAAAATTGTAGTTCTTCAATCTCATTGTTTTCCACCTCTCTGATAAGCTTTTTCCATGAGATTATCCTCGAGTGGCCCAATGTGAGGGGATGGCTGAGATGCATCTCTGCGAAGGGGACAGCAGTGATGGGCCCTGGTGGCCCCACCACCATCCACCCTACCTGTCCTGACAGCAGTCAGCCCTCACCAACAACCTGCCTGCTATTCAGCTGCCTCCCAGCTAGATCCCAATGGCACAGGAAAATAGAGGTTTGGGAGACAAAGGTTCGTTTTGCCACCAGACACCGTGGTCAGGACGAGCCCTGGCAGCAGCGTCCGGGCTCAGCTGGCTCCATGCAGAGATCAGCTCTCCCCAGCACTGCAGAGATCTCATTTCAAACCTGTCATGGGAAATTTTATCCCATGCCTGGGCTTCTTTAGAGGCAAAAATAAATAAGTAAACGTGCCCCACATCCCATTGTCCTTCACCGCTGCGCATCCGGTGGATTACGAGCTGTGACTGGCATGAAAAACTACATTTAAATACAATAGATATTTATGAGCACACAGAGAAGTGCAAGCGTGTGCACACAATGCAGATCTAAGGTTAGAGAGTGATCAGAACCTCTCCCCCCGTGAGGTACGAGGGCTGCACACTCACACAATATCCATCTCCCTTCCAACTCCCCCTCCCCATCCCCTCCTCTCACCCCTGAGCCAGACACTCAGATAAAGCACAGATAAGCAGAGCTGAGGATTGCAAGAAATGGTTAATATTCGTGATTTGCTTGTTAGAGACAGAGCACCAGATGAGCACCAGGTACTGGGAATGTTACCTTTTGTAATCATTACTTTATTAACATACGACAATCTTATTAAATCTAACCTAAGTGCTTATTTGGCAGGTTCAATAGAAAAGCCTTAATTGAGCTCATTTTAAATATAGCAACAACTGCTTACTCTGCTTTCTAAGAAGGTGTGAGCTTTCCTGGCGACACCTGCATGCAGCTGACAGCTTGTTAGTGAAGAAGGATGTTTTTAAGTGTGGATTTTTGCTGGTTTGGGGTTTTTTCAGGGTTTGGTTTATCTAGGGCTACAGGAAGAGTTGGTAACATCAGTCACCTAAGGAAGCTTCCTCATCACCCAGGTGGGTCCATCCACTCACTGGAGACGGTGCTTGACTTCTGAGAGGCCAAAATAGGACAGGAAGCACCATTTGTGCAGTGAACAGCCCAGTTCTCTGCTTAATTAAAGCTTCCTGATCTGCTGGCAGTGAATCTGCCAGGAGGTTTGACAGCCTTGGCTGTACCTCTTTCATCAGCCACAGCTGCAGCAGTAAATGAGTGGCTGTGTTGAGCCCCGGGAGCTGTCCAGGGTCCCGGCGGGGATGAATGACTCCCTTGTCCCCTCCAAAGGCGCCCCGGCTTCACCTGGTGTTCGAGGGGCTCCTTCCGACCAGCCGGCGCCTTGGAGAAAGAGCCTATTTTAACAGGCCTGGGAGTGACCTAAATACCCACATCTGAGCCACCCTTGAAGGATGGCACCGGGGAGGAAGGCAAGGATTTAAATATCTGGCCTCCAAGCCAAACTTTGACAGCTGGAAGCCCTCCCTGCCCGGATTCTCTGTACAGGGGGTTTGGCTGTAGCGAGGAGACAGAGATTTCCAAGTCCTGCCCATCACTTTGTGGGCACTGGAAAGGCTCCATTCCCCCAGGAGCAGCTGGTCCAGAAGGAGCTGGAGCACATGTGGCCCTTGTCCCACAGCCAACACACGGGGTGGGGGTGTCACTGTCCTAAAAACGTCCCTGCTGGTGTGCTCACCTTGATGTGTGTGCCGTGCAGGCTGGCGGCTCCCTGGCAGCTGCTGATCTTCTCTCCACACGTCCACCTCTGGTTCAGCAGCTCACCCCGAAACTCATTTTCTGGGGAGGGAAAGAGGAACACGGGGGTCAGGATCCAGGGTCAGCCCAGCACCCCGTCAGCAGCACCAACCAGAGGTAGAAATGCAGTGTTTATTCCCTGCCTGCTTTCTTTAATGGCTGTACAAATCCTGAGGGTCTCCATGCCCTGAGCAGGAGCCCAGGGTGCTGTGCCAAGGCCAAGAGCCCAAACCATAAAGAATTTCCACCCCGATCACTGCAACTCTGCACAGCTCAGTCCTCAGTTGGAAAAGACACTGTTAAGAGTTGAAAATTAACATTCAAAGATGTACATCCAAGATGGTTCCTAAGATAGGTGACTGACAAAAATACTTTATGTATTTGTCCAAAAACAGCTGTTCTGTAGCCAAGATGGCAGCTAAGGGGACTTCTCTAGGTGTCACAGGAGAAGCATTTGTGCTAGAGACTCCAAACCATGTTTGAAGCACTGTGTTCTGTCCTGGACCTTCAGAAAAGGCTCAGGGCTTGCAGACAAAATCCAAGAGTTGCTGAAACATTATTCTGCTTCAGAGAAGCTCTGAGGGAAGGGAGTGGGGAGGCACAGATGGCCAAGCAGATGATGAAAACCAAAGAAAATGAGAGAAAAAAGCTAGAAATGGACAGAAAAAAGGAGAACAGAAAGGGAAAATATCAAATAAGAAGAAATAAAGATGTTTCAATAGCACACTCATAGGCCAGCACTGCCTGCCTGCTTATCTAAAGCATGTCTCCCAGCATCCTTCTCCCAACAGAACGTTTTTAAACAGAAGCATCCTCTATGGGATACAGTAGGGGCAGGAGCCAAGAGAGGGTTAAACTGTACAAACAATAGATCCTGGATAATCTGAAAGATAGCTTACAAGGTTTTTGCAAGGATGAAATATCATGAGGTTCAACCACAAGGAGGAAAAATTAGCATCACATGCAGATCCATCCTCTCTGGGCCTGTTTTCTCATGTGAGCCCATATCACAGGCCAAGGGTGAATCCTGGAAGCTGCTGTGGCTAAATCTGGCTCAAAGTGCCATCTTATCCTTGCTAAAGGCCCCATCCTGATGCCCCATGCTTTCATCCCTTTAAGCAAGAGGTAGAAAAGTACTGAGTACTGGGGCAAAGAGCCTTGGCCTGGCTGAAGGTGTGTTGGGCACACCAGTTCAGAGACTTCCAGGCTGCTCCAGTCCCTCTGCCCAGCCCAGCTGGAATGGCCAAGGCAGCTCTGTCAACACTGGAATCAGATTTCCTCTATTCCATGCTGCTTAAATGCACCTGGTCTCCAGGGAGGATCAGCTTGCACTGCTGGCTCTGCCCTTTCCACCTCCCTCCAGATCCTGGCTTCAGCAGAAAGGAAGCTCACTGGTTATGTGAAGGACATGTCTGTTAACCCCTGCCTGGGCCACCCACAACGAGCTGTGGGATATTGCCTTAAATACATTTTTTAGCCCATGGGAAGCAGATCCCAGAAGGAACAGCAAATTCTGGGGTCTCCTCCTGGCACGGAGGTTGGGCAGTGAGAGCTCAGAGCCTGAGCACTTGCATTCACCCCGCCTTGGAAAATTACATAGATGCTCAGCTGGTCCGATGGATCACATCCCAAGGGAAGCCACCAGCTTTCCCCCACCATCTCCCTGCTCAGCTCCATCCACCCAGGCAGGACTGGAGTACACTCTGCTCTCCTAGACTGCTTTTCCCCATCAGCACTCATGACAAGCTGCCACCATCCTCTGTCAAAAGATGTTCTTTCCCAAACCTTGAATCTATCTGTCCCTTTCTGGGATATCTACAGCTGTGAACCAAAGCATTGCAAGTTGTGTGGAATCCTGGAACAAAAGAACAAGTTCCTTGAAGGGTTTTAGTCACCCTTATCCAATCCAAAACAAGATAATGTGGAAACTTGGGAGCAATTTGGAGTGTTAACTGGACTCACGTGTGTTTTACTTCACATTTCCAAAGACAGAAGAAAGCATTCATTTGACATAAAAAAATAATTACCCCTCAAAGAATCACAGGAAAGTCCCCCCAAAATAACCACAACAAACCTCATGGGAAGCTTTGGGGTGAGGTTGAATAGAAAATGAGGACGGGGGTGCCTGGTGGCAGTCAGTTCTCACACATGTCCTCACAATGCCAGGGAAGCCCCAATTGCAGCCCCACCCTGTCCCCAAATCTCTGCAGAGGCTACACCTGCTATAGCAAAGTGAAGGGCTAAGGGGAAGGTTCTGTAAGGAAAACATGGGGGTGAAGGCTTCCTTTCCTCATAAAGAAGCATCACTGCAAATTTAAACTGAGAGACTACAGGAAAAACATATCAATCTTCATTTGTTCCTCCAAGTGTAAGGAAAGAAAAAGGAAGGGAGGAAAATGTTTCTTCATTTTTGTTCAGGTGCATTTTTCAAGGGAAAGGTGAACCCTGAGTTAACGAGGCAGCAGCATGCTGGGAACAGGCTGGGTCCTTCAGCAGCCCACCAGACAGTGTGGGCTCACTTCTCAGAGCAGACACTGCAGCAGTGTAAGGTATCAGAGGGAGCATTTTGTGACACCCTTTTTTGTGATTTTTTCATGTGAATTAAAAAATAAAAACACCTCAAAACCAAATTTTACACTTTCTCTAATGCAGAGAAGCCACTCCTGGACTGCTTCACCCTTTGCCTGCTGGCTGCCTGACACCCCTGCCTTTTATAGAAAACAGGGAGAGCAACTTTTTACATGGGTAAATAGTGATGGGATAAAGAGGAACAGCTTTAAAAAAACCCAGAGATTTAGATTAGCTGTTAGGAATAAGTTCATTATTCAGAGGGTGGGAGGCCCCGGCACAGGCTGCCCAGAGAAGCTGTGGCTGCCCCATCCCTGAAGTGTGTTGGACAGGGCTTGGAGCCACCTGCAGCCACAGAAGGTGTCCCTGACTGGAGAGAACTAAAACAAGACGATCTTTAAGGTCACAACACAAACCCTTCTGTGTTGCTGTGATTTTGCAGTTTGTTGCCCACACACGTAGCTCTGTGGCCACTGCCTGGAGAACACAGATCAGTGAATTTTCTTCACTGCATGGCCCCAAGCCCTGGGTGCAATGAGAGCTTTCCTGCTGGCAGGTAACATGAGCCTTATCTTTGATTTAAGGCCTCAGTCTCAGCTCCAAACTGCAGCTCTCAACGCCCTCACACAGCCCCAGGACTCAGCCCAATTAATTGCCCCACACTCCTGCCCAACATTTTCCAAGTAAAGACCCCTCTGAGCCGGCACCCCACGCACCTCAACCTTCCCACTTGCAGGAACACAGCAGCTCTGCATCAGGGTGCTTTTTTTTTTTTTTCCCAAAGAAAAGGAATTAAAACCTCTGTAGGAATCAAAATACACTGGTAAATGTAGAACCCAGCTTCTTCAGCAATTCTCCTCCATTCATCTCTGATGCCAGGAGTGTTGGTTTAGCCCCCTCTCAGGGCACAGGAATGCTGCCTATTCCAGGCAATTATCTCTGTTTACTGCAGCAGGGCTGTGTTCAGTGCTGCAAATTTAGCTTCCCAAACACGCATTTAATTTAAGATCTAATACCGGATGTTAATTGTATATTGCACAGTAAACGACTGATCATTAAAACATATTAATTGAGGTTTAACAGCTGTGTAATAGATATTACATCTCATACTTATCAGCAAATATGATTTAATAATTAGTTAAGATGGGATGTATGGATAGGAGTTGTAGCATGGCTGGCTGGATTGTGGTTTTACTTTGTTCATTTGCTAAACTAAAGATAGTTTTCCTTATCACATTTAGAGAGGAGCTTGACAACCACCAGGGAGATCATCAAAGGGTTTGGGTTGGAAATGACAAATCTCATCTCATTCCAACTCCCTGCCATGGGCAGAGACACCTTCCACTATCCCAGGTTACTCCAAGCCCCATTCAACCTGGCCTTGGACACTTCCAGGGATTGGGATGTTGAGCTTTGATGCTGTCCCCTGGAAGAGGTCCCAATGAGTTTGTAATCATCATAAAAAGAAAACTTAAGGGGTCATGTTTCCTCTTAAAAGCTGAGGCTGAGCTATGGGGGCCTGACCCCATGACTGTGTTTGCACAGCTCACAGAGCTGCTTTTTGCTCCTCATCCCCACATCATTCCCAGCCACGGCTCCTCTCAGGGCAGCACAGAGCCAGAGGGTGCCTTGCAGGGCTCTCCAGAGACCCAACAACTCGTTGCACCAGTGAACTGAATTTGTGATTCCACTGCCTCAACAAACACACAGTGCTGGCTTTACCCACCCTACTATCAAACTGCACACTGTGATGTCATGAAATCTGTGATGCTCACTCTGACCTTTTATTTTCCACTTACCCAAAGGAGAGGAAGGGTTTGATTTCAGCAGGAGCAAGCCTTTCTAGTGATTTCCCTTCCAAACAGCCCCCTGCAGCACAGTGTGCCTTGCTGACACACTGAGCCACTGGCTCAGCACCAGCACAGCTCCGAGGTGTTCGGTGCTGACAGCCAAGCACAGCCTGCTCATCCCTGCAGGTCCTGGGGCACAGGGCACAGGAGGGGAGCACCAGACTGTGCCAGGGGAAAGAGGACAGGCCACCACTAGCACCGTGCTGCTGCTTCCCCATTTCCAGCCACAAGAACCTGCCACTCTCCTTCCAGCCATTCCTGCAGCCCAGGGAGCACCCCCTGCCTCAGCTCCCTCCTCCAGCACTGCCTGAAGCACAAGTGACTCACGTCCTCCTTCCCAGCCCCTGCCACCTCACCTCTTGGCTCATCCTGCTTCTGTCAGCTGCCAGCCCTGCCCAGGCAGCTGTGTCAGCCCCTGTGGTCACCTCAGCCCTGCCAG
The DNA here is from genome assembly GCF_009819655.1 of Sylvia atricapilla. NCBI lineage: Eukaryota > Metazoa > Chordata > Aves > Passeriformes > Sylviidae > Sylvia > Sylvia atricapilla. Next base: position 8,615,096 of record NC_089155.1, on the reverse strand, counting down.
CTCATGCTTTGTCCTGTCATACCTGGCACTTTTGCACGCTCTGGAACTCTTTGTCAGGCCCTCGATGGGAACAGGGAGTCATCCCTTCCCCATGGACAGTGAGCAAATGGTTGAATCACAAAAAGACTCAAATCTCCCAAACACCAAAACATGTTGCAATGGGAAGAAGCCTGGAAAACTGGTCCTTGGAGAGGGAGCAAAACCCTCAGTGGTGGGGTTCATTAAGAAGCTCAAAATCCACCAGGAGCAGGGTACAGACCCTGGTGATGGCTGTGCTGCCACCCTTCATCTGGGATCCTCTTCCACCCCTGCCCAGCACCTCTGCACACCAAATTGTGCTCTAGAGAAGGACCAACATTCCCTCCTGTATGTCTGTATCACCCAGGGCTGCACTGTATCCCTGTGCACCTACAATGCAAGGGAAGCAAATGAAGCTGCAGTGTCTCCTCATTAAGAGCAATATTCATGCTCCAGTGTTCATGGCCAGTTAATAAGAGTTTTTATTAGAGCCTTTTTTCTTTTCCTACCAAGTGGCAGCAGCACAGTACACAGCAGCAGGACACAGCAGAAGGCATAAAAGGAGGTGTTTTTCACCCTCCATCCTGTACCACTTGTGTACTCTTCGAGAGAGGAACAAAAGCCTCGTGCCCACAGCACCACTGCTGTCTGCACGGTGTTCTTAAGTATTGATCAAAAAGATTAAAGAGTGAACATTGTTCAACATCCGATTTTCCCCCAGCTCCATGGGGGAGCTGTCAGAGCACAAAGCTGCTCTGAATGTGGCGAGTGAGGCCACCAACAAGAGGGGAAACAAAGCACTGGGGTTCTCCACCAGAGAATCCTTTTGGTGTTTCCAAGGCCCAGGGCAGCAGCAGGGCCTGGAAAATCTCTCAGCCAATCGGGGCCCCTCCAAGGCAAGAGCAAGACCTGAGCTGTGGATTTTCTCTGCCTCCTGCCTTTGCCCTGCCAGCCAAAAAGTGTGAACGTTCCTACTGCAGCTGAAGGAACCTCATTGAGATGGCTGATAATTCCTCCCCAAACATACCTGATCCTGAATGAAAAGAGAAAACAACAATACTAAAAAAAACCCCAAGCAAACACAAACATATCACTTCCAAATGATGAGCACCATCATCCTCATTCCTGCCAGGCTTATTCACAGCAGGGACTCCTTCTGCCACCGGCACCATCCCCAGCATCCACCCCTTTGTACATGCCACGGGAGCTCTTCTCAGCCACACTTATCCATGTGTGCCCAGAGCATGTGCAAGCAGCCGTGTGAGGTGTCAGGCATGCAGGGGAGCATCTCTCAGAAACGGGATGTTGCTTCTTTCTTCTTGCACATTTCCCTCATTATTTTGTTCTAATTTGCCTTTCCCAGTACCTTCCCTATTCAACAAAAGCCAAATGCAAACTGCGTCCTTTAATCTCCAGAACAGCAGCTCACTGCTGAGAAAATAATATAGATGTAACTTCCAGCATCACACACTTTCTTTTCCATTTATATGCAAATGCCGACCTTTCACCCAAGCTGTCTCAAAGAAGTATTTCCTTAAAAATGCAAATAGCATGTTGCAGGCAGTTACTCTGGCTGAGTCTTTCTTGTATTATTATTATTATTTCTTTTAACCTTACCAGCACTGTAAAACACAATAGCTAAACTGCACCCTGGCAATAATTACTTTTCATACCAAATTGAAAGCCTCTGTGGAGCAGACTTGTCGAAACACCAGCAGGAGAATTCAGTGCAGATAAATTCTTGGAGATGCTTTTGGACAAGCATGTCTTGGACCAGTGCGAAGGAAGCAGCCCTGAGACAGCTCCTGCTGAAGGAAACCACCTGATGGCTCAGAGTGAAGTAACAAAAGTCTTGTAAAACCCTTCCTGTGGTGCTGCTGGTGCACAGGAGCCTCAGGAGTGGGAAAACAACCTGTGTAAGGTGGGGTAAGAACAGGAACAAGGAGTGTGCCCACCGGCAGTGCCAGTGTTGGGCAGGGATGTCCTTCCCCACCTGATGGGGTCTGGGAAGACTTTCAGGGCTGTGTGTGCTCTTTGTGCTGTACAGAGGGCCTCCAGGGCAGCATTGGGACTCTGGGCCTGAAGACGAACAGGGAGAGGGGTGGTTGGAGAAGGGGCTGGTGAGGGAGAGCCACGATGATTCAGAGGAACAAATGAGAGTTGGAGATTTCGGCCCCAAGACCCCCCCTAATTCACCTCTCTTTCTCCCAGCTGTTGGGACACCTCTGGTGGAAAGCAGCTTCCACCTCCACCACTACAGCAGTCACAGCCCAGCCCTCTGTGCATCTCCTCACCTGTGGGCATGGGGACAGGGCTGTCCCCAAATTGCTAATGCAAGCCCACCCCAACAAGCTGAGGGGTGAAAGAAGTCATCAGCAACTGCTGAAAACGAAGTCCCCTTCCCCACAGCAGCCCCAGGCCTGCACAGGGACATGCTCCCAGCATGGATGGATGTCAAATAGAATGAGTTGGAGGTGTGATCCAGTCCAAGTGTCTGACACGCTGAATCCACAATCCATCAGATTGGAAACTGAGGGATGAGAGAAGAGAGAGCCTGAGCTCGGTGCTTGCACAGGGGGTACAAGGCTGAGCACTGAGGGGAAGCCAAATGTAAAAAGCCAAATACAGACAGCCTTTCTGGGATGAGGCAGCACAGGGTTCAGCACCTGCTTCTGAGCAGCAAGTACAGATTTCCCCAGTGTGTAGGGAAAGAGTAGAAGAAACAGAGGAAATATGAACTGGTCTTTCCTTTACCGTTTTAGCTGTCCAGAGATTCAGCTGACAATGATTCTCAGGTTCCTTCTGAGCTCCAAACCTCCTGAGATGCCCCAGTGCTGACTGTGACAGCCCAAGTTATTTTGAATCTGCTGTGACATTTCACTCTCAGCCCTGTAAGTTCTGGGTAAAAACAATGGCAAATCCCCAAAAGCTTAAACAAAACCCTACATTGCTTCTGCCCAAATTTGGCCCACGTTGGGCACACAGATGTGTTTGTGGAACACAAACTGCCTTGCCCACAGCACAAGGCTGGGGTCCATCAACACTGTGTGCTTCAGGGAGGTGTTTTCCTGACAGGGAATTCTACCACATGTGACACCAGGCCGGGCAGAGGAGGGAGAAGCTGCCTGGAAGAGTCAGGGAAGGGGCTGGCAGTGCCTCTGACGCAAAGTTAGATGACTAAATGGGCGACTTCCCAGCTGCCAGCTTGTCTTTACGATATTAAGCCTTTTCTCTCTGCTGCCATATAAGAAGTGAAAAGTTGACACGTAAGCGTGTGTCATATGGAGTCAGGGAGACAGAAGCAATAAGGCATAAAAGGAGGTGAGATCATTGTGCAGCAGCAACTCCCCAGGGGTACGAGGCAGCTCTGCTCAGTGCCTGCTGGCTCTCAGCCCCCACCAGCATCCCCCTCCCGGGCTTGGCACACTCAAACCAAACCACTCCCCCGCCAGAACCCCCAGATCAGGGGCAGGCTCAGGGTGCCACGCTGCCCACCACGAAATGAGGCAATTAATGCCTTCTGAAGGGTCAGCTCATTAAACAGGAGTCACCACTGCAGCACGAGTGTCACAGCCCCCCAGGATTATTGCTGCTGAATGGGGCGGCTGCTGTGCACCATTTGCCTGAAAAAAAAGAAGAATCATCAAATATGTTGAGTTTATAGCCCTGCTGGCACCGTTCTGAGCACTCCTGCGGGCTCTGTGTAATTGAAATTAAACAGAGGCGAGTGATACCTTTCTGTCCTTCCTGCAGCCTTCGCTGCTTGGGGATATGATGCAGGGACAACAAGGAGGAGGGTGAGGCAGCAGCTGGATGCCCATGGGCACTGCTCTTGGAGCAGGTTTCTTCCCCATTCCAGCCTCTTTCATGGGCTGAGCACTCAGTTTGGTCCTAAAACTGAGCCAGGAGCGGGGGAAGCCCAGAGTGCCCAGCAGTGCATCACCCCCGGGCTCCACAGCCAGCCACCAGCTCATGTCCTACAGGCTGGAAGTTTCTCTCCTTTCCAAATCATTTTCTCCCAATCCTCCCCTTGCTCAGTAGGTGAGTGAAGTGGGAGCAGCCAACCTGCCAGAGCCACCTGCCTCCCTGTGAGCCAGGAAAGATGCTCCATGAGGAGAGGGAGTTGAAAGTTTCTAGGGAATGTGGGACAGGAGCTGACAACTCTGTGCTCCACTGAGATACTGCAGGCAGAGTTAACCATTTCAAATGTCTTTTTTTTTTTTTTTTTTTTTTTTTTTAAAGCAACAACATTGCTCCTGGGCACTATTTTTTTTCCTCTTTCTTTTTTTTTTTTTTTTTTTTTTTTTTTTTTTTTTTTTTTCATTTTTTATTAAATAAAAAATGGAGCAGCTCTCTCCAGAAGGCTATTAATCCTCTCCTGTCACTTGTGTTCTTGGAGAGCGTGTTTCTCTGGGCAAAAGCAGTGAGTTGCTCGCTGACTAATTACATCAAAATATTGAGTGCAACAAACAAACCTTTAACTTCACTTGCCAGAAGCTTGCTAGATGCAGAGCTTTGGAATTATGGAAGAGAAACGTATGCAAAAGCAGGAGAAGCTGGGACTCCAGACATGCTCATGGCCACATCAGGTTTTAGAGGGATGAACCCTTTCCTCTCTGCAGAGCCACTCAAGCTGGGTTAACTTCATCCAACGTAACTTCATCCAAAATCTCACCCACCTAAATACTTTTATTTCTTACAAATGAAGATTTTGTTTTTTTCCTTCGCGATGGGAGTGAACTCATTTATTTTCCTCTCATTCCCGCAGAGTCACTTGGGCTTAGAGTGCAGAGCAAGGACTGGACACATGTCCCTCAGAAAGGCTCAGTTTAGGCTTCAAGCCCCACTAGAAGGCAGTTTTAGGCTGAAATCAGGCAGCTTCTCTCAAAGCCCACCCAACACCTTCACTTATCCCAGCAGCTCACCAGAGCAGCCTTTCTTTGGGGCACACTACTGTGGATTTGACCCTTCCCTGCTGTCAAACCTTCACCAAACATTCAGCCAGCAGGGCTTTGGCATTGACTTAATTCCCATTCCATTACCCTGCATTGCCATCCCACCACACAGCCACAATGGGAAGAGTCAGTGCTAAAATGAAAGCTTAATTCTGCATATAGGTGCTAAACCTGATGTGCTTCCAGAGGGTTTGGATGCCCAAGTGCTGAAACAGGCCACTCAAATGCAAACTTTGGCCCCAAACTCACGGCTGCCAGAGAGCCACTTCCACCCCCCAGACCTGCATCTCCCTGGCTGGAGAAACACCAAGAGCAGGGAAAGGCTCCAGCTCTGAAATGTGGGTTAACCCAAGGCAGCTGCTGGGGAGGTTTCTCCGCACTCTGTAGGTGTTCAGGCAATGGGGTGCTCACCACCAACCTCAGCCAGCCACACTCAGGGAGCCCAGTGACAAGCACAAGCTGTTCAATGTCAAATTGTTGGTTTCAAGGGATTCTTTAAAAAAAAAAGAGAAAAGATTTTCAAAAGTCCTCAGACTGTCACCTATAGATTTTGCCAGCAATAACTTGTTTTTTAAATACTGGATGCATAAAAGCTCCCCTGAGCCATCTCTTGTACCTTATAATAATATTCACCAGGGGATCCTCCTAATGCTGGGTTTGCATCCTTTGCTGCTGAGTACACCCGACCCTGGGCTAGCAGAGAGGGCTCAGATAAACCTGCCTGGGAGCTGCTGCTCAGAGAGACAATTACAGCCCTCAGCATCGATCAGAGAGGTTCTGATTGCACCCACAAGGAGCTGGAGGCTTCCCCAAAACTGGCACCAACCCCGCTTGCAGATGCTGTCCTAGGGAGAGCCACACACTTGCCAACCAATTTCAAGCAGAGGAACGAAGAAAGCCGAGCCTGTACTGCAGTTTATATTTAATTAGAGGGAAGGCAGCTCACGCAGCAGTTTCGGAAACATATTGTCTTACAGCATATTGGATATTTGTATCTTAACAGCTCGACATCGATTTCTTTTATGTAAAGGAAGAGGGGGGAAGAGCACGGCGTGCCCTAAGTTGTGTAAGCTCCAAAGAGACTCCTGCACCACTTGGACTAATGTTTGGAGTAATCAAAGGCGTGAACTCATGTATTATGGATGGGAACGAGAGTTTTCAGGCTTCTGCAAAAAGGAATCTCCAGCGATTGGTATTTTGTTAGCAGCCTGGCACCATATGGCTCTCCCCTGCTGATATTCTTTCACACCAGAACTTTATGTTCAGATGCTTTAGTTAATATTTTACCCAGCAAGCATAAACAAGATGCAAAGATTGCAGTCGACAGCAACCTTCTCTTAAACCATATATGCACGTTTATACTGAAGGCTTCTTTCAGCGAGTACTTTACCCAACACATGCCTGGCTTTATTTTTTCCTTAGGGGGCCAAGCCGGGCCATTTACTTTAACTGCCTTCCCATCAAGCAAAAAAACAAGCAGTGAGCCCACGAAGGACATTTTCACTCCCTCTCTACTCTGCTTCCTGGCTGGTCCAAAGCAGCGCTGGATGAGTGCAGGTGACACAGACATGCTGGTCATGTTTGTGTGCAATTTAACACTGTATCTCTGCATCTGCACCGTTTCAGCCTAAATTTGATCCTGGAAAAGCAGAGTTTCCCCTTCCCCACTTCCTGAAGAGGGATGGGCCCCAGGCAAAACTCCCAGCCCAAAGGGAAGCCTCACACAAACACCATCAGCCTAAACCGACCACGAACAACAAAACAGAACATCCAACTCGAGGTCCAAGATTTGTGTTTCCCTCTACCCTGCATCAAGTTAGACCCAAAATAATTTTGGAAAACTGCAGCTCTGAGATCTGGTTCTAAATATCACACTTAGACTTCCCCCCCCACCAAACCCCCACCCTCCAATATTCTTATTAGCCTTTAATATTCTTAAAACAAATAGGACCTAACAGATGTCTTTTCAGCCTGCACTCTTATTAATGAGAATATTGTAAGAATGGAAATCAGGTCACAAATGTTTAATACTTTGTTTAAAAAGTCTGCAGCTTCTTTAAAGAGTTCCACTAATCCCAACATGACAGATGTACAAGGCAGTTTTGCTTGGGGCAGATTAAAATTCTCGCTCTGATTTGCTCTTTCATTTGGTCTGATTAAAATAACATTGCGATTTTTTTTTCAACGTGCTGACTTCAAAATAAAAAAGGAAAGAATAAAAAGTGACCAGTAAAGGCCAGCATGATCACAATAAAAGCAAAGTTATTGTTGTTAAGATAAAAAAAAAAAAAAAGCGAGGGAAAAGGAATGAGGGAGCAGCCAACTCATACTCAGGTTAGCATTAAAGCTCTGTGTTAAAGATGAAAGGGGAACCTTTCCAAACTATGTTTTTCCATTTGAAAGTGTTTATTAATCTATTCTCTCTGAAGCAAAAAGTTCAATGAAAGACAAAGATCAAAAGTATTTTAATTTAGGTGAATTTTTTTCCCTCTTTTTTTTTTTTTTTTTTTTTTTTTCCCCTAAACCAAACCAAACCAAACTGAAAATCAGAGGACTGCAGAGCGTGGCACTTCAGTATTCTGCTCTAAGACTGACATTTGCTGGGAACAGCCCAGCTGGCAGAACAAGGTAATCCCAGCCACTTTTTCCTCAACCAAACTATGCCTGGGAATTCCCTATTTCCCTTTCCTGACATCCTTTCACACCAGACCAACCTTCCCTGGGCAAATTTCCCCACCTAATCCATTTCCTTGCAGCTACAAAACACGCCTGGCCTAAGAGTCACACGTGGATGTGTGTGTGGCAATGGGTACTCCAGGATGCTCTGATGGGAGCAGCAAAGGAGCAGGGCAGTGGGATGGAGCCCTGGCCACACTCCCAGCCCACACCCTCTCCCTACACTCATCCACAAACAGGCCACAGCTGCATTTTCCCTCTTGGGTCTGCCCAAAACCAGCCACAGCTCCCAGTGCTGGGTCCATCCAGGGCACTGCTGGAGCAGCTTCCTACAGGCATTGCCTCCTCAGAGGCTGCTGTAGCATGGAGGGGCGCATGGTTTTAAAAAGCAGCCAGAGCTATTCAAAACACAGCCTCCCAAAGGGCAAACCCCTGCTTCAAGAGATCAACTTCTCATAGAAAGTGGTCAGTATATCTGTCTGGACCTCTCAGCCCAGAAATCTCCTGTGTCTCCCCAGCTGGTCCTGCAAGCCCACAGCCAGGCCTCACAGGAGCACTGCAGCGCTGAATAACCTCAACAACAGAAAACCACTTGTTTGGGGATGTATAGTTGCCATTTTTCCTTAAAACTCCAACTTGTGCCTTCTATGAAACAGTCCTTAGAAAATCCACTGTTTTCAAGGATCTGCTCCACTCTGGTGATTTTTTATGTTTACAGTCTTTAAAGGTAATTGTTTAATATGTGTTCATGCCCCTGAGATGTCCTCACCTCAGGGCCCAACTTCAGCTTTTCCCGAGGCAGAAACAACCTTCCTTCCAGGCAAGCTACTGTGGGAAAGCAGCTCAGGGCAGCCAAGGGATATCTCCCATTCTGCTGTTCCCAGGGAAGCTGCGTGGGGAGGAGATGCTTGGAAATATCTCTTCACCTTCTGTGTGCCAGCCTGGCCCAAAGGGCAAAGCCACCACGCAGCTGCTCCCAGTGAAGCTGCTCCAGAGCTCTGCAAGGGCAAACTCTGCACTTTCAGAAATCCCCTCTGACAGATTGACCTGCCAAGAGGGAAAACTCCAAATATAAACCCACAAAGCCCTTTACTCCTTGGTGAAAATATTTGTGCGGAGTGGGAGGGGACAGATTCCCCTCTCATCACTAAAGGGAGCAGAAGGGGTGTCCCAACTCTGCTCTCTGCCATTACTCAAGACCTGGCTCCCAGATCCCGGAGAAGAAACTCTCACATTAATTCCTTTCTTTCTAGGAACAAGGTATTTTGAAGCCTTTCCCCACTCCAGAAACTTTTTACAGCCTGTGCTTGTCACTCCACTTCTCTACTCACACCATGATTCTCCTCTCCAAGCCCTGGGCTATGGATCCAACTTCTACTTTGCAAAGGTAAACAGCCTCAGAAGTGATAAATATATTATAAGATGGGAAGTTTCATACAGTCCTGCCTTAAGGGTGTCAGAGACACCAGTGGACTCTGCATCCCACACCTAGGAAGACCAGCATGGGAACATGGGTGGGGTTACTCTTTGTAGAAATCACTAAAACACAAGAGAAAGAAGGAAAAGGCAGAGAAAAAAGTTGAAATTTCTTGACAGCAACTTCTGCCCTGCCAAAAGTCCAGAAACACCTGGGAACTGAGAGGCTGTCTGGCAGTTAACCCCAGGCTGATCCTTTCATAGCTGCTGTAGGACTGTAAGGCCAAATAAACCTGAAGTGTGGGTCACCTCAGCCTCCCTCCGTGTCTGCACAGTCAGGGAGCAAACAGCATCTGCACAATAAATAACCCAAAAGGGGATTTGTTGGGAAAAGAAGGGTAACACAGAGTGGTGGAAGTCTGAAGAGGATACTTTATGCTCAGCTCTCGTGGATGAGAAAGAGGAACAGCTACAAAGTGATGACAGGAGATGCACTTTGTCACTAAGGAAAGGGCTCTAACAACTCAGCCATAGAGTTTACAGCTAGAAAAAAAAAAAAAGAAGCCCTTGCATTTAGAGATTCACACACTCACAAAGCAAAGGAAAGGGTGGGTCCTGCGCCCCACTTTGCCATTAAAGTTCCACATCTGACTTCGCCGTGGAAAGGCGATGCTTCCCCGCCTCCCCCTCCCCTTCACACGCCTCATTTCATGTCTTCTGGGAAGCCCAGCCCAGCCCTGGCTCCAGCCTTTCCTGTAAATCCTCCTTTTCCCCTTCCTCGCTCTGCTCTCGGGTCCCGGCCCCCCCAGCCTTTGAGCCGGGGATGGCAGCATAAAATAAACCCCCCGAGGCTGCCAAAGGAGAGCTCTGCTCCGGCCGGACAGGGAGGGAAAGAGCATTTGGCATCACACAGACTGATTTGGGGGGTTCAGGAGTGTAACCTCACCTGTCCTCCTCAAGCCCTGACGCAAAACTGCGGTGGGATTTCAGGAAGGGAAAAGAGTTTCTATTGCTGAGCTCTAAAGCTGTGTCATTCAGCCTCTTCTGAGAGTATTGCTGCCTTAGGGCGCGCTGCTCCCCCCAAAGCCCAGGGAGAGCAGCGTGTCCCATGCAGAACCCAAGTTTGGAGGCAGCACCCCAAAGCCGAGCCTCCCGGGGGCTGGAGGGGGGGTTAGTACCGTCTGCTAAAATGGCAGCTGCTCTGACGCCGAGCTACGTCTTGCGAAGTCAGCCCTGCCCTCATCATCATCACCATCATCATCATCATCATCTGACTGCCGGGAACTGCTCCGGCTCCCGGGGCTCAGCGGGACGGGGCGGGGGAGGCACAGAACCGGGGCCTGGCCCTGCCCAGCCCCAGCCCCCGGTTTGTCACTGCGGGTTGTTGGGGACAGTCCCGGCAGGAAGGTGGCCGTGTCCCCCTTCTCTCCTAACCCAGCCCCGGCCATTCAGGGCCCCAGTCGGGCTCCCCAAAACAAGAACCGGGAAGTGTAGGGGTGGCAGCCGTCCCGACCCCCGGGCTGCTGTCCCCCTGCTCCGTGTTCCCCCCGCCTTGGGGACGAGCATGATTCTGGGGGCGAAGGGACAGAGTAGTTCAGGCAGACAGCGAGTGGAGGTGCTGGGGGGAGAATGAGGGAGGTTTGGGGTCTTTAGGGAAAGGGGTTCTCGCCCACTTCCAGCCCAGGATTTGCCAAAAGGGGAGGGAGCACCCCGGTCCCAAAGTCACCAAAGCCACCCTTGGCAGTGACCTGCCAAGTCAAGCTCCATCCCGCAGCGGGACACCCCTGCAGCCGGACCAAGCCGCAGGACTCCCAGGAGGAGGAGAAGTGGCCGAATTTCTGTCTTTTCTGACAGCACGAGGTGCCCCCGCTGCCCCCCTCACCCCCCGAGAGCTGCCAGGGGACAGCGGGGACCCTGCGGGGACGGGACCCCCACTCCTCACTGGGGACCGAGCCGGGGACAAGCGGCGCTGCCAGCCCAGACCCCTCCTCGCCGGGACCCCCGGGACATCGCCAACCCCGACCGCGGCCACCCAGGCCGGGGAGCCCGGGGCTGTTCGGTGACAGCACCCGGGACAGAGCCGGAGCCGCCGCTCCCGGCCCAGCTCCAGCGGGACACCGGGGACAGCTCCCGCCCGCTTGCCGGGAAGGGAAAACCCCAACTTCCCAGAGTTTCCTACTCTTTGTGCGGCTGGGATCCCACAGACCCACAAAATCACTCGGAGAGGAGGGAAAGAAAGAAAAAAAAAAAAAAAAAAAAAAAAAAAAAAAAAAAAAAAAAAAAAAAAAAAAGGGAAACAAGGAAAAAAAAAAAAAAAAAAAGATAAAGGGAAAAAAAAAAAAAAAAAAGGGAAGCCAAGTTCTCCTTGTTCTTTCCGAGGCAGGTGAAGGAGGGGAGAGAAGGGGGGAGGGCAGGCAGGTTTGAAAGAGCCGAAGGGGACAAGTTGTGCCCGGGTTTCCCGGCGGTAGCAGCCGGCGCTGGTTTGTGCTTTGCAACACGCGCCTGCTCCAATCTGCGCCGCTCGGGAACAATAAACAGGATCATACAAAGAAGTGGAAAGGCGGCATCTTTGCTTCTGGTTTCTATGACAGCATCAGAGAGAGACAAACCAACTATAAACTCTAATTCCTAGATTCCTCCTCCCCCCGCTCCCGAACTCCCTTTTGTCTGCCATTAATTAAAGTGGCCATATGGAAAAGGCTGATAATAACAGCAGATGAGCCAACGAGAGAGAGGGAAAGGGAAAGAAAGAAAGAAAAAAAAAAAAAAAAAGAATAACTAAAAGTAGCGGCAGGGCGACGGCGAGGATTTAGCCGGGGCTTTTCGCACTTGTTTTCAGCGGCTCCTCGAAGCGAGGGGACTCAACAATAGCGGGAGGAGAGCGGCTGCCCCCGCGCTGCTGCCCGGCCGGATCAAGGGGGGCAACCTGCCCCTTTCCCCTGCCCAGCTCAGGAGAGCCTGGCATGCCCCAAACCTCCTGCTCCGAGAGCGCTGATCCCCACGACCTGCCCCTTTGTGTGGGAGAGCCTCCGAAGGTACCGACCCCCCTTTGGGGCCGCCTCCCCGAGAAGAGTCGGTCCTACCCGGCGGCAAACTGCACCCCAAAGTCAGCCCGGCCGGGTCCACGGCAGCGCAAACACATCCTCAGGCACCAGCCCCCTGCCCCTCGCTCCCTCTCCGAATAACCCACGGAACAACCAGCACAACAAAACTTCGCTAAAATTGATAAAGAGATTAGCCAAGCAAAGCCTCTTCGGAGCAAGCTAAAAATAAGAGCGCGCAGATTCCTGTCGTGGTCAACGTATAGAGAGAAATCCACAAACATGGCACACTTCCCTTGTGCTTCGCTGCTATAAATAGAGAACTCTAAAGTAGGCAATAATCGGAAAGAAGAGGGGACGGGGAGGGGGAGGAAGGGAAAAAAAAAAAAAAAAAAAAGGGGGAGAAAAAAAAGAAAAGTCTGGCAGTGGCAGGAGGGAGCAGCCGCCAGCCCTCCGCACCCGCGTCCCCGGGCCAGGGGGGCCCGCGGAGCTCCCCAAGGCCCCGGAGTGCGGAGCTGGGACTTGGGCCGGAGTTTGGGCAGCAAAGGGCCTGGGGGCGAGGGACGCGCGGAGCCCGGTCCCGCCCGGCCGTCAGCACCTCCGAGAGCTCCGCGGCCGCGGGGCCGCCGCCGCCGGCGCAAACTCCTCCCGGCGCCCGGGAGCGTCTTCTGCTAACACCTCCCTCCGGATAAACATCCACCGATCTCGCGGTTCACAAACCCGGCAAGCATCCTCTTCCAGAAATATTCAGAAAGTTTCCCGGTTGAAAGCGACGTTGTGGTTTTGGTTGGATATTTTTTTTTGTTTGGTTGTATTTTTTTTTTAATAAATCTCCTCCTTTCTCATCTTATTCAACCTCTTTTCAGTCAGAAGCATAACATGTCCACTAGCGTCTCGCAGCCGGCGAGAGAGCGAGCGAGCAAAGATGGACCTAGGAGCATGATGATCATCATAAAAATCCCCTCGGTTCTCCAGTGCAATTTTCAAAACAACAACCCAGCCTTCGTGCTGTAAAGGCGAAACGCCTGCGTCTGTTTACATCAACTGTGTGCTCCGAAAGCCTTTCCCCTCTGTCTCAATCCAAGGGAGGGGAGGGGAGGGAAAAAAAAAAAAAAAAAAAAAAAAAAAAAAAAACAAAAAAAAAAAAAAGAAAAAAAAAAAAAAATAAAGAAAAAGAAAAAAAGCCAGCATTATCTGCCTTTGTCAGCGAAAGAACATAATATTGACTTACCTTTCCCCACAGCTATTGTCTGCCCCTTTACAAAATGACATCACGGAAACCAATCATGAAATTTGCATGGGGGAGGTTGTGGGGGGAGAGTTCTTGGAGGGCAGCCCACTTCCCTACACCAGTAACACGCGTGTAAGACGGGTTGTTGGTTTCAATTAAATATCTGATACTCCTTAGTGTGTGAACTCTTAAGCCTGCTAAAGGCAATGTCTCATTTACTTAATGACCGCTCTCATTAATGGAAATGGCACAGAGGGGGCTTGCTGCGCCTTCCCTTTGTAAATACACTACCCATGAACCCTTGGGGTTGCAATATATCTGTTTACTCTCTGAGGTGAAATAAATTTACAGTATAGCATCAAAGAGAGCGAGCGAGAGAGATGGAGCGGCTGCCTTGAGTGCACCGAGAGTTGGGGCTCTCCCGGCCCCGCCGGCCCCTCTCTCCTGGCGCTCCCCCCTCCCCGAGACCCGGCAGAAGGTGAATGATTTTACCCGAGCTGATTCATAATTAATATGCACGAGGCTCGGGGCTCCTCTGACAGCAGCAACACAAAAGGACGGCGAGCGCGACGTTCCGTGTCCCCCCCGCGCATCCCGGCGCGTGGTACGGCCCAATAATTCCTAATAGCAGCAAGCAGCGAGTGACAGATGCCCTGGGTTAGCACAGCTCCAGCGAAAGTACTTTACAATATTTATTGGTGGTTAGGAAGATGACCTATCACCATAAAGAACAGACTGGGAAATTTATCGCCTCTATGAACCTGGAAGTATTGCGTGTTAGCTGATGTACATATTCAAAAGCCGGCGGTTAAAAGGTGTATAAATATTTTAAATTTTTTTTTTCATCCCCTTAAGGAAAAAAAAAAAATAGACACGATGTATTCCCAGCAGACAACACCACTTCACCCCGGGGAAAGTGGTTTACATTTTACATTATGGGTATTGGGATAGGAACGACAACACAAGTCTTAAAAGAAATCGGTAACTAAAACAGTTTAGGGATTGTTTCTAAGTGAGATAAGTGCACGTTCTTGCATTATGCATCTTTTCCTCCCGGAAGGAGTCACACTTTCCACGAGTTAGCATTGTCTTTCCTTGAAAATGCTTTTTTCGTGGAGATCCGGCCACCCCGGGAGGAGAAAGCCCTGGCCGAAGGGAGGGAGGAGGCTCTGGGGAGAGACCTCGGCACGGAGCGGCAGGAAAGGCACCAGCACATCCCATCCCTGCCCCCTGCCAGACGGGAGCATTAGCACTTGGATTGCAACTTTTCGGAAACAGCGAGGGAAAGAAAACACAGCCCGGCTGCGGCCCCACGGGCTGGGGACAGGAGAGGGGGGAGCGACTCTTTTCTGCCCAGCGCTTTCCCCTGCACCTTCGTGCCATCCCCAGCACCACCGAGACAATTAAGACTTTCCTGTCATCTTAATGAAGATTTCCAAAAAGATGCGGGAGCTCACAAATGGACAGAAACCCCAGGAGTCCTCCGAGAGCTGAGGCGGAATCTGGCAGGGAAATCTGAATCCTGCTGAGGATGCACTCTCCTGTGGGAAACTCCAGCTCCAGAGCTGCAGGGGCCCCAGGCTCCTCTCTGGCTCACCCCCACCCTGGGCGGGTCAGGGGCAGGCAGGAGTGGGAAAAGCCTCTCAGACTGCCCAAAACCTGGCAAATTTGGCTTAGCAGGGTGCTGCCAGCAGCTCCATGCCACTCATAGACCATTGCAGGGCACATGGCAGGAAGGAGGGGTTCCATTTCCCATCTCAGGAATTTTATTGAGGAGAAGGTGGCAGAAATACTAATTTTAAACTGTTGAGGCCGCTTTGGAGGTGGTTAGGATGCCCATTTCCATGGCTGGCCAGCCTGGTGTGCTCCTAAACCATTAACATAAAAGAGATATTCAGCAGAGAGTACTCCTGAAAAGCTGTTTTCTATCTCCTTTGGACACACCACGAAGACAGGGATATTTTACATCCTAAACCTTTGGCATTCAGAAATTCTATTAAACTCTTATCTGCAGGCAGCAGGCCTGGTGCTACACTGCATCTCCATTGTTCTGCACCCGCGATAGAATCAAAGGGAGGGCTGGGTGGACTCGGCTCCCCTCCACTCACAATGCTGCCTGCTCCTCTCCACCGCTGTTTCATTTAGAGCCCTAATGCTAAAACTTGAGAAACAAAAGCACAATGGATTCGGCTGGGAGGCAGCAGGGAAGTGTGTTTACTTGCGTGTGCTTCCCCATAAATTGGAGCACACGCAGCCTGCATGGATATGAGCACACACATGTGCCTCTCCGAGCGTTAAGAGAGGGATTTTATTACTGCTGCTGTTGCATTTATTAACACGCCACGCACCTACGAGCCCTAAGGCAGCTGACAGCTCTGATACCATCCGGCTGAGCTCTGGGCTGCGAGAGGGGGTTCGGCTTCTCTTTGTTCCCAAACTCGCCACACTGCCCTCTGCTCCCCTCCCAAAATGCTGCAAAGAAGCGGCGCCTTCCCCGGAGTTTCTCACTGCTCCCAACTTCAGCGGCGGCAGGAATTCCCACCTGGCAGCCCCAAGATCCCTTCCTAGCCACAGAAAATCCCCGTCTCAGGCCCAAAGCCCCACACCCCAGGCTGGAGGAGCCCGCGGCGGAACTCGAGGCCACGCGTGGGCTGCAGGCGGCGGGTCAGCACCACGGACAGCTCCCGCCAGCGCAGTTTCCATCATGTTTTAGGCATTTTCCGGCCATTTTTTAAAAAGTGTTTCTCCCTCACACACTCCCTAAACCCCTCCAGAGTCACCCCACAGCCGTTTTCGGGGAGGAGATCATTATCGTGCGTTTCCAAGTCTCAAAGAGACGTCGCTTCCCCGAAGGGAGCCGCGCAGCTGAGAGGTCTAAAATAAATGCTCACGTATTTTCGTCTTCGGGGGTTCCGAGAGTCCCTGCCTGCAGGGTGCCTGCAGAGCTGAACCCAGAGAGGATTTTTAAAAGCAGAATCCCTTCACACCCCTCCCCTGCTCTCCATGCCATTTTTCCCCTCTCGTGTTTTCAGATCAAGCTCTTCAAGTTTGAAATTATTTAAAATAAAACTCCATTTGCTTGTGTAAACACAGCCATAAACCCATCGCACTGTGTTCCATCGGCTTCTTTGAGTCTGTTTCAAAGAAAATTAGATCTCAAACTTTACGCATTTGTAATTGGCACCAACTTCTCCGGTTACCAGCTGGGGGTGAAAGATTTTTTTTTTCCTTGTTTCTTTCTGAAAGCTTCTATGCAGATGGGCTGGCTGCCTTAATGCCTCAGACTACAATTAGTGCTGTTGTATGCCGAATAGAAATGGCCAGCATTAATATTGTATATGGAACAGCTGAAGGGTTGCGAAGAAACCTGCCCACTACAGGCCCCTGGCAGATGGAACAACATGCACAGGCACAAAAAAACTTTTAATAACCCTTTGCTCGCTCTCCAGCGCGCCCCTTCGCTCCGATTTGGGCGGGTCCTTCCCGAAGAGGCAATGCCTTTGTCTAAGCCAAATCTAGAGCTCTTTTCTCCCTGAAGAACAACAATTGGAGCAATCACCATCTTTTGCAAAAGGCACCTCGCATTATCCCAAAACTTCCTCCTTTGTGCCTCGGTTAATGCAGGCGCTGAAACACACACTCAGCCGAACGGGCACCAACTAACTTTTTATTTAAAAACATCTCCCGCACCCCTTTATTATCCAGCAATGTGGAAGAGGGGTGGAAAAAAGAGCCCATAAAGCCCAACCAAACCAACTACCACCACCCCATCGCCCAGCAGAACTGCGACCAGAAGCTGCAGAAAACAGGATTTTCTCCTCGCCCCCCTCCCCTTCGCTCCTGGTCCTTTGTAATTAGGTGAAGCCCGCGGCAGCGGGGACAAAGCCCCGCCGGTGCCTCGGAGCAGCAGCCCCGGGGGCCGCGCACCCCCCGCACCTGGAGCGCCCCCGCGGCTGAGCCCGGAGCGCAGCGAGGAGGGGCGGGGGTGACACCGGCACCTCGCTCGGGAAACGCAAACAGGGAGACCGGCGCCCCGAAATACACTCGGGAGCCTCTTCCTACCGCCTGACCGCGGGGAAATACCCTAAAACAAGGAGGATACTTTGCGGGTCCGTATTCCCCCGCCCCCGGCCACCGAGCCCCTTTGCCAAGGCGTGACTTAGGCAGAATTGAGAAACTCAAGTGTTTTAGAGGAGAAACGAGGGAGACACACTAAGGAATATCCTCCCACCGCAACCCCCGCATCCGCCGGCGAACGGCTACGAACCGAGGAAAGTCCCGCAGAGCTTCATCCTTGCCGGGTGGCGGTGGCTGCCTGGCCCGGGGTGGCGGGGGGAGCGGGCGCGGAGCCGCCCGGGGTTACTCCATCATCCCTGGGAAAAGTTCCCGTCCGGAGCAAAAACTTATGGGCGGCGGCGGCCAATGGGGCCGCTCGGCAAAATCCTCGCAGCGCACTCGGCGGCCAATCGGGTCCCCCCCGGGCCGGGGATGAGCAGCCCCCGTCCCGGCCCCCGGGCAGCGGGGGGAGCAGGGCAAGGGCAGCCGTCCTCCGCGCCGGGCGGGGGCTCCGCGCATCCCTCCTGCCGCTGACGAGGGGACAGAAGGAGTGACGGCGGTGACAGCGGGCACGGGGGGGGTGGTGGGGCGGCCACACAAACCCAGGAGAAGCATCCCCAGAGAAGCCAGTCGTGGAATGGTTTGGCTTGGAAGGGAGGTTAAAGAAAATCTCATTCCGAGCCTCTGCCATGGGCAGGGAAACCGTCCGCTGCTCCAGGTGGCTCCAAGACTCGTCCAACCTGGACTCTTCCAGGAATGGGGCAGCTACAGCTTCTCTGGACAACCTGTGCTCACCTGAGCCCCCAGGTGACCCTGTGGACAGGGACAGAGGCCACTGCCCTGGGGGCAATCCACAGGGCTGGCAGGGCTCTGGACAGCCCAGTCACCGGACTCTCACATGGCCAAGTCAATTTAGAAATGCACCAGTCTAATGACGGTCACATGCAGCCTGTTGGATGCTTTGGTCGAGTCCAGGGTGTACTGGGGAAGGGAAAGGGGGAATTGGTTCTGGGAGAGATCCAAAATGGAAGAGGATGTCCCCCTGCCTCAAAGGACAGATGGCAACATTGGACTGAACTGATCCCAGCTGGAGAAAACTGGATACAGGCCAGCAAACAATACTCTCATTGGCCTCCCAGATGGAAAAGCAGGGAAATAGTTACCAGGAAATAATAATAATAATAATAATAATAATAATAATAATAATAATAGTAATAATACAACCAACAGGCATAGCACTGAACTTTGATATGCCATTGGCTTAGAGGGCAAAGTGCTGTCTCCAGGTTGTGGATCCCCTGCTCCCAGCTCATCACCTGAGGCTAAAACAAGGCCAGTTCTTTCCATGGATCAGCCCTGACCTGAAGAGAAGGAAAAGTGTCATTTCTGAAAATGAGAGAGAGAAGGGATTTCCTGGCAAAAATTGATTGTCAGTGTAAAAACTCAGCACCTTTACCTGGATGGGCAAATAACTGCATTTACAAAAAGAGAGCAAACCTGACCCAGTCTCAGCTTCAGTAATCTGGGAAATGGAGAAAACCTGAGCTTGAGGGACAGTTGGCACCAGTAATAAGGAAGATGGTACAAAGCTGACATTAACTGAAGGAGAATTGAAAGCAATTCATCTCAGCAGGACACGCCTGCATATTTGGATATTTTTTATTTTATCAATATAGTGGGGGATGCAGCTGGAATAATGGTTGACAAAGCATGGAGAAAAAGAGGACAATTCACTCTTTGAGGCAAGACCTTGGGCCAAACTTTTTGCTGACTGCATATAACTCCTTAATTTAGATGTCTTTGCAGGCAGGAAGAGAGAGCAGGGGGGAACAGCTTTGCTGGGTTGGGGCAGGGGGGGTGTGAATATCAAAGTGCTCCTTTTCATCTACACATCCATCATGGTCTTCTGCTGGTCTCAGGGATGTCTGAGAAAATAATGATCACAGTAATCATTACCATTGCCATTGGATTGAAAATCAGGAGTTTAAGTCAAATTAAAAATCTAACTGTTGAATAGGGGGACTTCTTTTGAGATCCTTACTCTTCGAAGGGCCCGGATAAGCCAGCTGGATCCTGCATCCAGGCTGGATATGGCTGGGGAAAGGAGCTGGAGCTGTGCCCCTTGTACAGCTACGCCTGCACAGCTCTTCAGCAGAAAGGGGTGTGACCCAGCCCTTTTGGGGACTGGCACCTCTTCCCTCTTTGAATTAGCAGCTCTGCCTTTGCAGAATATTCTGTGCTTTATTGTCCCTTCAATCCCCACCTTGGAAGATGAGAGGTGACATTGCGGAGAGCTCTGCGCTTGGAAAATGACTTTCAGAATTACGTTCTGGCAATTTGAAACTTCCGCTCTCTCATCTCCAGCCTCTTGGGGCTTTAATGGGAGACAGCAAAGTGCCTCTTCCTCCTCCCCTCTTTTCTTTTCCTCCCCTGTTCTCTGGCAGCTGCAGCGGCCGGGATTCAGCAAGGTCACTCAACTCCATTGCTTCCTGCATGCAGGAGTTCTCAAATTAAGGGGTGTTGGGAGCAGCCTGTTGAGATGAAACAGCCTTCACTCAGCTCCAGCAAGCAAGGAAACAAAACCCCTTCACAGTGGCTCCAGACTGGCTCACCTTCCCTGAGCATTAGCTGGGGGAAAAGGTAAAGGCATGGAGGAGCAAAAAGCAGAATAAAAAGAGTTCCTCCTTGAGCTGAAAAGCTGCTGTCTTTTGTCTAGCAGAGCAAGCCCCAAAATGTTATTAGAGGCCTTGTGGCTGCAGCTGCTTTGTCTACTCCTAGGTGTTTTCATCAGCATCTCACCCTGTTTTGTTTTGTTTTATTTTTCCCTAAAATTCCTGCTGCTGCCTCTCCTTTTCCCAGTTCAGCAGTGAGGCAGAATTGGCCCCATCCGTCTGTCTTGGAGCAGAGCAGAGATGGGAGCTCATCCCTGTGAGCTCTGAGCTTGCCAGCAGCGTGATCCTCTTCCCAGGTGCCACTGGTCTTAGTCCTTTGCAGGCATTAAGGGGAGCAGAAGAACACAAACCAGAAAGGAGAAGAATCACAGAAACTGCACTAATATCTGGGTGGTTCCCTGCTGAGGGGCCTGGGAAGCCATGTGGCTCACACAGAAAAAGACCAAAGGAAATACTGTCCCTTTGTAGTCTGATTTCTGTTGATGCACTGCCAGACTGGGGGTGGGTTATTGTTCCATGTGTGCAGTTTTGCATCTGAAATAAATAAAATCACCAAGATACTTCTCTATGTACCCCAGCACCATCTCACCAACAGCCTAAATATCTCCCCTGGCCAATGGCAGCCCCAGCTTTTCCACAAAGGAGGGGACAGCTCCAATTATCTGTTGACTGTTTTATTTTGTCTTAAATCCCTTTCATGGCTGCATGAGAGAAAGCTGGAGAAGCCGTATGCAGATATTGTCAAGCTCAACTTGATAGGTACTGTCAAAACTGCCAGAGTGTGGTGACAATAAACATTTTAGCTGGCTAACAATTTGCTGCAAAAAGGGTTGACCCTGAAATCAAGTTCTGCTGTAATGAACACTTTGTCTCTAAATATTTGCATTTTTGCTGACAAGGTTCACTCTCCAGGAGATTTCCTCCGCCCGTGAACAATCTGCCTTCACACGAGATGCAGGATGGATGCAGTTTCCTGCGCCAGTTTCTTATCTGGCGTGAAGGAAGGATGAGCACATGCCCAAAATCAGCACAGGCACCATGGATGGGAGATGTCTAACCAGGGGAGGTGCTCAGTTGCAGGGTGCTGATCCCCCTCCCTGAGAAAGCCCTTTTCTGTCAGGTTCTGCACGGCAGTGCAATGCTGACAGCCCAATGCTGGAATCAAGGCTTATCCCCGTTTAACAGATGGGGAAATTGAGGCACGTGGTGATTCTGGATCATATTTGGACTGTCTTTGCTGAGCTGGAGACAGAGCAGCCAAAAAGGAGGCAGCCAATGCAGACTGCCTGTTATCCATGGCTGCCCCAAGCCAGCCGTAGAGGAGGAGGAGGATGAAGCCGTACTGGAACTCTCAGCAACTCCAGTTTGGTGCCCACCTGCTCCATTCCTTCATGCACATGGAAAGCTGGGGCTGTCCACCCTCAGGAGCTGCTGCACTGAATCTTCCTCCACCCTCTTCAAGGTGACTTGGCCAAAGTTACAGAGAGTCTCAGGCAGAGCTGAGCAGCAAGAATCTTCTAGAAATCTAAGAATCCTTTAGCCCCAAGGCCAAAAGCCAGGCTGGCTCCAGGGGATAAGAGATGAGGCTCAGAGATCCCTTGCTGCAAAGGTTTATGTGTCTGAGGGTTAGATTTCCCAGGATAACTCTGTCTTGGCCACCAAGGTCTGATCACCACCTCAGTGGCCATGTTTTTGTCTGTTCCCATTAATGATGGCCAAATGACTCTTCCTAATTCCCCAGAGACAAGGTGTCCAGCCTGGATAGGGTGGGGATTTACCTGCTCAGGGCATCTCTGTGGGAGAAATGTCCTCCAGGGCTTACCTGCTCAAGTCAAGAACCTTCTGTGCTCTGGACCACCAGAGGGAAATCTGCAGAGTTTGATCCCACAGCCTCCAAGATGCTGCATGTGGGAATGTCTGTTGACAGCAAACAAGTGGGTGAGTGCATGGCCTCAAGTGTCCCATGTGACATTTGTCCCAAAGTTGAGCATGGGGCAGAGAAATAGCCAGGGCAGGTTGCTGGTTTCTTGCTTAGGATCTCAGTATCCCAGCTCCATTGCCACAATTAATCCTGGATATTGGGGGAAAAGTCTACCACAGGACAGGTTTTCCCAAAAAGGGAGATGTGAATTTCATTTCTACTCCTGGAACTGATTTTTGGCGGGGTGGCTCTAGGAAAAGGTCTTCATCTATTTTCCCTCTGACACCTGGTTTCTCTATTTCAAATAAAAGGTGCTCAGAGCACATCCTGCCTCTTATTACAACTATTAGCTGTGCTCACCAGGCTGGGGCTGTGATTTGCTTGAGACCCCTAAATTCCTAGACAAGTGCCCAATAAATTGTAATAAAACTTCTCACTGTTTCAGGAAACTGGGAGGGGGGGGGGTAAAGACAGAAAGAATCCTTACAGGTTTACAAAAAAAAGACATAAAGGGGAGGAAAGCACAGCTTATTTCATTTTTATCTCCCTTTCCCCTCCCTGCTGCAAGGAAAGGCAATTTTCACTAGCACAGTGTTGTCATTTTGCCGAAGAAAAATTCACAGTTTTGGCCAGAGAGGAGTATTTTCTTTTATTTTTTTCCACTCTGTTGATGTCAGAGAGCTGTTGCATTTCTGGCAGTGCCAGTAGCTCTGTGCCTTGGAAGGCAGCCGGGCTCCCACCTCCATGCTCTCTGGCTCTGCCATCCCACGTGGTGCCTCCTCGCTGGGCTCAGCACGGCCTCCACCTCCCAGGGCAGGTTCCCTTGGCCAGGGCAGCTCTGGAATGATGAACACTTCAAAGCATCAGCCCTAGCTGGGTAATTTTGGCACCAAAACACAGCAAAGTATTACAGAATTACTGTGTTGGTGTGAGGGTTCAAAGTGAAACACAGAGTTTTTAATTTTAAAGGTTCAGTGAAATGCAAGGTCCTAAATGGGTAAACCAGGCAGGAGCATGGTAATTAATACCAGGGAGAGAATCAATGCCTGCTCTGCCCACATGAATGGTCCCCCAAAAAACAAAACTTGCTGCAGTTGCCCCACATAAACACCCACAGAGAAAGAGGTGTGCCCACATCCTTGAAATCTTCTCCTTGTGACCCCTCTCAAGAGCTTTATTCTGGTTTTTTTCTCATGCCTCTTGTCACAAGGCCTTCCTGGGCTTCTCCCTCTCCTGGTGGACAGTGTAAAGTTACTCCTATTTTTCTTCTCCATTATAAACTCTGGGAGATATGGGAAGAAAGTACCCTGATTAAAGGCTACAGGCTGAGTTCTTCCATTCTCCATTGACTACAAAGACACAGTTTTCTCCTTTTCCTCCTCTTCATGGTCTCATTCCCTGCTCTCAGGCACAGGAAAATTACCACAGCTCTGAGACACATACCACGAGCCCCTTGCCAGCTGAGCTGTTTCACCCTGTCCTCATCACAACCCGTGCTGGGAAGCCCAGAAAGCACAAGGGAGGGATAATTACCAGTCCCAGCACTGTGATGATAATTAATACCCTGCTAAAATGAGCGCTTGTCAGGTCAGGGAGCAGAGGGAGGGGTGGGAAAACAAATAGGCAAAAATCCAACCTGAGCAAAGGTTTGCTATGAGGAAGGGGCTGGGGACAAGGGGCAGGAGGAGCTGCAGGGTGCAGAGCTCCAGGGTGATGGGGATGTGCCTGGAGAGCAAAGCAGGTGTTTCACCCCATCAGTGGCTGTCAGGGAGCTTTCCCCTGTCACAGGACCCTCTCCCATCCCTCCTTCATCATTAATGGGGTGAGAGCCAGGAAAATCCTGCAGCCAGCAGCACTCTAAGCCATCCTAGAGCAGAGCATACCTCTGGGGAGGCTCGGAGGCTCGGGGGGAAGATGCCCCCAGGTTTTGCTGGTTCAGTCCCACAGAAAAGCAGAGCCTCCAGTCTTGGGGCTCCCTGCCAGCTCCTGGTGCAGTTCTCTGAATTTAAGACTGACTCCACCATTTGGGGATGTCAGAGTCCACCTTTTAATTGAGGTTGTAGAAGGAACTATCAAAGAAATATAAATAACTCCGTGGGAGCAATGGGAAATGTTGAAACCTAAACTTCATAAATCTAAACTCAATAAATCTGAGCAAAGGGAAGCATAAGAGAAAGGAGAATGCCAGCCAGAGAAATGTGAGCTTGGAGATCTTCTGCAGGAGAGGCTTCTGGACAGCTTTGGACAAACAAGTTTGTTCTTGCTTCCCTCAGTCCCATCCCCTGAAATAATCAGTAAAATTCTCTTCACACGCAGTGTTTGGCCCTCTTGCAACAACTGAGTTAAACCAAAAGGCAACCCAGAACCATGGCAAGGGGTGAGAGAAACAGAGAAGTGCTGGCAAGGGAGAACAATATGTTTCCAGACAAGATTTAAAAAGAAATGTGATGCTAATACGAGTTTGGCGTCACACTGTCATAACACCATCAAAATGACATGCTGCCACCACTAATACGACTGTTTAGGGAATATGCAACATGAACAAAAAAGCAATTTGCTCAGAAACAAACTGGGATGAGTCTATACTGTAAGAAAACAGAGAAGTGCTGCAATCCAAGGGAGGACCAGACAAATGCTCTGTGATTTCTGGTAACTGTGGCACAGGCAGGGACCAGAATCTCTGAACAGAACTTGCTCCTTTTTTTCCACAGCCTCTCAGCCTTTGCTGGGATAATCTGCTCGTAAGAAAGAAACAGTTTAAGGACAGCTGTTCTGGCATTGATTAAAACGCCCTACAGTTCTTTCCTAATAAAATCACTTTTCTTCTAAGGTCTTCTTGCCCAATTTGTTTTAATACCTGTCTCTAATTAAGTCCAGCGAGAGGAATTCACCACTTCAAATGAGTTAAAAATGGATGTTCTCAAGGCACCTGCATCTGAAGAAACTTATTTTTTAAGTCCATGAATTAAATTAAGAGGGGACATTTTCAAGCTGATCACTCTCTTTTGATTAGCACAAACGAGCTGCTCCACCAGCGCTGTGTTAAAATTGTCGCATTTGCTTTTCCGGCTAATTTGGAAAGAGTTCAGCTGTTAGGGTGCTAAATAGTCACATTAAACACTCCAGACCTGCAGCGCATTTAGGCAGAGTCCTTTAAAAAGGAGGTTGAGCATCCCATCACCTGAAGATGCCCCTCTCCACGGATAGCTATGGAAACACGCTGCCCAACAGCGCTGACAGTGACTTGTTGACCAACAAAATTCTGGCACAAGCCCGTGTATCAGCCATGGCAACCGGGCTGGGAGCGTGGCAATGGCAGCTGCTACGCACAGAACAGCGCTCTTAAAAATATCACGGCTGAAACCCATTAAAGAAAACAAAATAGAAAATACGCAAGGAACCGAGGCTGTGTGTGAAACAGATACCGGGAAGGATGCTCGGTACATTTATAGCTATAGCCTGCCCCAAATTTTCCTGGGCTTGTAACCCAATGCTTCTTCACTATGAGCAACCCAAATGTTATTTTTTTTTTTTTTAATCAGAAAATGTCAAACTTTCTGCCTTTTTTTTTTTTTTTTTTTTTTTTTTTTAACTCTTGCTAATGTGATCAAATTTGAGAGCTGGCCTGTATCAGACTAAAAGCAAAACACTTGTATCTGCTGATATCCCAGGCCTGGTTCACAGCACAGTTTTCTCTCTGTGTCATCCCTTTAACCCCAGCCAGCTCCATGGGCTGCACAAGGACAAGGTGTGAAGGGAGGAGCCCATGGCCTTACTCCTCCCAACACAGTTTAAATCTGATAGAAAATGGCTCAGAGCCTTTCTGGGGGGCATCTTTAATGATAATTTCCTACTTTTTGTCAGCAGTATAAGTGATCAGCCAGTGAGGGATGATGTGCTGGGAAAGAGCCTGAACCCTTTGAAAGCCACCCCACCTCCAGGTGAGCCTTGGGAAAGCCAAACCCTCTCCTGGTGTCAGCCCAGCCAAGCACACAGTTCTGCAGGGAAGGTTTGGGCTCTGCTGTCTCCTTACGTCAGGCCCCACTCCGGGAGCTGGAGAGATTGCAATGAAGATTTTACTCACGGAAGAATGAAAAACTGCCCCTGTTCCATCTCTTCCTTCCCACCTGCTGGGCTTCATGTCTTGAAACCTGAAAAATAAGGCAGAAAGATTGGCTCTGAGAGCTTTGACACATGAGTTGGTTTTCTCATAATTCTAAAAGCTAAGCATAAAAAAAAAAAAAAAAAAAACAAAAAAAAAAAAAAAAAACCAGCCTTTGCCATCCGGGATGAATTCCCTGTGTTCCAGCAGAGCTGCACAGTGGTAGGCTGGTTCCTGCTGGAGCTGGGTGTTTGCCATGCTTTCCTAGAAAAGCTCTCTGCCACTCCCTGCAACATTAATTCTGAACAACAGAGATGGACCGAAATGTAGGTTTGAAAGCAAGCCACGAGGTAGGGAGCAATATTTAACATTCCTCTCCCAGAGGTCTTACCTGTCTTGGCAGTGGTTTAAAGATGTTAGTGTGGGATTCAGGGGATAAATCAGATATTTTATTAGTTACAGGAGCCCATTTCCCTTGTTAAATAATTGAATGCGGGCACTTAAGGCAAAGGTCTAGGCTGGCAGGTGACTCCAGGCCGAGCTCTCACAGAGGAGCAGCTGGAGTTGGCAGCACCAGTCTCTGTGAAGATATCTACATTTCCTCTTATCTGGAGTAGACACTGTGTATTGCTGTGAACATCAATTCCTGGAACATTTCTGACAAGGATTTACATGAGGAGATATAAAGGTTCAAAATTCCTTTAGAGGAAATAATACTTCTCCTAAATAAGAGCAGAACAGGAGCTGAAGTTGTCTCTTCATAAGGGACTTTGTTTGTTTTCCAAATTTTTGTCCAGGATGAGAACTCAAAGGCCTGATTAGGTTCAGGCCTTTATGAGGCATCTGCCAGTCCTAGAAAAGAAAAAGCTGAGAAATTTGCAGCAAAACCATTTTTATTAATCTTTCAAACTATTCTACAGATTTAATAAATTAAAATACCTCTGCAAATACTTTGAAGCTTTTTCATCTCTGATAACATTTGGTACCTTATCATTTTCTAACTGTGCTCACAGAGAAAAACACATTATTATGGATTTTGTGATAGATCCTCCATTTATCAACCTAAAAAGATTTCCAAGCAATTAGAGGCTTTCTGTGTAAGTTAATATGTCACAGGCCATCTATCACCCGGGGTTTGCTGAGTCTGCATTCCTAATCAATGACTTGACACCTTGAGTTAGTGAACACTTAAAGGTTATATCCGTGCTAAGTGATGTGACCAAAGCATTTCAGCCTCCAGCAGGGGACACCGGGCACCTTGATCTTTCTGCGTGTCCTGCACGTGTGTACACCACAATTTCCTCACCTGAGCAAGCTTCACTCTGCACATGAGGGGACACTGAAATACCCCAGCACTCAATTGACGGGGGAAAGCCTCCAATTTCCAGGCTACATAATTCCATTCTGCCTCCTTCCCCTCTCCCCGGGGCCGGGGCGGAGATGCCTGTCCTTGCAGGCATCCATCACGTCCCGCCCCGGTGCTGTGCTGGCTTCCTGGCCATCTGCCACGCTCTGGGTGAATGATGACGGCAGATACGGGGTGTTATGGGCTCTGGGAGGCTTCACATCACTAAATAAATGTAATGAATATATATGATTTCATTTCCCCCCCTCCAGCCTCCACTAGATGCATTTCTACACTTTGGTCTCGTTGATGTACTGTGGCTTCACTCTGTACAATCCACACGAGCTCCACGTGCCACGGAGCAGAGCTGGAATATCTGTGAGGTCAGAGCTTCAGGTGAGAGAGAGGCTGGCACCAACACAGACATGGAAATGAGCTGGAAATGTCAAATATCCCACTGCAAGCCTGGCCTGAAAGGTACAGGGGATGCAGCTTCCATCCCATTCCAACCCATCCCATCCACCAGCTGAGCACCTCAGAGCACGTGAGCTCGTGCTGTGTTGTGTACATGTCCTGCAGGCCTGGAAACACGAGAGCAGGGCTAGTGTTTGCAGGCACATGGCAGACTGTGGGGAGGGACAGGGACAGGGGTGCCAGTGGGCAGGCACTGCCTCCACCTCTGCAGAGGAGACACGTCTTTCAGCCCGTGACAGATTTACTCCTGTGACCCAGCCAGCAGAGGTCAGAAGGCCCTGACAGCAGACAAATGAGAAATGGCATCTTTCAGAAATTCCTGCAGTAGTTTCTTTCCCCTCTGGCTGGTGTATCTCTTCCACCATGCACATCCACGGGGGACAGGCCAGGCAGAGAGACCCTTTCCATTCTGGGCGCCAACCACGATGTCTCCTCAGGGCTTTCCAGTGCCTCCTGTTGGTCATATCCTCCCTGCTATAGCCTGAAGTGCTCCTCAAACTTTACACACTATTGGGGCAAAGATTTGTAGAACCACCTGCCAGCATCCCCCATTGCTCCTGCTTTGGCTCCTTACAGCTCCTGCAGCCTCCAGTGCCTGTGTCTGAAACAAACAAGATCCATTGAAAAAAAACTTTGTCCAAAAGCAGAGACATGGTGAAACTTTGCATGCTCTTGTTCATCTCCCTCTGTCAAAGGACCCTTGAGGCCACTTATCTCAGTGAGTTGTTACATGGCCCTGTCCCAAGTTTGGCTTGGGAGCCCTTAGCATGAGGCAGGCATGTGCATGGGATCAAATCCTTGCCACAGGGAAAGGACTGAATCCTTTTCCCCGCTAACCCCTCCCATTTACTTTCTAAAGTGTCACCAGGTTACAAGGGGTGAATACATTTAAGTAATTTATTTATTCATTATGACAAAGACAGTGAACCATCAGTCAGAAAACATGGAAAAGAGATTAATTAACTGAGTGAGTTTTCTTCATTGCTTAATTGTTCCAGAGAGACAGAGTTCTGGGGATGATGATGAATCATTGTTTAGGAAATATTTCTTCCAAGAAGACGATCTGAAAAAAAAATACATTTATAATTTATTGCAACCTCTGCTTGTCCGGGAACAGCAGCCAAAGGCAGAAAGTTCTCCCTCCACCGTTCTGCTTCCATCAGTTCATTATCGCTATAATCTTATCTCCCGTACCTCTCCTCACCCTTTGAATATTACATCTCCTCCCGCCTGTGTGCGGAGGTTTGTAGCCGTTTGCAGGGTAAGGGGGGAAAGCCGTCAAGCCAGGGAGGGGGGAGACTGGGAAAAATCGTCACACATTCAGGATGGGCTCTATTTAAATGAGTTGGGATTGTGCTTCTCTGGAGCAGATGCCCTGGAGATAATGATGCCCTGAGCAGCGGAGGCTGAGGCCCCTCTCTCTGTTGCCATGGTAGGCCACGGGGTGTGAAATGGATTCGCTTATTAAATTTGCTGAGCTCTGTGTTACTCAGGATGAATGGCGTTCAGTAAAAGAGGGCCCATCCTCCCTAATGTGGCTGGATAGTTTTATCTTGGAAAGCCAGGCCACTCTAGCTCCGCCAGACGAGGGGCTCATTAAACCTATTAACAGCAGCCGTGGAGGGCTCAGCCCACGGGCCCTCGGAGCGGGGTTTTCCAGGAACGCGCCCCAACGCCGCCCCAAACCCAGCTCAGGGCACTCAGCCACCCCTCACAAACCCAGAGAGCTTCCAGAGGGGCTGGTGTGAGACCACAGAACTACAGAATGATTAGGTTGCAAGAACTCAAGATAATCAAGTCCAACCCATGCCCTTAACACCTCAATTAAACCCATAGCACCAAGTGACACATCCAGTCTTTTTTTTAAACACATCCAGGGATGTGGACTCCACCTGGGCAGGCCATTCCAGTACTTTATCACTCTTTCCATAAAAAACTTTTCCTACTGTCTAACCTATATTTGCCTGGCACACAGCTTGAGACTGTGTCCTCTCGTACTGTCGGTTGCTGCCTGATCTAACACCACGGAGCCCATCAGAGCTCCAGTGCTGCTGTTTGCTCCTGTGGGAATAGCAACGAGCGGTTGGGATGTCCAGGCCAGAAAGGCTTGCATGGGGTGACTGCTTGGCCTCTGATTTACAGCACAAACTCTGCTTTTCCAATCTAACATACACAGAAATATGGACAGCCCACCTTGGAGCCACAGCAAGTGTTTGGTAGGACAGAGATCTACACTTTGTGATGGAAATTGAAGGAGAAAATGGAAAGATATGAGATTTAGAGGACAAGTCTCTTAAAAAATACAAAACTAAAGAAACAAAAATCGAAGAAAGGATTGGTGCTTTCTCTCTGACTTTCCTGTAGGACCAGCCTTGGCTATGCTCAAAGTGGTAACGTCCTCTGAGACTCAAAACACTGCAGATTAAATAGAGCAAGCTGAAAGGCTTTACCTGAAAACATTCTTTCTTTCTACAGAAAACTGTGGGTTTGATTCAAGTAAATATTTATATCTGCTCCAGCCATGACAGACAAACCTGGCTATTTCCAGAGCTCTGGAAACAGGTGTTCCTTCCAGTAGCCCTTCCAACAATACTTTCGCTCAGGTTTGCTTCAGGTCACATGGTGAGACTCAAAGAATTACAACTTCTTTTTTTTTTCAATCAGTGTAAAAGCAAGTTTAGTCATTATTTGAAGCACAGTATCACTGGGATTTTGTTTTTCACTGTACCCTTTATGTAGGCCACACCAATGGTTTGGAAGAATGGAAATTTGATATGCAGCGAGACACGTCTGTTACATTATAATGCTGTTAACTTGATTAACCAGAGGTTGGTAAATAGCACTGCACTATATTTAGTTTCATGGCACATTTTTTTACATGTTATTATGCAAATTTTCACATGAGCTTTATTTCAAATGCAACCCATCTCTGTTTTCTTCCCCTGCCATCCTGCATGGCCAACAAAAGCCACCTGCCTGAGCTGTGCTGGGTGGTTTCCTTGTCTGGCAGCATCCACCAAGCCTGTGATATGAAAAATCACATCAAAGGTTGTCATCACTGGACATTTTCCCCAGGGCTAACACAGAGGTGAGGAGTGTCTGCTTTGGTGCAAGTCTTCCCACTCCAAGAGAAGAGGTCAGAGACCAAACGTCTGCAAATAGTTCCCTGACCTAGTGGTGGGCTTGGTGTGGAGCTGTGGAGCTGCTGGGAGATTTTCTAAGGAAACGTTTTCCCTCCCAGCATTAGATAATGTAGGTTGGGAAGAGAAGAATTCATAGAACAGAGATTGGTGTTGTAGCTCCTCCTTCTT
The DNA here is from genome assembly GCF_009819655.1 of Sylvia atricapilla. Taxonomy (NCBI): domain Eukaryota; kingdom Metazoa; phylum Chordata; class Aves; order Passeriformes; family Sylviidae; genus Sylvia; species Sylvia atricapilla. Next base: position 8,583,878 of record NC_089155.1, on the reverse strand, counting down.
CCACAGAAGGTAAGCAGGAAGTTTGCCCTCTTTGAATCTAAGAGCAACTTGGCAGGTAACTCCGGAGTCACACAGAAGGGGCTGGAATGGTTCAAAAAATCCTCCTCAGCTTCAAACCCCTCATCACAGCTGTGTTAAAATGTCATTGTACATGACTGGGGCAAATAATCACCCACACGGGAAGATCATTCTGGCCTCTGTAAATGAAGCACAAAGTCAAACTCAGTCAAATTCCTTGGCATTCAATCCTCCTACTTTCAGGACAGATCTCGAGGTTAATTCTCTTAATGAAATAGCAGAAAAAGAGATGCTCACAAGAGTTGTGTCGCTTGGCAAAGCCAGCTGAACATTTAGCTTTAACACTCCATTTCTGGGAGTGCTGAGGATCTGCATCCTGCTGCTGACTTTGATCATCATGTCTCATCCAGGGACCCTGGACATGCCCCCATCAGCTGCTGGCTAGGGCAGCTTCTGCAGCATGCATCATTAAACTGAGATGATATGAAATACAACCCTCATTCGATATCAGCTCTTTAGAAGGCTCTGCAGACCAGAGAAGCAGAAACCTGCCCAGATTTCCACAGAGCTCTCAAAACAGTCCAGCATACCGAGCAGAGGCAATTCAAGATGTAACAGGCTGGTTGGAAGTGCTGCTAAGGTGTTTGTATTTATTCCTGTCCAGCAGTGTCCCCCAGCAGGTCTCCTGGCCTGGGCTGGCCACCAGAGCCGGGGCTGGGCTGGGGGCCAGGTTCCTGGATGGATCGGGTGTCCGCATGCGTAAGCCTGCCCGGTGCCCGGTAGGTGCAGCCTGCAGGACTTAGCCAGGGTCACCTTGAGTGGCTGTGTGTGAGCAGAGACTGCAGCCAGGTCCCTGCATGCCAGGTCCGTGCTCCCAGCCCTGACCCACAGCCCTCTTTGTTCTGAAACCCCCTCCAACAGCGAGGCTGGAGGAGAGGACAGGCAAAACGCTCCTGGGGCAGCTGCCTAGGAGTGCAGACCATAGAAAAGGGATTAGCTCCGTCTTCAAAATGCAAATCCCCTCGACACACGCCAAGCTCACGGCACTCCTGGAGCCATTTGCCCAGTCCTGACTTACAGCTTTACACAGACACGAGCTTGCCAACTTAATGTCGGAGGTACGGACTGCGGAGAATTAAAATGGAGCTACAAACGAAAAGCCGATTAGCAGATATTAGAAGGATACTGAGATGGAAGGGACACAGCAGTGGAGAAAGGCTCCTGGCCCTCACTTTGGTTTGTAGCACACCTCCTTCCTGACTTCTGCAGCTCCTTTGCCATGTCTTAATCCCTTGCATAGGGATTAAATGATCCCAGAGGAAAGAGGGGCTTCCATTGAATCTCCACGTCAAAATCCAGCCCCCAAATTATGCAGAACAAGAAGAAATGAGCCACAGCAAGCTCCTTGCTCCCCAGTCAACCTTAGGCAAGGTGACAGGAATCAGGTGATCTTTAAGGCCCCTTTCAACTCAAACTTCTATGATTCTATAACGGGACTGCAGCAAAATGGTTCTCTGTTGCCATTAAGGAAAACTTCCAAGCGTTTATGGAGAACTGTGACTGAGAAGATTTCATGTGCTGGACATGCAGAGCTGTCAGCAGAGCATCTGGAAAGTTTGCTCAAGCAAAAAAGAAAGCTACGTTTTACCCTGGTCTTCATTTTCCTATCCTGAAATCAGGATTTATACACATTTCCCTAACCTGGACACCTCATTACACTGTGACACTTGGATTGCCAAACCATTTTCTCAGGACCTCACTGCCCCAACCAGACTAAACTGCTGCAAGGGGCAGTTTGGTCCAAGTGGCAGGAGTCAGGGTGATCACTAAGAGCCCCCCAAAAACACCAGCAGAGACACAAAGATAACAAGAGAATCCCTTTTTCTACTCCAACAGAACTTCAAATGGACCAAAAGACAACTGCAGATTGAGAAGGGCAAGACTTGGTGATTCCTCACCATTATTTATTCCATTTCTCTCTCCATCATATCTTGGTGAAACAGTGCTCAGGAGAGGCTGCCACAAGCTGGGTGCAGGAATCCTCCTCTGCATGGGCTGGCGTCAGCACAGGGACAGCAGGAACAAGCAGGAGATGCTGAAAGAGGTGATCAAAGATCCCTGGGAATATCCCAGTCAGGTTTATGCCTTAGGATTTTTGCAGTAAACAGGGAAAAGTCACTTTAGAAATGGCAAAGGCAAATTTAAAACACTGAATGAAATTGGTCTTTTCCCTTCATTACCAAACACCAGTTTGGAACCTGAGATTCTCTTGCTTGTGAATGCTTCTTGTGTCTTCCCAAGTGGGACATACCCACAAGCAATTTTATAAATTGAAGACAAACACTTCAGTCACGCCAGCTTAACTTCACAGGCAAAACAAGAACAGCATTAACCCAGCATTCTTGAAGTAACATTTTAGTTTTTCTGTTAAAAAATAATTACTGACTGCGGGAGAAGAAAGGAATCATTTTGCTGTGATAATTGCAAAGCACACAAAAAAGGTAATTTTTTTGCCTGACTTACATTCAAAATGTCTCAGCTTTTACCAAACAGTCTTGGCTACCAACAGAAAGAAAGCACTGAAATATGCAAAATTTAAAAACTAGCAAGCAAATCCCTGAGAAGAAGGAACAAAAAAGAAGTGGGGGAAGGGGTGCCAGTGAATACAGAGATGTCACAGGCTGGGAGCTGCTTTTCTGAAGTCTCTTAGAAGTTCTCACCAGGGACAGCCCAGGAAAGCAATGGCATGAGGACATCCTCAAGGTCCAGCTCTCAAGCACACTTGAACCTCAAAAGCGAATCGTGGCAGTGCAGGCAGTGATGTTTGCAGCAGCTTCCTCACACACACTGCCCTCACACATGCTCAGAGCAGGATATTTAAGTGTTCTTTAGGCTCCCTTAGTGGCACTACAAAGCAGGGACAGCCCTTTCCCAGCCCGGATGAAGACCAGATATTCCAGCTCATTTTTACACCTGGCAGATATTGAAGATTATGTCGCAAATCATGAGACCGAGAGATTTCACCTTCTTAATCAAATCCACACCTGTACTCCAGACCTTTCACCCCAGTAACTTTTCCTGCCCTTGGTGTGAGGGTCTGTGTCCAGTGGCTGGTCACTCTCAGCCCAGGTAAGGACCATCTGTGACATGGCCTTGCTCAGGGCAAGCAGTTGGGTGGGATTTTTCCTGCTTCCCTTGCCATTGCCAGTATTCTCAATAAACACACTGCCAGTTGCACCAAAGTGTTCCCATTTCTAACACACTTAATTGGCACTTAAGGTTTTATTCTCTTGGGTAATGACTTGCATTGGAAATGGGAATAAATGGGACATGTTTCGGCTTAAAAAGTAGCAAACCTGGCAGGCTGCAAGTTCAGAGAGGCAGAAGGAAAGATTCCTTTGTATTTACAGAGCTGGGACAGGAGCTCCCTGCTTGAGAATCCAGAAAATAACTACAAAATCCACGGAAGAAAACACTCCTCCAAACCAACTCCGAGCCTCGTGCAGGACTTTCCGGAGCTCCAAATCACTCTGTTGAGGTGATGCATTTCCCAGCGCTGTTCTGAGCCGTACAGCCGGTCCCTACAGGGAGCACTTAGAGGATCCGCATCCTCTCCCTGCCCTCCCGCAGCCCGGGCCGGGGTGTCCCCTCGGCGCCGGTGACACCGGGGAGCCCCGGCCGCGGTCGGTGGGTGGCAGAGGAGGGCCCGTGTGAACCCCAGTCGCTGGGGACATTTTCTTCCCTGCGCGCTGACACGGCTCCGCTTTTGTTTCCTGAGTAAATAGAAAAGCCACGGTGGCAGGAAGGAGAAAGGCAAGCAGGGCTCGGCAAGCAGCGCCTGTTTACAATGACAAAGGGCTCTGCCACACTTAGGGGAGGAAATTTTCCTTCCAGACTTCAGGGCTCATTAAGTGAGTGGGCATAGCTAATAGGCTTTGTGTGCGAACGGCCCCAGCCTTGCAAGGTCCAGCTGTCACTGGGGCGAATGTCAAAAATAACAGCGGGCTCAGCCATTCTCCACCCCGCTCGGGCTTTAAAATTTATCTTTAAAAGGGGGAGGAGCAGGCAATGAAAAGTAGCAAGCAATTAATGGGAGACAAAAGCAAATGGACCCGCCGGGGCTGATTGGGAGGAGGGAAAAGTCCCCCGGAGCTGGGCTGGAGGGTCGGTGGGGAAGAAACAGAAAGCTGAAGAAGCCTCCTGCCAAGCAGGAACTCGTGGCGGTGATAAAAACGCACGGGGCAGGGCTGGGAGGATGCTCAGGAATTGCGGGTCCCGGCGGTTCCTCTCCCGGCTGGGCAGATGCAGCCGTCTCCTCGCCACGCGTCTTCGCTCCCCGAAATCTCCCTCGCAGATGGTGACTCCGAAACAGCGAGCACATGTCTTCCCTCGGATAATCCCGGGGTCAGGCTCCTCCGAAGTTTAGTCTCTCACTGCCGGCAGAAAGCTGACAAAATTATGCGGAAATAAATATGCTTCCATGTTTAACTTTTCTCTTTCACCCATCCAATCTCAGCCTGCCCTGAGATAATATTTGCATGCGTTTGGTTTATCCCCCTGTCAGCTCCGTCTGGAGGGAGACGCACAAATGGCTCGTTTGAGGGTATTTGTGATTCATGTGATGCATCATGGGGGAAAAAAAGGATTTAAAATCTCCAGACTTTTAATAGCTTACAGAGTCTTGGCACCCACAGTCCCACGGAACGTGCCCTGTTTTTAGCTGACCTCGAGCTGACTTTGATTTCAGACAGCAACATCCCACACTCCAGAGCTTTTCTTGTTTTAAAGGATGCACCCTTACTGCAAACCGAGTCACCTACGTTTTTAAACACAAGGGTACACCCCTTCACTTTTCCTGCTGAAAACTGTTTTTCCATGGATATTGCAGCTTTGGGTCCCTGCACCAAGGCGAGATTGTGCTTGATCAGCCTGAACTCATGACTTTTACACAGGGCTTCTACTTCTGAGTAGAAAAACGAGCTATGAGCAGTGGGTTCTGTATATCAGACTATTTAGGGGGTCAAACTATGGTTTTCAGACCAAGAAGTTTCCGTAGTTGTGAAACTCCTCTTGATCCCATGTCTGAAAAATGGAGTTCCTGAAACAAAGGCACTTGCAAGCGCTGGCCTTAGCACAAGGGTTTACCAAAAGGTTTAACATCATTTCTCTTTTTGGCAGTAAAAGTTCAACCCACAGCACTCCCAGCACTGCAGAATTACAGGTTGGGCCTTTCCTACCTCCAAGACCAGGAAAGCTCTAAGTGGCTGGGAAGGGCTGGGATGACCTCAACAGCGCTTTGAGGTCAAGGCAAAGGATGCCTGGAGGAAACTGCTCCAGAGGAATTCAGGGCACCTACTCCAGAGCCAGAGGAGATGCTGACACATCTGATTATGTTCTGATCTTAAACCACAGTAGCACACCTTTCCCCTTCCCCATTGCCTTCCCTGTTTTCTCATGTGCAGATATGTTGTGATAAAAGACAAGAAAACTCTTAGGAAGTTTTGGGTTAGTTTGAGCCCCAAAATGTGGCCACAGAAGAGGTGAATCATTCCTGGAAATCCTTGAGGGTGCCTGAGAACAGCACAGAAATTTTGCCTGAATGAGTCACGCTGGGGAGAGCTTGAGCTCTCAAAAGACGCAACAAACACCTTGATGGGAAGGAAGCGAAGAGAGGGAGCCTACTCCAAACACATCTGCTCAGATCCAGGGTTCAGCTTGTTGCACTTTATGGGGAAATCTGTGCAAACAAACAGTTATTGAATGGGTCAACTGAGCAGGGCGGCTGAAGGAGCGGAACAATGGGGCGGTTTATTCACTTAATGTATGCCAAGGCCATTCACCAGGCAAGCACCTCTCGAGGAGCCACGTGACAAACAGACTCAATTTGCCGTTTGCCGAGGTCGTGCGTTTGGGGTGCCACGGACAGCGTTTGTTAATGGGAGTGACAAGGACAGGAGCGAGGGAGCGGCCGCATTTTCCAGCACTCCACGTGTTGGGGTTTTATTCTCTTAATCGCACCTTGGGAGGAGAGGGGGTTTGCTGAGCTCCTCACTGAAATCTGATGCTTGTACCTGCATTTTTTTTACCTCTCCAAGCCCTCTGGAAAGCTTGAGAAGCCGATGTGTGCTGCACACAATGCCACTGGTGTCCTCTGTCACCAATCTCTGTCACCAGTGTCACGTCAGGGGGATTTGGGTCCAGCAGCAAAGGCAACACGGAGCCATTGGCATCTGGGGAAGAGAACACAAAAAGCAGGGAATGAATTCGGGGTTTCATTAGTCAGTCTCAGCCTTCTGGATGCTGCAAAGCACTCAGAGATTCAGCTGTACAAACAGTGGGTTTGAAAATTCATCCTCCCCTTCTGCCCAAGGACCCTTCATGGCCACTCACAGCTTCCCTGCACTTATTTGCTATTCAAACAGATTTGATGGATAAGTTTTCTTTCAAGTAAAGCAAGTTGAGGGACCATGGCAGTCTGAAGTTGGAGTCTCTCTGCTGAGTGGAAGTGATCACGGCTGCAGTTGATCCCTGCTTGTTGATGGAGGGTTTGTCCAACTCTCTCTAACGTGCAAAATCCACTGCTGGTAGTGAATGAGCCCTTTGACAAAGGAACTGAAGGAGCAAAGGTGGTGGGACAGGGTTGACACCATTTGCACAGTCAGGTGGGGGTTTGCTCTGGGTGAGACAGCACAGGTCACCCAGAGCAGTCAGACAGCTGGTGAGCAGGATCTAACCACTTCTGTGAGGTATTACCCCAGATTTTCAGCATTAGACAACAGCAGGGACATACAGGAAGGAGAAGAGGCTGATGAAGAAGGAAAGGAACGAGAGAGAAGAGGCAGGAAAGGGAGAAGACAGACAGGGCAGGATGGTGCTGCACCGGCGGGAACATCCTGCACCCCAGGCTTGCTTGGCTAGAGGCTGGGCCAGCCGGGCTGATGAGCCCCAGTCTGCCCAAAGACGACGGAGGTTTGGAGGACAGACATTGTGCAGCTCACCTCTCCTCCCGCACCCAAAGCCCCCTTCCCCCTCGGGGGGACTGACAGGATCTCCTGCGCATCTGTATGCAAATCACAGGCTGACGCACCGGGAGAGGCACTTTGTTCCGAGCATCCCCGGCACAGCTGCTCCTCTTCCCGGGGCCAGGACCGAGCCCCTCCGGCCAGACACACCGCGGGGCTCGGGACGCGGCCACACCAACCAAAGCACGGCACAAATTTAGGCAAAGACTCCCCCCGTGTGCCCGTTCCACAGCCAGGGTCTGCCGTGAGGTGTTGAAGGGTCTTGGATACGGACAGGGAAAAATCCACCTGCCTTTATAAAGTATCGGGGTAGGTCTTTGGGAAGGCAGAAGGTAAAGAGGGACAACGCCTTGTTAGAAGACTAAACCAGAGTATTTTTTGTGTTGATGTGGCTCCTCGTGTCCAGTCCAGTGCCTGGCTGGGAAACAGTCTGCTTCCAGACTGGAAGAACATTTCTTGCACCTGAGACTTGGTGACAGAGCTTCAGTCTCTCCAGCCCCAGAGACACAAAGCACAGCCCCCCCAAACACAATACCTTTGGATTTCTTCCATGTCTCAGCCAAACCACTCCTCCTTCTGCCTTCTCTTTGGATTTTTTTTTTTTTTTTCAGTTAGGAACCCATCATATTCTGGGAAAAAAAAAAAAAAAACCAACCCAACAGTGTCTATTGTCTCAAAAACCTGTTCGTTTTCAGCAAGAAGTGTTTACAGGGCCCCAGTGAGTTCCCGACATCTCTGCAAATGGAGAAACCTGAAACACTCTGGCAGGTGATTTTTCAATCGACAAGACAGGAGACAAGAAATCTCTTCTGATGTAAAATGAGCCATTGCTCCCCAAAACAGAGACCAAGGTTTGAGCTGCTGGCCCCGAGGAGTGTGGGGTGACTGATGGGATGGGCAAACCTGGGCAGCCACCACCTCCCTTCCTCACTACTGGAAATTACAGCAAATATGGGGGAGCAATGGAAAACACCCCATTAAGGTGTGTTGTGCTCACAGAAAACAAAACAACCCCAAAAGGTGGCTTTTTACCAGCATCAGGTTATAGTTTGGCTCCATTTGTGGCCAGGGTGACCAACCTGTGTGCAAACCCCTCGTGCCTCTCTGGTGCATCTTCCACCCGAGTTGTCATTTGCAACTCAAACAGCCGGTGCCTCGGGGAATCTGTTTATTTTCTCCTTTCTGCTGGACGAGATTCTCTGGCTCAACACTTTATAAAAGCAGATTTTATTTTTCCCTTCATCCCATGCGACAGATGCAAATGGGGAACAGTAGGATGCCAGCTTATCTTTTATTTGTGCTTTTAGGTTATAATTGCAGTCTGAATCAGACTTTTAAGTTACGCTACATTCTGCCTCAGCAGAGAAAGGGAGAGGAGCGGAAACAGGGAATGATCCCTTGAAGTTCAGTACCACCAAGCAGCTTTGCTGACATACAAAAAGGCATTTGCAAGTGTTCCTCCCATTCGTTAAAGGCACAAACTATTGCCATGATGAAATATAAAGAGAGTTAATTGAGATGGGGGGCCCGGGGATGTGGGGGAAAATCGAACAAGAAATGCTGCTTCGGTTCCTATGTGACCATTGTGCTCACGGTCAGGTATCCATTTCCTAGCCCTGATTTGGGGGAGTTCAGAGTGTTTTACCTCACCCCAAAAACCAGCATTTCGGTGGGCTGCAGATCTGAGCTCTCCAGCCCACATGAAGCCCATCTCCCGGTGCAGCCCTGCACGGAGCTGGTGCGGGAATGTCACCTCTGCCTGTCTGCTGCCACCGCATCCCGCCGGGGCTGGCGAGCCGGCCCTGCCCTGACCTGCCTGAACACTTCCGCAGGAGCCAGGGCTGCAACACAGCACACAGCAACACAGCCAGGGCAGGCCAATACAGGAATACAGCCAGGGCTGCAACACAGCAACACAGCAACACAGCCAGGGCTGCAACAGCAACACAGCAATACAGCCAGGGCAGGCAATACAGCAATACAGCCAGGGCTGCACACACAGCAATACAGCCAGGGCAGGCAATACAGCAATACAGCCAGGCTGCAACACGAATAGCCAGGGCTGCAATACAGCAATACAGCCAGGGCTGCGATACAGCCAGGGCTGCAGTACAGCAATCCCAGCCCCGCCGGCTGCTCCGGCAGCGTGCGAGACACCTGGAGAGCCCGGCCAGCCGCTCCCTCCTCCTCCTCGCCCTCCGCAGGGATGGAGAGTGTGAAGTTATAAATCCCCAGCAACACGGGCTTAGCCACGGAAAGGGTATTTGCGCTCAATGCTGAGTCCTAATTTCCTTTTGAAGGCTCTACATGTTTGATTAGCCAACTTCAGCAGCCCCATAGCATCAGGTCAGGGTAATTAGAGACCTTGTGTTAATGAGTAAACAATGACTCAAAAGCCTAATTGACACTTCCAAGCCCGTGCACGTTGCTAATTGCCAGAGCCAGACCCGCGGCCCCTGTGCTAACCCGTGTTAAACCCTCCCCATGAATACGAGTTATCCCCTGCACTGGCAGCCGGGGACTCTCCAGCAGCGGGACAGGGCAGGGAACGCGAGGGGCTGGGACGAGCCCTGCCCCACGGCAAGTGTTGGAATGGGTGCTGTGTGCCTTTCTCCCGGCCAAAGGCCAGTCCCGAGGCTCCCGAGCAGACAATGCCAGCGCGGCCCCGGCAATGACCCCGCAGGACCACCCTGCTCGGAGGGCGAGGGCAGGCGGACCGCAGCCCGGCAGCCTCTCAATCTTCCCGGCCAAACAAAGCCGCAGTGGGGGCAGCGGCTCCCGGGGAGCGGCCAGGGCACGGCTGGCTGGTGGGAAGTGTCAAGAGCGGGTCGCACGGCAGAGAGCCCTGGAGGAGCAGTGCGACAGGGGGGTGAAAGGGCAGCGCTCCCTTCCCACCAGCCGCCTCCGCACGCCTCGGCTCGCTCCTCCTGCCCTTTGCTCCTCTTGTGTTCCTGCTCCACCCAGCCCGGCCTCGGAACGAGGGAAATCCCAGCACAATTCATGGGGCATTTCTCGCCCAGATGATTTACGGACACAGCATGCTGGACATGGGCTGGACATGGACTTAAACTCAGCTTTCACACCCCTGGCCTTGGTCGCAGAAAATTTGGGTGTTATTCAGGCAGTTGGACTAGATGATCGTTGCAGGTCCGTTCTAACTGAAATATTCTATTTCTATCTATTCTATTCTAATTCTAGTCTAGTCTAGTCTATTTCATTCCATTCTTTTTTTACCCAAAAATAACCCCCAGAAGAGCTAAAAGTGCCTCTTTGTCTGATCCCGGTTGCAGATCTAGTGCAGTCCATCCAGGCAAACTACACTGACAAACTCAGCCCAAGGATCAGGCCTCATCCCACGGGAGCTCAGCCTCAGCTAGGGTGTGATGGAAACACCAAATCAACCTTCATTTCTTTCCTCTGCACACAGCAGGGGCTGAAACCTGTCTCATCAAGTAAAGCCTTCCTTAAATTAGGTTGATATTATGGACTTAAGAAGCTCCTGTGACAGGATCGACACAGACAGGCTAAAACAAACACCTGAGCTGAAAGCAGAGGTGCGGGCGAAAGACAGCAAGCCAAAGAGCTTTGAAATGCCCCCCAGCTCACAGCTTGGGTGTCCTGGTGAGAGACATCCCTGTGGCTCTGCCTTTGCACAAAGGAGAATTAGAGATTGGAAGTGGGAAATGGGTGTTTCCTTCATGTCAAAAAGAGACAAAATCCCCTCACCAGAAACCACCACCCGCCGCAACAAATTTGCCAGCCAAAATCTGCTCCTCCCCAGCTGATTTCCCATCCACGTATCCATCTCTAATCATGAAAATTAATCGTGAAAATTAATCGTTTTGAGGCATGCTGGTATTGGCATACCCTGATGCCTGGGTGAGGGCAGCACCACTTTGTCCCTGCGAGCAGAGCTGTCCCCAGCCCCTCGTGTCCCCATCCCAGGCTCCAGAGTCCCCGGGCAGTGTCCGGGTGTGAGGGAGCATCGGGCACGGAGCAGATGCATACTTCTATGTGAGACTCACTAATGGCCTTTCAGGTACAACATTATTATTTTCCTCTAATGGCTGCTTTTCTCTTTCTTCCTCGCTGGCTCATAAAAGGCACATCATAACTACAGAGGGGGGGAAAAAAAAAAAAGGCAAAAGCTTTGCAAATTACAGCAATCAGAGAGCCTGGACCATTAGCAGCATCTGGGACTGCATTTTAATAACAGTGGACACTTTCTTTGAAACAATTACAGCTAATAATGAATTAGGATTGACTGGGCTGTAAACGTTTCAAATTGCAATTCAGAGACTGTCACTCCTCACCATCCCCTTCTCGCTGGAAAAAGCCCTCTTAATACTCGTTACTCCGTGAGGATCTCGGGAGGAGATGAGGCTCTCCGTGGCCGCCAGTGCAAAGTCCTGCGCTGTGGTCTCATCCTGAGCTCTGATGGATTTGGGATCTTGCCTCCAAATGCAGATGCTTCAGGGAAGGTTAACAGTGTAAATTGATGTATCAGGGTGGATTGTCCTGGTCTTTTTTAACTAATCCCAATTTAAGGGTGGATCAGCAGGCTGCCCTTTTCTGTGCAGGAACAGCTTTCCGAAGGGATGAGGGGATAGCTCCTCCCTAAGCCACACTGAGGAGTTGCTGTGGCCCTGGGGTGTCCTGTGTACAGCTGCCTCAGCCCCCACGAGCCCGGCGCTTCCCTGACACTGCAGCTCAATTTATCCCCGTATTCCTGTCCCATACTCTGGGGCTGGGGCTCAACCTTCACATATACCACAGCTCAGACTGTACCCCAAGGTGGCTCAAAATCCATCACAGCCTGGAGCCTTTTCTGCCTCATGTAGGGCATGAGACCCTCCAGTTGTCGGGAATTTAAAATGTGTGCGAGTTTAATATACACCAGAAAAGTTATTTGAGAATATGTGCTCTTTTCACCTTGTTTCTGGGGGTTGCACTGGCTCTGCAACACTTGGGAACACACCAGGACAGAGCCACTGCTGGCTCAGGAAGTCCCCGTGTCCCCCGTGTAGCTCCAGACCCCAGACAGAGCAAGGACAGAGCTGGGGGTCCCTGGGGCTCAGTCCCCCCCATGGCCAGCACAAGCCCCTCCAGCTGGGTTGTGTGTCTGCATCAACCTCTCGCTGCAGCTGCCTCAACAACACAGGTACCGAAGAGAAGTTAAGAAGAAAAAAAGCATCAATCCCTTCCCTTTTGCTGGAATAAAAACCCTTCCTTTAAAAGGCAGCAGATATAGAGGGGGAGATTGAGAGCAGGGAACACTCGGGGCCCTCTGTGGGAGCGCAGATGTGCTGTAAATGGGGTGCTCAAAGCCCCTTCTCTCCCGAGCTGGCAGGTCCTAAAAGGCCACTTGTTCTGCAAGTTGGCTGCAGTCTCACCCACCGTGTCACCCCAGGTCCCGAAGATCATTCACACGGGCTGATGCTCATCCCCGTTCCCAGGAGGGTCACCGGTCACACACACTGAAGCAGAGGGGACATGAAGAGACAACGAGGACCCCAAATCTCCCCCAAGCCCAGCCCTCCCCAGGGGAAAAAGAGCATATGCAAAGATGAAAGGAGGCAAAATCAACCCTAAGCGAAAGAAACCCCACGCTCCTGTGTCTGACACACCCTGAGGAACAGTTTCGTGTCTATTCCTTGATGACATTTGAGTTTTGAAATGCTCAGCAAGATGCTCCAGTGCCAGCAAGCCACAGACCGTGGCTGCCACCTCTGGCACCCCAGGCACACCTTTCCTTCCACCCAAACCTGCCAGCTTTCATCAACAGCATCTCCCTCCCATCTTTGGGAAACCTGAAGGCTGGCACTAAGCGTGCCTGGCAAATGGCTGCCTGTTTTACAGGGATGGCTCACACCAGCCTTAAAACTGTAATTATAGAAGAATAACAAGGCTCTAAAGCTCAGAAGCACTTAGATATTTTCAAGCCGACCAACGAGGAAGTTACAGCTGCTGTAATTAAACGTGACACGGAGAAGTCAAGCATTAAACGCAGGTTCATTAAGAAAGCGCAGGGACTCGGTGATCCATAAAGGCAGGACCTTGTAGTTGTGGGCCAGCTGGGGAGAGATTCAGAGAGGGGAAGTCTCACCCATCTATCTCGAAAAGGCAGCGCCAAAGCTGCTAATTGTGTTTGCATGATGATAACGAGCCACTGGCAGGACTTTCTGGAGGACAGCTCAGCTGCTGGCTGTGGTTGGGTTTCCCAGGCCACCAGCCCGTGATGGGACACCAGCCAGGCCCGGTGTGGGGCCAGCCCCTGTGCCCACAGCACCCAGAGCTTCCCTTGCACCTCTGTGCGCGAGCTCACCCACATGTGAAAAGACAGTGGAGAATTTGGGATCCTGCCTTCTCCTTCCTGGTTCCCTCTCAGCCTCCATCCCCTCAGGGTGCTCCAGGTACCCAGCCCAGAGCCCTCAACCTCTCAGGAGCCTGTAAATGAACATGCACTAATTAAGCAGCTCTCTGGGCTGGTTCCTCAAGTCCTGCAGGAACTGGAGTGAAGCATCGCAGGCAGGGACCATCTTGGGGTGCTTGAGAGGAGCAGAGATGGGAAATTCTGTGATTCCAACTGCAGGGTGCTGCACTTGGTAGTCTTCAATATGCAGACCCAGCAGCCATCTGTGTTTATGACACGACAAAACCCTAAACCCAAGAAAATGCTCTCGTTATTTAGGTGCTGCTCCACCTGCAGATGCCTCGTGCTTCCCAAAGGGCTCTCGCTGGGTGCAGGGCAGGATGGGGCACAGCCAGGTGGTTGGGCATGGGGCAGGGCTCTTCACTCTAAATTTAGCTAGCCCAAGGCTGTTTCCACACGGGAATGGCAGTGGGATAGGGAGGCAGCCGGGCACACTGGGACCCCCACAACTCCCCATGCAGCATCTTGGGGACAGGAGCCACAACCACAGAAACAGGACCATAACCTACCACCCCACTGAGACCCCGGGGGAGAAAAACCCACCTGGGGGGGTGTGGGGGTGTGGGGTGTGGAAACATGCCACAAATAATAGACACTAATCCTCAACCACCCCAGACCTGAAAAAAAAAAAAAAAATAAACTCGATCAAGATGCAGAAGAGAGGACGAAGAATAGAAGAAAGGAGGATGAACAGCACGACCCCCCCTGACCCGGAGCGTGCAGCCCCGGCTTTGTGCGAGCCCCTTCCCCCCTGTGCCTGCCCTACAATCAGGGCAGCTGCCTGGAACGGGGCCGGCTGCCGTGGAGGAGAGGGCAAGGGGGCAGAGAGTAATTTATTTACTCCTCACAATGTGCTGTTTGAACAGACTCCCAAGAAAACCGAGGAGGAAGCAACACTCTGCCAGGGGGAGGAGGAGGGGGATGCGGGGCTGGGGGAGATGGTCCTAAATGGATTAAAAATTTACCCTGCAACTGTGGGGCTTTAATTGATACAGGGGGAGGGGGGGAGCAGTAAAATTTCCCTCTAATTGTATTAAAGATACACTAATTAGGTTGATTAAAACAGAGAGGCTGTTTCTTTCTTTCCCAGAAGGCCTAAGGGATGGTGATGGGGAGGGGGAGAAGTGCAAACAGATTGGAGTTTAAAAAAAAGAATACAAGAGAGAGAAAAGTGCTCAGGCCTTGTGAGAGGTGCAGACCCATCAGCTGCCCGGGGCACCATCAGAGCAGGAGCAGTCTTCCAGGAATGGTAGGACGGCCAAAGCTTCAGCTTGTCCCCAGAAATGAGGTGCCAAGGTGGCAGAGTCACTCTCAGCATCTCCAGTACCCCCAAATCCGGGGTTTGTTCAGCTGCAGTGCCCTAAATTTGGGGTTGCATTAATTTTGGCCTTGTTTTGTGAACTTTGGATCATCCTTATCTACACAAATGTCTATAAATCCTGTGGGTAAATAGATGTGCACATATAGAAACTTTAAAATACAAGTTCTTTTTTGCCACAGAAAGAACGAACCTAACGCAGCGGTTTAACTGCACAGTCCCTACCCAGGTGATCCCAACCATTAGAGAACGAACACACTGAAAGGGAGACGATGGGCAGGTTCATCTCCATCACTGAACCCTCCCACTGCAGGTGCTTTCCTCCTCTTTTCACCTTCTGATCTCATTTCTCGCTCCCTGATGCCAACCCTCAGCCCGGAGCCCACTGAGCGGGGTGTGACATCCCCTCTGAAACCCTCTGTGAACTTCTTACCTGGTTTGAGAACCCACCTGACCTTTCCTGCTGCCTAAGAAGGACAGAGAAGTACTTTTCAGCCTGGGGAAAAGTTTCCCCTGTGAAAGGTTTTATTGCTCGTGTATGAGGCAGTTGCTAATTGATCTGTCAAATGGCCAAGCTGTAAAACGGGAATGGCAAATAAAGGGCTGTGACTTTAAGGGAGATAAACAATATTGTGTCGGGTTTGGTTTTTTTTTTTTCCCCTTCCTTCCTCTTCCAAATGACCATTTTATCCTTAGTCTGAAACCGCGGGATGAAGGGCAAACTCAAATTGAGGAAGGAAGCTTGATGATTTCTGATGCTTCCATTACTGCATAATCAAGGACTAAAACTGCAATCAACAGAACCGCCTTTGCAACCCAGCAGCTTTCAAAAAACTCAAGTGAAAGGGAGATAATTTTCTTTGTGGGACTTTATGTTCCTGAGCCACCACCTCCCTTCCGCCTTATTTCTTAATGTTTGTTTAGGAAAGAGAAGTGGAGGGCTCCAAGGAGACAGCGGGCTCAGATGAGCGCAGTAAAGTGTGGTTTAGGTTGGAAGGGACCTTTAAAGGTCATTTATGCAGAGGTCGAGTGCAGAGTGATGAAGGACAAAGGCATTGCAGCCCTGAGAAGGCAAGTGGTCACCACAAAATGCTGGAATGGTTTGGCTCGGAAGGACCTCCGAGATGGTCTCAGTGCCCTGCCAGGAGCAGGGACACTCTCTGCTAGAGCAGGTGCTTTGTGTTTGAGCAGCAAAAGTGCCACTTTCCATCACCCCACCCAGAACTTGGAGTGAGCCTCTCCTGCAGCAGGAGCTGGTGGTGGGAGGACCCTGGTTTGGCTGCAGCAGGTTCCTGCCAGGTGCTGTGACAAGAGATCAGAGGTGAAGTGACTGGATTTCCCCTGATCCAGTGACACCAGCCAAGTGCTACCCTGAGCCTTGGCTGTGCCCATCCACATCCCTGCAGCCAGGGGCTTTGAACCCGAATATAAAACCTCTGCATTTTCCTCCATTTTCCCCCTCTAATTGAGGCACTGCAGAGGCTGTGGCAGGGAAAGGGTGTGCAATTGCTGGGGCTGCAGCAACAAGCAATGCAGCAGAGCCTGGATCCTTTCATCTCGCAGTGACGGGGTGCACACGGCGTGCTCTCCTCTTGAAAGCAGCTCTTGTCTTCAGAGGCTTCCCCAGCCCCTTTGACAAACACCTCAAGCCTTTGTAGGTGACTATCACACTCTGCCACAAGTGACACGTCCCGCCAGCTCTTCCTTCCCTCCCCTGCACAAAAAGCATCACTTGAAAGGCAGCTTTTGATGGCGTTTGACTCGGCCCGTTTCCGAGCAGCCTCGGAGCAGCAGCAGTTGGCTCTGGCTGGAGGGGCCCTGTGCATGCCCAGGGTGTGCCAGGGGCTTGGGAGGGTGCTGCTGGCTGCTGTCAGGTGGGAAACACTCGGAAACAGCCCACCCTGGTGTATTGCAGGGCTGTCTGCCCCCCTCCAGCTCCACACACACCTGGATGAAGCACCGGGACAATTCCCTGTGCTCATTTCGGTGTTCCAAGGCAGCCCTGCTTGAACCAGGGAGAGGGACACATCAGCATCATCACCCACCTCCCAACTTGCTCCAGCTTCACCCCCCACCAAGTCTCCTCTTGCATGTACCACTCTGACTCTCAAGAATCAAAAGGGAATAAAGCTCTCAGTGCACCATCCCATGGTTACACAAGCCTTTCACACCACAGAAATGACAGCTGAGGTTGTGAGACAGTGGCAACCTCAGCTCGGCTGCCCACGTTGCCCCTTGCTCACAGCTTTCAGTATACACAAACCTGCAATTTATTTTTTCAGTACTACTATGTTTGCTGGGAAATTAAGTTTTAGAAGGACTAAAAATATTAACAAATTTAGGCTGAGAAAATGGGAGGAGGAGGAGGAGAGCCGATTTTAAAAATGTCAAAACACTCAGATGCAGCATTTTTAATGAAATGTTTCACTTTAGAAATGCCAAAACATTTTGTTTTGACATTTTCAAAGTGAAACTTAATGATTTTTTTTTTCTTAGTAACATCATGGATTGCTTATAACCTGAGTTGAAGAAAAAGGAATGCGGAGAAAACTTTTCACCATGCTTCCAGCAACACTTGACATAGAAAGAGCATTTTCTTCCTGCTTCCAGCCATTTTGCCAACACATTTAGGCACTTTCTGTTTCACTTCACATTGCACCAATGAGTTTCCCTCCCTTTTGCACTGAAAACAGGCTCACACCTTCTGGAGGATCTGCTGCCCACTGCTGCTCTCCTGGCCCAAACAGCTTTTAACACAAGCAGCTTCCTTGGAAGCTGAGCTTCCTCCTTGCTGTTCAGGTGCTCAGCATCTGCAGAGTGAAACCTCTCCCTGTGCCATCACTCAAGCCAGAAATCACCTTTTACCTTTGTCTCTGGCCACACTTTGGATCTGCATGATCCAGATGAGTTCATGACTTTACCTGGAGTGCTGTGTCCAGCTTGGGAACCCTCAGCACAAGAAGGATGTGGACCTGTTGGAATAAGTCCAGGGAGGGCATGAAGATGCTACAAGAGCTGGGGCTGCTCCAGAGCCAGGCTGGGAGAGCTGGGGGTGTTCACCCTGGAAAAGAAGAATTTGAGGAGACCTTAGAGCCCCTTCCAGTGCCTAAAGGGGCTCCAGGAGAGATCAGGAGAGTCTTTGGACAAGGGCGTGGGCAGGACAAGGAGGAATGGCTTCACACTGACATAGAACAGCATTAGATTGGATATTAGGAAAAAATCTTCCCTGTGAGGATGGTGAGGCCCTGGCAGAGGGTGCCCAGAGAAGCTGTGGCTGCCCCATCCCTGGAAGTGTTCGAAGCCAGGCTGGATGGAGCTTGGAGCAACCTGGAGTAGTGGAAGGTGTCCGTGCCCATGGCAGGGGATGGAATGAGATGGTTCTCTAAGGTCCCTTCCAATCCAAACCATTCTGGGATTCATCATTTGGTATCCCACCCAAACCTCGTGCAGGACGAGGGGACAGGGTTGGTTCACAGCCAGCAGCATCCTGAGCCCTCTCCTCTGCACACACAGCCATAAAATGGACCATGAAAGTTTATCAGCCATGAACCAAATGGCTGTTTACATGTGTTTATTATGCTCTTATTTGTGGCCTGCAGCCATTCTCCTAATGCCTTGCTCATCACAGTCACTGTCCTGTGCTGAGACCCTGCAGTCTAATCTGACACTGACCAGTGCAGGCCTGGGGATTGGGAAGGTGTTTCTGGAATCAGCCTGCATGGAAAGGACATCAAGAAGCAGCGGAGTAAAACTCGATCCCATGGGACCATCAGGAACCAGGCATTTCCACTCATTTGGAGGCATTGGGTGAGGACTCTTCAGCCTGGCAAGAGACCCCATCACATGGCATAAATCCAGGCCAAAGGGCCCCTCTGGATAAAGCAAACATAAACAGAAAGAGTTGCAAGCGGTGAAAGGAATAAAGAGAATCTCAGATGCCCAAAATGAAGTGAATTTGATACCTCTGTAGCCTCCTTGGGTGAGGTCCCAGCCCGAGGGATGAGTGGCTACAGTGGGAGAGCTCCAGAGCTGGAGCAGTTTTAGCCCTAGGAAAGGAGGATGAATGTTTTCTCCCCACAGAAAAAGAGCTGATTCCTTGCAGGGAATGGCTGATGCAGCTGTGGGCAAACACATAAATCCAAAACATGTCAAAAAAGAATAAACCTGTATGAGGAAACAAATGCAGGTTTTGGTCACTTCTTGCTGGAAAACACACACCCAAAGAGGCAGCAAGGACAGCTGGTGGCATCACTCCATGGGAAGCCAAACCCAGCAAACCCTGGCAAATTTTCACTGGGGGAAGGCAGGAGCCCAGATAACCCTGGCCAGCCACTGACCTGCGCTGGGCCAAGGTGGAGCAGGGTCAAAGCTCAGGAGAGGGTGATCCAAGCCCTGCGCAGCCTTTTCTCTCCCAGGCTCAGACACGTGTCCCACTGTGGGACACTTCTCTTTGCTCAGTGCAGAAGAGATCAAAAATAATGAACTGCTTGCACACTCCCTGCATATGCAGACCTGTTTACATATGGAAATTAAATCCTTGGGTAGGCAAAGCCAAGCACATCCAATGGATTTACATCAGGCTCCTTACCAAGGCTTGCTTGGAAGTGTCTCCACGGTGCAAAGGCTCATGGGCTGAGCCACAGGGTCCTCAAGGGGGTGGTGGCAGGGGACAGGGAAGTGTTTGAGGATGCTCTTGACCACAGTGGCACTGTGGTTATCTCTGCAGCAAGGCCAGCTCCGTGCTCCTCAGAGTGGGGACTGAACCCAAACCCCTCCATTTGCTAACAAGGGTTCTGCATCCTATTTAAAGGACAGTGCTGCCTTAAGCAATTTACTCATTTCTAATTAGGATTATTCAGTATAGAGGGTTTTGCACTTGCAGCTGAGTGCTCACAACTGGCCAAAGGCTCAGCGAGGAAAAGAGCTTCAAACCCATCCCCTGCAAGGAGAGGTGGTTTGTGGCAGTAAAAACTACAGGGAGAAAGCAACAGCCCCCAAAATGTGAACTGTCCCTTTAATTTCTGTCAAGGCTAAAGCCCACAGACTACAAAAACAACATTTTAATTTAAATTCCGATTCCACATTCATTCATGGGAGCTGGCTCCGAGGGGGATTTCATTAAAGGCTTTAATAGTTTATAGGACTTGTCAGATCCGGAAAGGTTATGGAGCAAATGCATTTTCTCTGCTTCCAGAATTTCAACAACGGCTCGGTAAACAAATTTACCATGAAAATGCAAAGAGTCCAACCTTGTACAGACAAGGAGAAATGAACTTCATCTGAGTGACTTAAAGGCATCAAGATTCACTCTCTGTCCCTTCCCAACTTGATTCCCTCCACTCTTTTCCCTTGGCATGCTGTGCAGCTTCAACATATTTCTTTTTTTTGGTGGAAAATCAGAAAAGGAGAAACTTCTTTTTCCATGGATCACACTTGGACTCAGAGCTATTAAAAATAATGGCAGCTTCAGCAGCAGTGCAGGGATGAGGGGCTTAGAGGGGCTGCCAGAAGCAGCTCTCATCCAAGATCAGCTCAGACCTTGAACTTCTGATTGACTCAGGACAGGGGGTGATGCAATGAGATCCTGTTTTTCCAGAAATCCCTGGGTGTTGGAGGAGATGTGCTAAGGGGTGAAGGTGGTGGTGTGGTTGGGAGAGTGAGCTGACAGGAGAGTTTACAACAGCCACACCTTTGCTCCTGTCCCATCAAGGTTCTCACGAGCCCTGCCTCAGGTTCTTCACCAGCCCTTCCATTCAGAAGAGAATGAAGCTGTTTTGGTTGAACAGCCATAAATGCACAAGTTCTGACAAAATATTTTTCCAGAGTCTTTTCTACCTGCATTTTAGCCCTTGACAAATCGGCTTGAGGGCCAGTCCCAATGTCAGGCCCAGGAAGGAGCCCCCCAAGGCTGGGCTGTGCAGGCAGATGTCCCACCTTGGGGACACAGTGCCAGGGCTGCAGGATCCGTGCTGGGGTGGCTGCACTCACCAGTCAGTGTTTGGGCATCACTGGTGAGAGCCAAACTGCAGGAATCAAAGGCTGATGCCTTGGCAACCGAGTCGTAGCAATGCTGAATAAAGTGAAGAAAAGGCCTCTTGTTTTTGGATGAGCTCTGTAAACAGAGATGAATGTCAGAGGAGATTTTGCCCGAGCATCGCTTAGAGGCTGTATAGTGGCATCACAGAGAGAAATCAGCTTGGAGAAAATTATAGCTAATGCAAACCTCCAACCAAAACCTTTTTTTCTGTTAGAGGGTAAGACAAGTTGATGACTTTATTATTATTATTATTACGATGATTATTTTCCCTCCTTATGACTTTGCAATTTGAGATTGACAGGTCCTAACACAGCTGCTCTGGATGCTTTCCCAGCTCCACAAAGAGACAGGCAGAGTGAAAAGCAGTCGGGCGGTTCAAGAGCCGCTGGCGGGGCGGGAGTGGGACTGAGCAGCTCCAGCACAGAGACCCCATAGATGTGGGACCCTGTGCTGAGAGGTGTTGAACATCTGGGAGTCCCTTTCACTGGGAATAGGCACTGCAGGTGGCTGGGATGTGGCTGGTAGCTATGCTGTAATTAGAGGAAGCTGGGGAGAGGAGCAGATTTAAATCAAATGACTACTGAGTTAAAGCATGAGAATTCCTACGTAATGGTGCATTAAATAGCCTAAATATTTCTCCTCATGAGTTACTCTAATAGCTAATAGCTCTCATTTCAAGGCAGCGTTTTCTGTGATTCTCCTTCATCTAGATTTTTCTTCCTAGTTGGCAAGTACCATAGTAAAATTTCCTCCTCCAATGAGTGGTTTTCTTCAAATGATCCAAGTTCCTCAGGACATTAGCTTGGTAAACTCTGGTTACATTGACCAAGAGTGAAACTTCAAACAATTCACCAAACAGAGTCTTAAAAGCACCTCAGGGTTTATGGCTATACCTGGGAGACATGGATGGATGGATGGATGGATGGATGGATGGATGGATGGATGGATGGAGGACGGAGGATGTGGTCTCAGGGTCCTACAGACACACCTGGGACACACAGACTGTTATTTGTGTCACACAGCCTGGAGGGGTTTCTGAAGACTCATCTATCCCAGCTCAAGAAGGGTCACAGATGATGCATCTCTTACAAGGCAGTGAAAACGTGTGCCTTTAGCCCAGCTGGGTGTGATCAGCACGGCAGAGCAGAAAGTCAGAGAGGAGACCAACAAGAAAAGCTCTGGGTATCCCTGATCCAACCTGTTCTGAGCAAGGGTTTGAAGTTAACTCAGGATGTTGGAGCCTTCCCCAGTGAGGCTTTAAAAACCTCCAAGGGTGTAAATGGCAAAATCTTTCTGCCTGCGTGACTTTTGCTAAACCCTGTCTCCTTCACCAGGAGCCACTTTACCCTCTTGGCTGTGAGGCAGCAGTTTATACCACAACTTCTGGACTGCTGTGATGTGTGGTTTCCTGAGAGCATCCCCCTTCTCATCCCCATGGACACTTGCAGGTGTTTCCCATGCAGATTGCTGGAAGCGGGAGCGTGCACAGAAAATTCTCTCAAGCCGTTCATTGAAGCCTTCTAAGTGACCTCAGCCCGGCCAGGGCTCTGAGCTGACCCAAAAACCCAGAGCCAGCAGCAGGAAAATACTACCCAGAGAGAAATCACAGAGAAATAGGAAAATTTTTCCCTGCTGCCATCTACAGTTTGGAGTGCGGCAGAGGGCTGGGCTGAGAGCCCGGGGAAGGGAAAGGCTGAACTACAGTGTCTATCACAGCTCTTCCCAGCCAAGGCTCCTCCAGCAGCTCCCGGGAATCTGCTGCCATCTACTGATGCGAGGGCGGGGCCACAGGGATCAACAGGCAGGATGGAAATAACTTCATGGCCATCCCCAGAGACTGGAACGGCAGATTGAGTCCCCACTCTAAAATCTTCTCCTCAGAAGAGGTGCAAAGTTGAGGTGCTGCACAGCGTGTCCTGCTCAGCAGCTTCTCCTTGGCTGAAATGTGGGGAGCAGCTGGAATATCCTCAGGCACCTCCCTGGGGCTTCTTTAAGCTGGGTTTTCCACCAATATGTCATTGCTCCTTTCTGCTGTAAGAGGCACCCTGAAACCCAGTGACTGTGGTACCCATCACCACACCATGTACCACTCTAATGTGATTTTTAGTGTCCTTGAGGATTTTCTCCCAAATCCTGGTGGAATAGAGCCCTGCCATGCCAAAACACTGGAAACAAGACATGTATCCAGGGCTGGGTGTCCAGGAGGATACCTGCCTCCCTAAAACTCACCCAGAACTAAAAGCTTTTACACAGTGCTTTTGAAGCAGGTTGTGGTTCCTCCCCTGCCCTGGTCTCCTGGTCAGATGTGATGACATAAGGGAGCAATGTCCTCTCAGTGCCATTCCCCTCGACTCTGCAAACTGCTCTGCAAACTCCAGATGGGATTTCAGCCCTGTTCTCCTCCAGGAGCACTGACATTTTTAGTCTCCTGAGTATCTGCTTCCAGAAGCAACTGATGGCAAATGGAACATCCTGACATCTGCGTCTCCCTGGGCACCATGAGGAGCTTTTGCAGGAGGGAAGGAGAGAGGAGGAGAATGGCTGAGTAACTTCCTGGCTTAGAGTCAAAAAATCTCGTTCTGTATCATCTTTGGCTTCCTCTGCATGATCGAGTTGCACATTCATCCTCCCCAGGCAGCTTTTTCTGCTGTTTCTCCTTCCCTGTGTAATTTGAGTGGTGGGTGGATGGAGAGGGTCCCCTCTCTGTTCAAGAGAGAGGGGAGAGAGGAAGTCAAACCACAGCAAAAGGCCAGGGCAGAGCTGCTCCAGCCAAGCAGCAATGACAAGGGGACACACAGACCTCAGGTGACCAAGGACTTGCAGCAGAAGCCAGAGCAAGCTGTGGCTTCCCACGGGAGATGCCACCAGGCTAGAACCATCATAAAACTGGCAACAGGGTTTATGCTAGAGAGCCCAAAGGGATCCAATCTAATGCAAGGGAGGGTTGAAAAGAACAGTAATAAATGACTCTGAAGTTAATTTTGAGGTGGTTTGGCTTGGGGATGCACAGGAAAGAGAGCAGGACAGGCCCCACCCAGGAAAGATGGTGTGGACCTTGTTCAAACAAACAGGGGAGTGACAGAGCTTTGGGATAATAAAGCAGAGGGAATACACAGTGGTCTGTGCTCCAGGGGAAATGAGGTCAGGCTCTGTCAATGCATCCCTCAGCAAGCAAAGGCAACTCCAAAGTGCCTCAGACTCACTCAGGAAGGTTTCCAAGGACTAAAAGGACCCTCTCAGTTTCATCCCCCTCCTTCATGCAGGCTTTGTAGTGCTCCCACTTCCAGGACAGGCAATATTCCTTCCTGCCCTGTCTTCCTCCGGCCTCAGGGCTACAACAGAGCTGGGTTTGTTGCGTGGCACAAAGGGAGCACAGAGCATCTCCCCAGATGCATGGCTGAGCACATCCCTCCTCCAGCTGCCCCTCCCAGTGCTCTGCCTCCCTCCCTTCTGCCACACTCGGCATAAAACACCAATTTCACAGTCCCAGCCCAGCTATCAGCTCAGTTTGGCCTGGCAGCCAGCACCACCCCGATCTGTGCTCTGCCCACCCTCCCCTGAGCCCTTTGTGCTTCACCAATATCAGCCCAAAGTGCCACCCCAATATCACCTGCTGCTCCCCCAGGGACAGGACAGAGAATGAGGGAGCAGGGGTGTGAACACTCATCCCCAGCAGGGCCAGAAGGTTTTGTGCAGTGAAATCATCCTCTTCATGAAAGAGAAGAAGGCACCAGGACAAGCATGGCTTCTGCAGGAGTAAAAATGTCAAAAGCCTATTTTGAGAGGAACTCAGTGGTGCAGAGCCTCAGCAGGTTGGGAGGCTTTCCCAGCATCATCCCAGCAGCAAGCTAAATTATCATGTCTGACATTTCCTGCCTCCCCCCAAAGGCCAAATAATTCCTTGCTCTGGATACAGATCAGTTGGCAAACAAGCTTTCAGACACAATTATTTTGCCCTGAGAGGATTCTGCAGCTGCTCCTCTTTTTCTTGAGATCAATACCTAAAGGATATCCTGCAGATTATCCTGCAGTTTGGGCTGTTGCTTTAGCTCAAGCTCCTTGTTTGCTTTATTTCCTTCAAGAATTACAATTCCTTCTGGTTGGGTGAGGGAGTGTTTTTATATTCTGTATTTCCACAAATGAGACCTGACATCATAATTGTCTATAGTTGCTGGAGATGATTGTTGACTTTTTAGTTAATTGAACCCTTTTCGAGCACATACCGATTTCAGGTGTGAGTCATTCCTTCCCAAAAGAGCAGAGCAAACAATAGCAACCACTTAAACAAAACAGAGCAGATTTACCTGAAATCTAGCACCTATATTGTTTTAAAGCAAATCAAATCTGTAGGAGTTTATTCTCCTGCAAAGTCCCACAGGCCTAAGGCAGCAGAGATCAGAGCTCTGTTCTGTGCTTTGGAGAGTTATTTTATTTGTTTTGAACAGTTCTGAACATCCAGAATAGCAACTCTTGACTATTTGTGGCTGGAAAGTTTCCCAGGTGTAAACTTGAAGAGATGGGAGAACATCTCTGCTATTTCTGGGACAGATAGGACGTTCCTAAAATAAAGTTTTACCTCAGAATAACTGCTTTAGAGCATTTGTTTTCTGTCCAATAGATCAAGATTCATAAAACTCCACATTGTATCATCAAAGCATCATACCCGTGGGATGAAGGAATCTTCAAAACCTGAGAGACTTCTGAGGGATTGCTGGAACTGCAGTGATGGGACAAGGGCCATAGCTTCAAACTGAGGGTAGATTTAAATGCGATGTTAGGAAGGAATTATCCCCATGAAGGTGCTGAGGCCCTGGCCCAGAGAAGCTGTGGCTGCTCCATCCCTGGAAGTGTCCAAGGCCAGGTTGGATGGGGCTTGGGACAACCTGGGATGGTGGAAGGTGTCCCTGCCTATGGCAGGGCGTGGAACAAGATGAGTTTAAGGTCCCTTCCAACCCAAACCATTCCGTGATTCAGTTAATTTCAGGACTTCAAAAATCACCCAGAGTCTTAGTGGGACACAGGGAGCTCCAAGTCACTCCTTTGATCATCGTCCCGAGGCAGAGGAAGGTGACATTTTGAAGGTCAGCACACAGAACCCACAGATGGCACAGCACCGCACCAGATGGGGTTCACTTCCCAAAACCAGCAAACAGCTCAAGGTACCACACACCCTCTGCTTCTGGTCTCCTTCACATCCATTGAGATCCTGCACAGGAACACTGGGAGCACCAAAAAGCCATCAGGGAAGAGAACTGGAGTCAAGGCAAAATTCATATTTCTTCCAAGATGTTGCACTGAAACTGTGACTTCAGCATCACGTTTGACCTTTGAAACACTAAGGATTTCCAGCCAAGCTTTCCAGTGCCTGGCAAATGTGTTTTCGGAGCTTCCTATAAGGTACAAAGTAAGAAAAGGGATCTTTGGGTGTGAAACCTGCCGGGCAGATGAGGCGACAGCCCCACAAGGTGGCAGCGCTCCATCGCTGATGGCCCGAGCGCGGGATGCAGCAAAGGCACCGAGGGGACTGAGCCTTCCCCAGCCCCCCTAAAACGGGAATAAATCACCTGTAAATCCGCCCAGAAAACAGGAGCAACAGTTCTCGGGGGTTTGGGCACAGGTGAGCAGAACAGAAAAAACTCCTTTCTTCTTTTTCTCTTTTTTTTTTTCTTTTTCTTTTTTTTTTTCTTTTTTTTTTTTCTTTTTCTTTTTTTTTCTTTTTCTTTTTCTTTTTTCTTTTTCTTTTTCTTTTTCTTTTTCTTCTTTTTCTTTTTCTTTGCGCTGAGGTTTCTCAGAGAATTTTGCTGGGAGTTATTAGGAGGTTCTTAACCCACTCTAGGGAATTGTAAACT
Organism: Sylvia atricapilla; assembly: GCF_009819655.1. Classification (NCBI taxonomy): domain Eukaryota; kingdom Metazoa; phylum Chordata; class Aves; order Passeriformes; family Sylviidae; genus Sylvia; species Sylvia atricapilla. Next base: position 8,557,201 of record NC_089155.1, on the reverse strand, counting down.
GGGAAAGAAAATGCAAACTCTCAAGCAGGGAAAGGTTGCTTTTATAAATTATAACAGGGCTCCAGAAGTGAATGGGGGGGGAATAATTTGGATTTCAGGTTTTCAGATTTCTTTCCAAGCTGTTCAGAAATGGGAAATTTCTTCCTGTCTTCTCTGTGCATGCCTCACTCCAGCTCAGTTAAACAACTGGCAATCAACTGGTCGTAAATACATTTCAGCAGGAGACTAACACTAAGCTTCTAACTTCAGAACAATTATAAAAAAAAAAAAAAAAAAAAAAAAAAAAAAAACCCAGCAAGAAAAACATAATCACCGTTATCTGTCATAGTCCTTGACCAGTTGAGGAAGAAGGATAAAGAACTACAACTTTCAACCGTGTGTCACCATCATTCCAGGCTGGGAAGAGGCAAATCTGGTTTGGGTGAAGCAGGACCTTCCTGTGCTTTTCTGTGATTTTCCTCCCTTCATTCCCCTTCCTTTCCAGGAGCTGAGTCTCCCTTACCACAGCTGGGTTTGGAGCTGGCTCTGGTTTTAGAGAACCACCAGGACACAAACCTGCAGAGAGAGAAGTGAATCCAGCCAGACAAAATGGACAAATGGAAGGTTTCACACTGAGTGGAGATCAGAGAGATGTGATCTTTAAAAAGAATCACCTCTCTCTGAAGTGAGGGGAGGCTTCAAGGAGGAATTTTTTTCACCAGAGGAAATCACTCTCAAAGAGGAGAGATATTTTGCTAAAGCAAAATTAAACCTTCCATCACTCAAACACCCAAATCAACAGCCTGACAAACCAGTTACTGTAGCAACAGGTGGGAAAAAAAGTGCCACCGAAAACTCAGCTATTCCCCTAACCCCAGTAAATTGAGGAGGAACAGTTTCTGATTGCTCTGAGCACACAGACGTGCAGTGGCTCAGCCGCGGTGGGCTGGGGTTGGTGCTGGGCTGCTGCAGAGGGCAGAGCCCACAGTTTGTTATTGCAAACCCTTCCTCTTCCTCAGCCTGAGAAAAGCTGGGGAACCCTGACTGGTTTGGGAAGAGCTTCCTTTGCCTGCTTTCCAGGAGAAGGAGGAAGATTTGAGGAAGCTGCAATGTGAGCTCTCTCCAGGAAAGGGGAAGAAAAAAAGTTTCCAAAAGATCAAATTTATAACAGATAGATTTGGCCCACGGGGCCAAAGAAATTCAGGTGCATTTGCCCTCAGTCCCTGTGCAGTGCATTTCTAAGGAGTATTCCAAAAAATGGTATTTCCAGCAGGATTGATCAGACCTTGAGCTGTGCAGTCAGGTGCAAAGCACCCAAAATCAAACTTTCTCTAAGAGCCACGAACTTCAGCTTCCCTGGCTGCCAGTGCTCCTCTCAGATCTGCCCACTAGCTACACTGTGGCAGAACAGACACAAAAATCCCAATTTCGACAGCCATGGCACATGGTGGCCCCTGCAATTCAGTTGGCTTCTGCCTTTCCTTTAATTACCTCTTCAGTTATTTGCAATAATTGTATTTATGGTGCAGAAGAACCATCAGTCTGGGGCTGTCTCGTGGCTGCTGCTGTCAGGACAAGCAGGAAGGGCTTTGCAGACCACAAACTCTGCAGGTCCCCCCCAGAACCACAAGGATTTTGCTCCTGCACCTCTGCAACCTGCACATCCTCCACCCTGAGCATCACCTCTCCCCCTGGAGCTCCTGACCCCAAAAGATGGGCTGCAATAAGGGCATGTTTGCTGCTGGTCAGCGAAACTAAAACAGAACAACCTCTGCAAACATCACACCTCTCCACAGAGACCCCAGACAAACCAAACAGTGCTCTGCCTTTTCATAAAGCAGCCTTTGCCCAGTCCAGGAGGTAATTACTGGCTCCACAGATGCCTCTGTCATCCCATTTGTGGGTATTTTTACCTTGCCAAGGAGGCAGAACTCTCCAGTGAGCCTCATTCTGTGCTGTCTGCTCTGAAGGGCTCATCCATCCCTCATTTGCCTCGCTTCATATATTGCTTTTATGCCTTTCCCTTAACAAAGCAGCTTTTAATCTTGATTCTGGTGCTTGCAGTTCTCAGAAACAGCACAGAAAGGATATTACAGTGCTCTCATGTTTATATAAACACGTCCTTTTTATTAACCTTCATCATGACTGTCTGAGCTGAAATGTTAACATTTGGCAAAAGAAGCAGTAGAAATGTTTTGGGCAGCCCTTTGAGGTAGGTCAGGAGTAAGGTGCTTAATTAAGGGAAGAGTTGTTTCATGGCTGAAAATATTCTCTTTAGTGACTTGTTTTCTTCTTCCAGGTCTTTCTGCTTGCTCCTGTATAATCCTATGGACTGGCAAAGCCCCATCAGCACCCACTAAATAGTGTTTCACTTCTCCCCTTTTCTGCAATGCTTTATGGAGTCACCAAAGGAAAAAAAAAAAAAAAACTCCCCCAAAAAATTTTTGTTTTCCTCTTTTTTCCAAACCATCACTTCCAGCCCGTGATTCCAGCTAATTTATAACACACCACTGCAAAACAACACTGAATTATAGAGAAAGACCATGGGAAGCTTTGACACCATTAGTGTTTGGAGGAATTAATGGGAGTAGACTGTTAAATATGATTATTTTCCTCTGTCTTTCCTTAGGGTGCTGATCACTAGAGCACAAGTGCCACGTGCATTAATTAATTGAAACAACACATTTACATGATTAGGGATTAACTCCTGTGCTTCTCCATTGACTAATTAGTGTATCTATAGATCTATTTAGAAAGAAAATACCTTGGGGAAGGCAGGACTCTTCAGAGTTTATTTCATATAAAGTGGCTGTCAAATTCAGGGATTAGAAAAATGTTCACTTCTCTCTTCCCTCCCCTGGCACTTCCTATTTGCTTCTTTTATTTCTCTTGACTCCCATGTGGCATCTGCCACAAGTTTTACCAGGAAAACTCTACCGAGGTTTTCTTCCCTCATTTTGGTCCCAAGTTTCCCGTTGGTTGTCATCCTCAGGCTGCTCATGGACTCCAGCTGTCAACACACTCTGGTGGAAAAGAATGTTTGACTCTGGGGATTTCAACCTGATGGATTAATTAACTGTCCCTTCTCCTTCAGCTCTCTGTGCCTGGGTACTCTCACATTTCACCCCCAGGATGACCAACTCCCATTTAATTTTTTTTTCTTTTTTTTTTTTTTTCTTTTGTTGTTGTTGTTGTAGGACACTGGACAAGAAAGAAGAGGTGAAGCTGCCCAACTCAGGAAGAAACCAAGCTCTGTAATAGTCTATAGCCTCTAAAATGCTCCATCCCCGGCAGAAAACTGCACAGAATATTGACTTTTAACACCAACTAATTCCTTAAAACTATACCTGCTTGCACAATGACTTCCCACCACTGCTCAGAGAAGAGGCTTTGCTTTCCCTGCTCTCTCTGAGAGGCTTCCAGGGACCCTCCTGGTGGCTTAAAGGCAGCACTTCAAGGTACAAGAAGCAGTAAAAAGAAATAACACCCTTCTTTCCTAGAGTCTCACTCGTATTCATTTAAATGAACCTTGGCCAAAATCTTGACAAAATAACCACTCTCAGCACCACCTCAACCCAGAAGCAGCTCTGCTCCTTTCCAGGGCTGGCTGGGTAGGAGGCTGAGGAGGGGCAGGGAGAGGAGAGGGAATTCAGCAATTACCTGATCAGAGCGTATTTCTTTCCAATAGCGGAGCTTCCTCTGCTCATGGCAGGCTGAGGAAGAGGAGGCTGAGTCCTCCCCTCCTGCTGAGCTGTCCAGTGGCTGAACACAGCAAACTTTGGGAATTAATCCCCTCTCCTATACCCCTTTATGGGGCTTTTGGGTTGAAGTGGTGGGAAATCCTTGCTGGGGTTTTCTCTGTAGCATAAATATACAATATATTCATATTATCCCTGAACATCTTCGTTCTGCATATCCTCATTAATCCTCATTAACGCACTCACAGAAAGAGCCCTACATGCACATCCTTTATTTATGCTATATTTATTATTATTTATGCTGTATTTATGCCATAAATTCTGTGCTTTAACATCTGGAGACAAGCAGATGTTCCACCTTTGCTGCACAGATGCAGAAAGGACCAGGACTGGTTTTCTGTACCTAATCTCAGGACCCCCCCCAGGTGGTCTGGGGAGCAAAACCACTTCCCATTGCTGAAATGTGTCCTCAGGGGGAAATTTAAACAGAAATAGAAGCAGTGGCCCTGTGTTTGGTCAAGATGAGATTGTTGGAAAACCTCCTGGAGGGGCTGCCATGGGAAATGCTGTGATGCTGCAGAGCTGACCCTGCAGCCCCTCTCATTCCAGCACCAGGGAAATGTCATTTCATGCTCCAGCATCGACCAATGCGTGACAGATCCCCCAAACCTGCTGGCTGTGAGTGGGATTTGAGATGCTCTCTCCCAGGGCCTCACTCCACCTCTCCAAGCAGCAGGCAGCAAGGCTGAGCCTCATCATCCCTCTGCTTGGCACCAGCCACCGCGGGAATGTGGCTCTGGGATGTCCGTGCCCCTCGCAGCCTGGGAACCAGCTCTGCCACGGAGGCTCAGCAGCAAACATCGTATTTTAGTGATTCACACGGTTTCCCTCATTGAAGGCTCGTGAGCTCGATTTGGAAACCCGGGAAAAGCACAGGACTCACTGCTGCGAGAAATGCTTTATTCCAACCAGCAGGAAATTCGACAGTTACAGCAAAACGAAATCCCAAAGGAGCTTTTTCACCCGCTCCTGCTCGGTGACCCCTGCTTATCACCTTTAGATCTCTGAAGGTACAGCAGGTACCGACAATTCCACGTTTACAATCTAATACACACAGCAAAGTTCCCACACTGCAAATTGCCTTCAAGAGAAGTAATATCTGCCTCCACAGCTCTAGAGCTGCTATAAAGCAACATGTTTCTCCTTTCTTGTCATTTCTGTAATGTCCTGGGTTCCTTAAGTATCTGAAATAAAGAATGCCTGAAAAAATATGCCGTTCCTACATAAGTACATGTTGAATTTTAGGCTCAAATTCCATTTTTCTGCTCTTCAGCACCACTCATACTCAGATGTATTGCTCTATTTTATTCACACTAACTCCCACGAAGACAACAGGAATTAAAACAAGCCAAATGGTTCTTTATCTTTTCTTAAACTCATTTGAATTTTAATCTCTGCTAAACAAGCTTTGATGGGTGAAATAATTTAAAACAATGCTTTGACTTAAAGAGACAAAGAAATCATGCAACTGAACACTAAAATTATAATTCTTTCCTCTTGATTTTGACAGGTTTTTGAGCGAGTAACACATTCACTTACAATCAGGAGGTTCAAGGAGGCTCACTCTATTTTTTTTTTCCCTTCCTGTACACAGAAAAGAAAAGGAGGATAAAAAAAGCCACTTGGCACTCCATTAGCAGCCGGTCCTTCACTTGGTTTTAATGAGCAGAGCTGTGGCTGCGGTGATGAACGCTGCTAAAAGTCTGTCCCTGCAAGCCCAAAGCTGTTGGTGGGTTTGTAGTGACACCACTGATGGGCTGGAGCCCACGCCTTGGTCCTTGGTGTGTGTGGAGAGGGCTCCCAACAGCCATAAAGAATTCCCTGTCAAAAAAACCAAAAAAAGAAAAAAAAAAATTAGCGCTGACTCGCGGGACTAAAATTAGGTGGGTGCCGCATCTCGCCGGAGGGCAGAGGCATTTGAACAAAGCAGCTTTAACAGGTGAGGTTCACGGCGCGAAACTCGGCCTGGGGTTTATTCTGGTGAAGCTGGACGCGGTTTGGAAGGTGGGCAAGTCGCAGACGAAGTTGGAACTAAATTATCTTGTGCCCCTTCCAACGCAAACACCTACAGATTGGTAAGAAAGGGAGAAGCTCTGCTGAAATGCAGCAGCCGAGGTCCAGGCTGATCCCTCAGGACTGTGCTGCTCGTGTGAGGCTGGGAAAACACTGAGCTGGAAAGATGAAGATGGATAAGCAATAGAAACAAAACAGGATGGTGAGGAGGAGGAGCTGAGAGCAGGCTGTGGTCCCCTGAAGCTTTCTCCTGATGCTGTTTCCTTCCCTGCGCCAGGAGCGGGGCAGGTTCCAAGCTGGGAACCCATCTGCCCACTTTTGTTAGCAAAAGGCTCTGTACAATTCCCTAACTGCAGTCACAGGGAGTTGCCTTCAAACTGAGTGTATGAAGAAACTTTTGTCAGGTTTCTTTGAGGCTCTTCTTTTTTTTGAAAACTAAAAGTAAAATGCATCTATTTAAAGATTAAAAGAGACTCCGTAATCCACAGGAAATGCTGGAGAGTCTCACCAAATTAGCCCACACATTTCTTAACCTAATCTAAAAGCACAGCTCCCACTTGACAGACTTTGAAATATTTCATAACATTTGCAATGTTCTCAGCTTCAGCTTTGAAGCTCTCCCCAAAGACTGGGTTTTCCCATCTCTGCATGGATTTATCATCACCTGTCAACATCTGTGCAGATCCTGAACTATTGGGGGAGTTTGGTGCTTTGAAGTGACAATATCAAAGCCACAAACAATTGATGCCACCCCCACATCTCCCTCAGTCAAATATTGATGTGCCAGGGGTCCCATTTCCAGCTTGCTCTAATAACACCTTTCTGCTGCGCACAGAGAAAGTTTTGTCTGCTCCTGTTCCTTCCTGGGACTTGGTGGGATTGAGGAAGAGTTATAAAATGCCATCTGCCCTTCTCATTGTGTGTGATACCTCCATGGGTTCTCCTGCCTGAATTTGTCTGGTACAGAAAATGTTCCCTCATATAAAACAGAGCTGGCACTGCTGGTAATTAAGTTCTCTGAACTAGGACAGAAGACTCCCTTGGGAATCACCATCTTCCTCACCTGTTTCCCAGACACCAGCAGGTTTTCAGCACTGCCAGATTTTGGAAGACAAAGCCTGAGCTGTGGTTTGCTCTCACATTTCCTCCCATAGGAAAGCCCAGCTGGGCTTTGCTTGTTTTACCCCACCCAACCCCAGCTCTCACCTCAGGGAACACCTCACCCCACCCCACTGCACACACAAGGACACTAAATCCTCCTTCTTAAACACAACCTAAGACAGAACTTCTCCAGAACAGCCAAACAGCCAGGAGAGAGGAAGGGAATAAGCAAAGGGAAGCATTTTTGCAGGACAGGTTTCCCAGCTGTTTGCACCTGTGGGCTCAGTCATGCACACACAGCAGCCAAGCAGAGAGAGAAAAGCACATCACAGCCAGGCTGGCACACAGAAACAGCAATTTTCCCAAGTGGAGCAGCTCTGAGTAGCCAGCAAATAATGAAGAGCAAAATTGGAGGTTGGAGCTAAATAGCCTGGGCTGAGTTAGTGGCAAGAGGAAGCAGGTGGCTCTGAGCAGTGGCAGGGCTGCAATTTAGGTTATTTCACAACAAAGATTAAAGTGCTTCACTTCTTTGGTCAGCTCATGTTATCCTTGTGCTTTTCAGCAAGGACTTCGTGTCCGTGGGGAGAGGATTGTATTTTATAGGAGCTTAGTTTGATTTACTGGGCACACAGGTGGAGCAGTGTTTGCTTTTGCAGCTGTAATTTACGATGACTTACAAAGAAAAATGATGTTTCTGTACTTCGGGATGAAGGGCTTAGTGTTGTTTTCACTCTTATTTGTACAAGAAGTTTAAAGTGGTGCTGAGTTTGAACAGTGGAAAGTAGGAGCTGGTGTGAAGATCTAAGCACAGAGCCACACTCCCCTTGGCTCTCCCCGAGCAGTGAAACGGGCTCAAATTAATTATCAAATAAAGCACCATCATTACATTTTTTTTCCTACCCAGCAAGTACCATTTTACAAATGCACATAACATTTCCTGCTGGATTTTTATGTCCCAATCCCTGCATTAATTGAACTGTCGGACCATCCTCCCCCCTCGTATTTTAACCAGACTTTTGAGCTTCCACTGTGCAGCAAGATGAATTGTGGACGTGATGCTGAACCCTTTCCAGCCCCAGCAGCTCAGCTGCAGAACAAATCTGGTAGAGGAGAAAGCTCTCGGGATTCTGGGGTGGGTTTGGGGCCAGCTTGGGGTGAGCTGAGTCCACAGCACAGCCTGAAAGCGTCTGTTCCTCTTACACATCCACGGGATAATATCCTACAGCATCTTGGCCTGGGAATGAGCTTTGGGATGCACCTTCCAGAAGCAAAGGTGAGGTGGTGGTGTCCTGCTTCATCACCACACTCCCTCCATGCCAGTGAGGCTTCACGAGGGGAGACGTGCAGTAAAATCCATCCTGTTATCCCTGCTCTGGTCCCTGTTCTCACCATGCAAAGCCAGCCAGGGTTATCTCATCACCATTGCAGGGACGGGCCTCGTTTGCTGTGTGCTAATTAGCAATGCAGGGCCTGTGCCAGCACTTATCTCCTTGGAAAGCTCGGACAGGCAGAGCTCAGCCTCTCAGGAGCTCAGCAAAGACAGAGCTCACCAGAGACCTGCTTGAGAGCAGCTGGAGAGGGGCAGGATGCCCGAGGAGGAAGAGGAGGATGAGCTCTGATGTGTTCCAGGGGGAACACAGCTCGTCCTTCCAGCAGGAGTGATGGAGCCTGGCAGGGTTTTCCGCCACCAGGAGCTCTCCTGTGATGGGCACCTCAGATGGAAACCCCAGCCCTGAGCTCGAGGACACAAACCCAGGAGGTCACCAGCAGTGGATGTTCCTAATTCACCCTCACTTCGAGAGTCTCTTCCTCTACCCAAAAAAGCTTGAAATGAAATAATGATCATCCAGATGATGTTTTTGCCACCTTTCTGCTGCAGCCTGACACTGGTGCAGTGGCACTGCTGGTCTGCAGAGAGCTTCACGCTGGGCACAGCCCAAGAGCAGCTGTTTGCCCTGGCAGAAGAAAGGGAGAGAAAAAAATTAATGAGCTTCTTTTCAATTCAAACAATGCTCTGACCAATTTTTACGAAGTATGGCTATAAATAACCAGTTCCTTCCAAAAAGTCCATTCAACATGATATTTTGCTCCCCAATACCACAATTAGATGCGATAGTGGAGAAATCTTTTCTTCTTTACAAAAATAATTTTATTTGAGACAATCCTGCCTTGAAAAATAGTCGAATGGTGATAGAAAAGGCATTCCATTAACAAGTTCAGCTGTTCCACCCCACTATGATGACAAGCTCTTATCAAATGGCATTGCATTCACAAGCATTCCCTGGTCGGAATTGTTTGTGGAATCCTCTCCCTACATTTTCAAAGTCCTTGCAGCTGGATTTTATCCTGGTTTCTAAAGGAGAAGAGGTTTCTGCAAGTGTGCTGGTTTATCTGCTGTTTCTCATGTTCAATTCATTACCAGTGTTTAAATCACTCAGTTGTGAGGGGAAGAGTGGGTGGGACAAAGGCAGGAAGAGCCTGAAATTTTAGTGAAAAGTATGGCCTGAGGAAAGCAAAGGAAACAACCAAAACCTGTGTTTTCTGGTGGCAGTGTGCTGCTGGCTGGTCAGGCCATGCTGGTGGACCAGTCTGCATCCATACAGCTGGAAAACACCCCTCCCTCTGCCCTGCCCTGTCTGGACAGGATGGGCAAAGGGGCAGGAGATGGGATCAGGGTTCCTGAAATCAAAGAGAACAGATATGAGATAAAGGATCCAAACCCATGGGACATAAAAACTCCTTAGTCCTGCTGCTGTGTGAGATGCTGCAGAACAAACCCCAGAAAGCAGAGCTGGGTAATGGGAGCAGGATGCTCTAAAACATGAATCTCAGCCTCCAAATGAGAGAGGGGAAGGCAGGACCACACTCTTCTAATATTCTTTCCTGACAGAGGCAGGAATACTTCGGGGAAAGATTCAAGGAGCTCTTGTGCTTGGAGCTCTGCAAAACACTACAGAGCTCTTCAGGGGCAATGTTAAACAAAATTGCAGTCATAAAAAAAGGCCCAGAATATAAGTACAGGTGTTCTGATTGGAACCAGGTCTGACTGCAGAGCACGTGAGTTTGGGAACATGGGAAGAGGGGGGCCAGAGGTGCATTTCCCAAGGGACCTTCCCCTGAGCAGTCCTGGGCTCCTCCATGAGCAGCTCTGTTTAAGCAGTGCTGTGCTACAGGTGAAAACAGGTGGGTTTAAAAATCTGGGGCTGATACACAAAAAGCCATCAGCTTGCACGAAAGCGTGTTTCACAAACAAAAAGTATTCCACTTGACCACTTCTCAAAAGACAGGCGAGGTTATCTGCACCCTGAACTCACCTCTGGAGCTTCCCTAACCCATGCTAGGTGAGAGTCAGGCACTGGGAAAGCTTCCCCAGGGATCAGGGCACTGGAGCCAATTGTGTGGGGGAAAGGTGAGTCTCCACATCTATGAGATTTGTGTTAACAGGAATGGAAATGACAGATCAGATAAAGGTGGATGGAGGAGCAGATTTCTGTGCTGTCCTGATGCCCTCTGCCACCCCCATTTTCCATGACTGGGACTGTCTTAATGTGTAAGAACAAGAGGGGGATTTCAGGATAAAATCTTGGCCCTGTCAAGTTCAGGGTGTTTGTGATTAATCCAAACGGCCACAATTCAGTGACAGTTGCCAAGCTGTTCTTAGATTTGTCAAGTGGGGCTTCCATTTCAGGAGAACCCCTGAGAGCCAACATCCCCAGGGAGCACTGGGCTGTGTTAGGAAGCAAAGGGAAGCAGACTCTGATCCCACAGATTGGTGTCTTCACCCAAGCAGTGCTCAGAGAGCCTGGAATTTGCTATTCTTTCTTTTGTTGCCTGCTTAGGTTTGCTCTTGCAGTCCTACAGAATCCCTTTTGTCTCGAATTCTCTGCGCTGCAGGAAACAAAGGGGAGAGCTGCTGCTCTCACTGTTCAGTCTTTCCTCCACTCAGTGTCAGGATCAGATAAAAGACAAAAGCAGAACAATTTATGGGGCATTTTCAGCTACCTTTGAAAATAAATCAAAGGATGGGACTGTACAAATGACGTTTGATGACATGGAATTTTGGGAAGGGAATTTTTTCAAGCCCAGTTGTTTGAATCCTTCATGAAATCCCCTAATGCATTGCTGTGCCTCCGAGATTGGTGGTAATTTAATTCCACTTACTCTTCTTTCCCTCTCCTGCACTGTCATCATCTCCTCAGATCCCTTTCTTCCCTCTCAGTCCACTGCTCTGTTCCCAGGGTTCGTTGGGACATAACCAAGGCTCTAAGGCTGAACAAACAAAGCCTAAAATAGAACAGTGATTTAACAGAACCAAACACCCAAAGGCCACGGCTTCAACACACTGCAAACAGCTGCCTAATGACAGAACAGCACCAGGAACTCACACTTGAAGTAGATAGGTCCTGGTTTCCTTAAGAACTTGCTCAGCTCTAGGTATTGCTGGTGGCAGTAAGTTCCTCAAGTTATTCAAGTCCAAGAACAGCATCCAGAGCTCCACTTTCAACCCCCTATTCCTAGCAAAGAGAGACAGGAGCCAGTGGGGCTCCAACAGAGAGGGAACAGCTCAAGTTTGGAGATAATTCACATGGAGACAAGGATGAGCCGTGGGCTCCCTTGACTGCTAAACCAAAGGCATTTACCCTAACTGAGAACTGCCATCTCCACCAGCCTAGCACTGAAATTCAAGATTAGTTTTACCATCTCCAGCCCTGAAGGGCCCTTTTAGGCTCACACTCAGCAGCCCTGCACTGACAGCCAGCCAGAGCCTCAGAGTGAGACATCAGCCTCTGGACCTGTCCCTCCAAATCCATCCCTGTTCCTCGGGGAGGGGAGAGCCCTAAGCCATGCTGTGGGTTGTATCCTGAAAGGAATCTCTGCAAGAAGCTGGGAGGCCGCACATCAGCTGCACCTCAGCAGTGTTTGTTCAGGGATATTTCCAGTGAGGATGCTCTGGAGATGCTCCTCCAAGGAGCACAGCACCCTCTCCCCTTCCATAGTTTCCTCAGCAGGAATGCACAACAACAACATTTACCCTTTGCTTGCTCCAGAGAAATTTAATTTACTGAATTCACCTTCCCCGTTTTGTTCATTAAATTGTCTTTTCTTATTTGCAGTGATGAGGCTGTTAGGATGGCACTCGTGGATGTGTGCAGAGATTTGAAATGTACCCTCTTCAAACCCTGCTTATGAGAGGAGTGGGTAGTTAGGCTCAGACACGGTATGAAAAATAATATGCCATGCCCAAATGTCAAATATAATCATGGGTGATATTAACCTCCCCAGTGAAAGGAATACATCCCTTTATGAAATAACCTGGCTTTAATGTTCAAGATTGCTACAACAGATTAAAAGGCAGCCCCTGATAAGTTGCCTACACTAAAAGCATCATGGAAATTTTTACCTCACTTAAGTGATTCACACTATTAATATATAGAGTTTTCTAAGCCATAGCTTTATCCCACAGCTCTGACACTTGAGCAAAATTCATCCTCTGCTGGGTAGATGGAAAGGGAGAGCATCACTTTGTGCTGCCCTTTTCCTGAAGAAACCCCTAAATCTGGGGTATTAAAACAGTATTTTAATATTCAGAAGCCAAACCGAATCTGTGGTGCTGCTTACCCAGGTCAGGCTTCAAATCTGGTCAGTGATAAGGGGGGAGACACTTCAGAGCCCTACTTCTCCAAGTGTGGGCTCTAAAATCTGGTCACCTGCATGTAAGAACTTGCATGAGATAAGAAATAAAATGTGATCAAAACCCCAAACCAGACACACACTCATCCTTCTCCACACAGAAAAAAGGGCAAAGGAAAGGAAAGTAGATGTAATAAATAACTAAGCTTACTCTAGGTTTTGAAGCCAGCAAGTGCTAATTCCTAATGTAATGGTAACCAAGATGATCTGTGAATGCTTACAAGAGAGATTAAGTGGTTCAGCGGGATGGAGATACACCCACCCACACCTGCACGCCATCACCCGAGCTTCCAAACCTTCTGAGATTTGGAAATATCAGACTTCCTTTCAATTGCAGCCTCTCATAACCAATTTCAGTGGCAAGCCTGAGGCTGGCTCTAAGAGCTAAACCATCTTGTTTAATCTGCTTGTTGATGTTCCAGATTTAGTGCTTCCAGAGCTGTACCTTCGGTCTACAAAAACATCGTGCAGCTGCTCCTCTTCCCTTAGAGGCTCTTTAATATCCAGGGCTGTTATCTCTTCAGAAATGGTACAGTGTGAGCCCAGAAACCCCTTGGCAGTGCCTCTGCAAGTGGGAATACAGCTGCCTCAAAGCACCTTTCCAAAAGGACGTGGACAGTGAAGATATTGCACCTCGCCCACGGATTCGATGGCTCTTGCGTGGTGCTCACAGCGCTGTCAAACACCTGCCTCCAGCCCCTCTCGGGAGAGGAGGGGCCAAATGCATTTTCTCACTGCCAAAATGAGGAGAAAATGCAGCACTCTGTGGCACTGTCAGGTTTCTCACTGCTTTGACAGGGCACCTCTTGCCCAGATGGGTTTCAATCTGGCCATGGAGCATCACTTTTGCAGCCAGTCCTATCTCCTGTTCCCCGTGGGACTGGAAAAACTGGGGGCTTGAAGTGAAAGAAGACAAAGGTTCTGGGAAGGAAATCTCAATATTTATACCTACACATGCACAAGCAGCCACTGCAGGTCCAACCATGGAATGTTGGAAGGGACCTTAAAGATCAATGAGAGGATGAATGGAGGACTTGCTGGTCTTGTGCTGAGAGGCAAGAGGGGTTCAGGAATTATCTCCCTTCGCCCCCTGCCCAGGCTCCATCCAGCAGCTCCCTGCCACATGTGATGGGGTTCATACCACTGCTTGCAAGACTTTACTAGAGCCTTGGGGAGAGGGGATTGCTCTGTCACAGACTCAGCAAAATATCTGTTACATCAGAGAGTCCTTCTCATTTCTCCTGAGTGCACTAATGCCTCAGCTACCACCACTCCCAAAGAAATCCGGTTACCCAAATCCCAGTGATCCCGCCCCTACTGAGAGCCCAATACACTCACAGTGGCAATGAGGAAGGAGGTTGCAGGGATGGAGCCACAGAGCTGCCCCAGCCTCTCTTCACAATTAATTCCACCCCAGGTAATAAGCTCATCAGTCTTATATTTTATAGATTTAACCAGGAAAAGAAAAATCCTTGTCCAATTCCCAACAGCTCCTTGGTTTGAAAGGAAATTGTTGCCTTTTGGAAGTGTGAGTTATGGAGGAGAGGGACAAAGCAGTGCTGTGCATCCCCAAGGTGCCTGGTGAGGGATCCACTCTTTAAAACTTGATTCTGAGACAAATAAAGGTCAAGCCATTATGGGATTTGTAGCCACAACACTTCATTTGTCTTTATTCCTCTTCCTCACAGAAAGCTCTTGATATACCCAGAAAATAAGAGTCCCAGTGCACCAAAGCGATTTTGAACAGCAATAGTCTGTGAAAAACCCTCATGAAGCATTATCACTCATTAACATCACAGGACAGAAAAGGCTGGGCTGGGGAAAGAGCTGGGAATCTCTTTGGTTCTTCCTTCCCTGAACTGGATGGCTAAACCAGAAGCACTCAAAGTAAATCCACAGACGAACCACCACCAAAAAAAAAAAAAAAAAAAAAAAAAAAATCCTGTCTTTGTATTTAAGTGGATAACCATAAAGGTCTGGGGGAGGCTACTCCAAGCTGAAGGAGATTTACTCATCTCATGTCTCTGTAAATGCACCCAGCACATTTCAAGCAGAATTTCACCATTTCAGTTTTTGCAGGAAAGGCTTTAAAGCGATCAAACAACACAAGAGCTCTCAGCACCCTCTCTCCTTCCTATCTCCAGCAAAAATCGTATTTGTATTTTTTCTATGGACTGTTGTTGTCAAATTGAAATTCAGGGATGGAAAATTGGATTCTGCTGAGTTCTGATGACTTTTTTTTTTTTCTTGTATCTGAATTTCTGATGATCAACGTTATTTAGAAAATTTCTCACAGACTTCAGCAATGAAAATTGGACCCTGCATTGGCATCCTGGGAAAGGGATGGGAAGAGCTGCCAGTTCAGCAGTTTACCAAAAACATTATCCCAGTTTTCAGCCTGGAAAACAAAAAAAAATATCCTGTGTTCAGGTACATTTCTGCTTGTCATTTTGTGATCCATCCACTTTTCCATGCTTTTATTTATAAAGACAGAACATGCTGAGGCTTAACATGTACTATATGGGAGCCACGTGTGGCTTTTTGACTGCACAATACCATTAATAACCAGACATTACAAATTCAAAATGAGCCGTATGGAGGTCTCCCCTTCTCTGTTTTTACTCTCTTTAAAAGTCTCTGGCATGTCTGCCCTGGGGACCACAAACACAATAAAACATATTCTGTAGCTAATTCATACTAACTGTCATCATTAGGCATTTAACAGGCAATGTCAAGACAATGTCCATGCAGCTGGAAGTGTCTCCACTTGCTGTCTTTCCTAATCAAGAATTAACTCATCTTTCTTCTCACAAGAGAACATGAGCTTTCTCCTTTCCCCCTTTCCAGGCCATTTGTCATCAGAGATTAGTCCAGATTTATGACACAGTTTCGCCAGGGCAGGCAGGGTTAGTGGGTTATTTTTCCGAAAGAACAGCACTGGTAGGTCCCTACCCTCTCTCAGTTCTCTGGAAATGCCCACATTTCCCTGGTTTGTATTGGTGGCTCTCAAGCGACCTGGTAAATGCAGTCCTCCAAGTTGTGCAAGCACAAAAAAGTGGGTCAGAGTCTGCAGCAATTACAGGAAAAATATGGAGATGACAGTTCCAACTTTCAAATTATTCACCAGAAAGTAAATCTGCTCCTGGCTTTCTCAGGAATTACTTTTCCTCCCACAAATAACATTCCTAGCCCACTCCTCAGAGCACTGACTAAATGAGCACTGGGTATTATATAAATAGGAATTATTGAATTAATGACAAGGTGTAAAATTCCTCTACCAAGACAACCCATTAAAGTGACTGATTCCATTTGTTGCCCTAAAGTTCTCGTGGGAAGGGTCATGAATACATTCATATTTGCTCCTTCCATTCTAAGCCAAGAAATACAGAAACATCTCCACATGGGAAGGCAGCACTTCTGCAGAAAGCAAACCCAACTTCTTCCTGGTTCAGCCCTAGAGAGTTGGGAAATACACTGATCCAAGACCCAGAAGACAGAGAGCAGTTTGCACCTCTCTTTTGGTCTGCACAAATGACAACAGATATTTTTCGTGGGTGGTTTTTATCTTTCACTTTTTAGTTTCCAGGAGAGGAAGGAGTCCTCTTGCTCAGAGATACAAAAAGGAATGTGCTGGAGTTATTTGGGGTGTGAAGAAGAGCAGGGTTCTCAGATCATAACAGTATTTTACTCCTGATCCAAAACACCTTAAAGAACAACATTAAACCCCTGTCCCGGGTCTATCCCTGTTATGGCTGGAGGGATCTTCCTATGGCTTTCCTTGACTTTTGGCAATTTATTCTGAATTCGGGGTAAGTAAAACCTCAGGCAGAGTCAGGTTAGCACAGAGGAGAAATCTTAACATCAGTGAAGGGGTGAACCCAGATAGTGTTTCCTGCCTCTGGGCAACTGAGGGCAAACTAGCTCCTGACCTCAGGGTGTCCAGTAGAGGGATTTGACCCTTCTCCAGCACCATCCCAGTGAGCTTGTTGAACACATAAAAGCAATGATGTTGCTCCTCCGAAGTCAGTGATTTGATCAGTCCTCTCACTTAGGAAATGATCGATTTTCTCGTATTACCAGGATAAAATCTAGCCTGTAATATGTAGGTCATGAACTCATCTTTCTCCACCTTCCTTGTCTCCGGGCACAGTACAACCAGAATTAATGACAATAATAATAAACTCCTTTGGAGTTTAACGATTATTCATTAGCAGGAGTACATCAGTTCTGCAGTCTCCTTTCCCCTTGGATCCTTGACTCTCTGAGCTGCTCTGCTTATGTTTAAGAGGAACAATCAATGAGCACCGTGCAGTCCTGGCTTTCTGGGCTGTTAATCTCTCCATTACTCAGTTAGGCACAGTCCCCTCGGCTTCAGCTGAGTCCATGTGCCAAAAGAAAAGCCCACACAATCAAACATATCCTTAGAGCTTAGCACGTCACCAGGCTGCATCTCCTGGGAACAGGGATGTCCTGGGACAGCAGGAATGTGCTGGTGACAAGAGGATACCTGGGGTATGTCCCTCAGCACTTCCATCTTCCAGCACACAGATGAAGCTGAGAAGCCATGTCCATATCCTAAAACCTTCCTGGGACCCTGGGAGAGCAGAGCAGGGCAAGAACAGGCCTGAAAAGTCACAACACCTCTGCAGGGTCCTTCTTCCACCATCCAGGGACTTGGGCAAGAACCAAAGTAAGGGTTGAAACCTCAGGAGAAAGTGGGAAGAGCTTCAGCAACTTCAGTAGGACTAATGTTTCACTGGGAGGGACTTTACCAGCCTGTGACTCAAGTGTTCCATCAAGGCCTGAAGCTCATCCTCTGAGCAGAACATCTGCCCTGATTCCAAGGCTTTCCTGGCACTGGGCTGCACACCAGGGCAGGGAGAGCATCCTGCTGGTGGAGGCCTCCAAGCTCTCTCTCTCCTCTCTCCTCTCTTTTTGGCCCCTGAATATAATTCATCCAAGCTTTTATGAGGCAATTCACATCCAGATTTTATTAGAAGTGGAAGGCCCTTTTATTTCCTCAGTGTATTCAGCACACAAAGAGCTGATGCTCTGGTTAATTTTATTTCTGTGCCTTCTGTGTTTTAATAATGATCTCCCCAGTTCCATGCAGCTCTGAAAAGGTGGGGGAGATGGAGAGATGTGAGTTGGAATAATGTAATTATGTACTGCAGACAGAGAAATACTGGTTAAAGTGAAGTGTAATGAATATAGGACTGAGGCAGAGATATAAAAGGCTACTTAAAGTATAAAATCTGATGTATCTGCACATTTACCAGGCATGGGAATGCACTCAAAAAAGAAAAAAAGTGCAGCTATTATTTCAAGAAGAAAGTAAAATTATGTAAAAACTTACTTTTATAAAAAAATAGTGCAGAAGTGGAAAAAACCCACACAAACAAGGCACACATATAGCTCCCACTCTATGTGGGTTGTTTTATTTTTACTGTTTTTTTGAAACCAACAAGACAAAGATTCAGCAGAAAAAAAAAAAAAATCTTCCTGTGACACAGAGTATTTGTGTGTGGGTGACAGTAGGAAATGACACACAACTCCAAGCTCATACAGGCCAGGGCTTGTCCTTCTGGTACTTCTTTCATCCCCCAGCTGAGATCTCCCTGTTCCTGCAGCTGCCTGATGGAGGATATCAAACCAAAGACACTTCCACTCCTCCTGTGCAGATTTTTCCAAGTGCATCCAACCTGACTGGAACACCAGGCAGAATCATGTAAAGGCAGTCAGGCTTTGTAAGCCTTGGTTAAAACCAGGAAGGGATTCAGCTCCATTTTAACATCATTCCTTTATCTGATGTTCACAGTCTGCATGTCATTAAGTGAATGTGTTTTGGTTTCTGAGGGATGCACACAGAGCAGGCATTGAGAGACTCAGCAGTGAGTGAGAACTACAGACCACATAACGGGAAAATTAAAATCTGTCTGTACAGCACATGGAATCCCCCTGGCAGAGTCAAGGAAATTAATTTTAAATAAATGGGGTTAAACACCAAAGAATCTCTCTCTTGTTTGGGCTGGGGTTTTTGTTGGTTTTTGTTTTTTTCCCCACAAGAAATCACACTGTCAGCAGCACCCCTACAACTGGAATTAAAAGAAAAAAATCCACTGGCACAGGCTGTCCAGAGAATCTGTTGATGCACCATCCCTGGAAACAGTCACAGTCAGGTTGGATGGGGCTTTAAACAGCCTGATCTGGTTAATGATGTTCCTGATCATTCCAGGGAATTGAAACTAGAAGACTTTTAGTGGTCCCTTCCAATTCAATTCTATGATTTTTATGAAATGTCAGAAGCCTCATGTTGGCTCAGCTGAAAATGTAAAGGTTGATACAGAGCAGGGTGGAAAGGTTCCCATCTTTCCCTGAAAACCTGTGTATTGCTGCCAGTGAGCAACATGCAGCTTTCAGCTGGTTCCTAAGGAAACAACAGAGGTGTAACCAGGTGGTGGGGGTGTGGCAGGGCCCCATTGCAGTGTTTTTGGGGTGCTGGGGACAGAGAGTCCTCAGAAAGCCCCACAGCCCATTAAGGTCCCTGCACACCCCAGCTGAATCAAACCTGAGATCAACCCTGCTCCTCCAGCTCCCGGAGGGAGAGAGGACTGGGTGTTCCATTCCTGTCCTGCACTTGCAAATGTTGACAGGCACCATTTCTCTTGCTTTTGAACCAAATGTAAAACATCCTTGGAGAGCTCCCCTGAGTTTTGACGCTGATTTCGCTGTCCACACGCTCCTTCACCCACTTCACCCAGAAGCTGAGCAGAAGCATCATTTTTAACAAGATGCTGCAGATTGAGCAGAGTAATTAATCTCAACAGCAAGTGCTGTCCACTTTTTCCTGGTAATTCATTTAAAGTGGGAAGTTAATTCCATTCAATGGAGCTACCCTTCACCACTTAGAGAAAGACACAGGCTTTGAACACCCTCGAGTGAAGTGTTCTGGCACAAACCTTCTTCCTCCTCCTCTATCTGCCCTGACCCCCTGCATCCCTAGGGAATGCCACATGCCAGTGCTGTGTGATCCTCCCTCTCGAGGCTGATTAGCCAGAGCTGGAGAGTTCAGGGAGGTGAGAGCATCGGCATCCTCATGCTGACGTTTGATCGCCGGCGGCTGCCAGTGCTCCCAATTAGCCTGCAAACACCGCCTCCGGCTCACAAATACTTTAAAAAATGAAGTTTGACAAAAAGCCGCCTGCCTCGCCTTTCTTCAACCCTCTCTGCCATATCAAAGCCTTTGAGAGTATCTGAGGACAACTTTTATAGGCGAGAAGGGCCCATTTGAGCGGTGTCTCATTAGTGCCGTGGCTGTGCTGCGCACGGAGCTGCAGAGCATCCATCAGCCCACTTACCAGGAGCACTCCTGAATACCAGCGAGCGTGTTAGGCTGGGCAGTTACCTCTGAAGGAGCCACCAAAGGGCTTTTCAAGCAGAAAGGTCATCCAGCTCATCTGCTTCTCGGGGAGCTGATTAGAGCCAGCGCATTTCGGGAGCCGTGGCACCCCGCAGCAAGTCCATTCCCTGGCTCTTTTTTCTCCCTTTGCTCACAGGAGTGATCTGCAGCTCATCAGAGGGGGTTCAGTGGGGGAGGACAGCAGCAGCACTTATTTTAATAAATAACATTCCTGAGTTGGCTTTCCAGGCTGCAGCTTGGTGAGGGATGTGATGAACATTGGGAGGGGAGATGGAGAAAGATGCTGGCACAGGGTGCCCAGGGAACCTGTGGCTGCCCCACCGCTGGAAGTGTCCAAGGCCAGGTTGGACAGGGCTGGGAGCAACCTGGGATAGGGGAAGGTGTCCCTGCCTGTGGCAGGGGAGTGACACTGGATGAGCTTTAAGGTTCTGGAGGATAAGGCTGGTTGTGCCTCCTTGATCCCTCGTTGATAAGTCAATATTAAAAACATCACTGGGGGTGTTACCCTGAGCAGTGATTCCAACCTATGGCCTGCAGTGGGAAGGTCCCAGATTTCTGGCAGGGCTGGTGTATTTCAAGGTGTGTTTCTGCACTGAGGAGGTCTTGGGGCAGTTCTGCTCATTTTCAGTGTATTTTCCAGGACTGTCTGCACTCCTGGTTTTAAGACACCACAGCAGACCTGCTCCAGCTGCTGCTCAGGTCAAAGTCCTTACAAGGAGAAATCATCACCAATGTGTTTGCACAACAGTTAGGAAAAGCATTTGCACTGGGAAAACAGAAGGAATATCTTTAGTTGTTACTTCTGCAATTTAACTCGACTGTTGGAGGCATCTGATGAAAATAGTGCCAGAAACATTGGCAAGCCTATCTCTCTCAAAAACCAAAATGCATCACAGCATTAACCCCACTTTAATGGATAAGCTCAAAAAAAAGGCTCAAGGTGGACAAATATTCTAAGAACACCTTTCTTTTTTTTTCCTCTCAAAACAGCTCCTTCTATTGTATCTCCAATACATTTATTTTCAATTGTTATTTCTCATGTAACTGTGAGGAGATTAAATACTTGGAAACACAACAAAATATATAAATTAAAACAAATGTTTTGATTAATGCAAACCCATTGGCATTTCTTTTCCTGAATAATTTAAAAATTAAGCTGAGAAAACCAATCTCTTGTCTGAGAAGCCTCGGTAAAAGGGAATGTTTGGTATTTTGCAGCACTTCTGTTAAGTGCTGGACTGGTGTCAGCATCTCATTCTTTTAACACTTAGAACAATTTTAACCCACCCACACTCCAGCTCTGAATTATTTAAGAAAAGATGTGTTTTTCTAGACCTTCTTTATAGCCTCTCAGCAATATGTCTGCTTGTACTTGGCATTTCTCATCTAGGATAAAAATACTGTATTTAAATATTAGTGAGAGTGTCCACAATATGTGTATCTTTGAAGCAAAGTTGGGCCATAATTTGTCTTCCATCCCTCACTCTTCTTTCATAAAAATGTAAGGGATTTCTCCCATATGGAAATAATCTGATCTTGAAAGGAAAATTAATGTAACATCCATGGGTGAGCCCTTCTCTTGTTCAGCAGGCTTTTGTTAGGGAAGACAACTCTTCCATATAGCTACATTAAAATCGATGGGAAAAAAATCAAGTTATCTTTTTTTGAATGTTTTAGAGTGTTATTTTAATGAGTCTGCCTTTCTGCTACTGCTGGAAATAAAATATTCACTGTGAGGAGAGAGTAAATATTGTCCCACAGGCAGAACAAGGCAACCAGAGGCTGACAGAGAGAAGCCACTTCGGGTGACACAGTCTGTCTGCAGCTGGATCCCCTATCCCAAAGCCAACATTCCTGCAGTGTGGAACAGGACTACCTTCCTGATCCATTCTTGGACTGAAATGGAGCCCTGAAGCCTTTGAGCACACCAGCAGAGTCACAGAGGTGATTCCATGCACACACAGTGAGGTTTGCACACAGACTGGATGGGAAAGAACTTGTAGAGTGCAAAAACCAAGCCAAGCTGGGCCAAATTCCTGCTAATGCAGGCAGAGGTTTGGCAGTGTTTGAGCTGTGTTTAGCACATGGGTCACTTGGGTTGGCTCCCAGGGGGAAATCGGATCTTTCCTGGGAAAGCTGCTCAGGGACACACACGGGAATGGCAGGAGGAGACACCAAATCCCCCACACCTCAGAGACATTCTGTTTTGAACTTCTGCCTCAGGGCTTTCTGCACGTTCTGGATCTTCTCTGTGATGACAGTGTCACTGAGGTGATCCCCAAACTTCTGCTTCAGCAGCACCCTGATGATTTTGATGCAGCGTTCGTCCATCATGGGCTTGGCCTCCCGGAAGGTGTTGCCCCTGCGCCCCGTGATGGAGTGGCTCTGGATGTAGTCTGAGGTGAAGAGTTTGTAGAGCAGAGTCTTGCAGGCTGTGCTGATTTTCTGGTCAAACCTGATGGTCTCTTTGAGCTGCTCCTTGGTGTAGCCATTGAAGAGCTCCACCACCTCACATGGCTGTCGGTGGGGCTCCTCCTGGAAGGACAGGGATTCCAGCCTCTGCACCTTCTTCTTCAGAGAGAGAACGTCCTGTTGGAGGTCCAACACCATCCTCTCCAGCTGCTCTATCTTCTCTGCCCTGAAAAATAGAAGTTGCATGTGTAAAGGCAAGAAAACACCATGTCCTCACTGTGGATGTCAAGCAGTGATTAGATGCCTTCTGCAAGCAGGGCAGGACAACTTTTCCAACAGAGTATCAGCCCTTACAGCTATTCCTGGGTGAGGAATAAGGCAGGAGAGAAAATGTCATGGTCTGGACTTTTCAGTGCTCAGGGATGTTCAGTTTAGCCCTCAACACTTCCTTGGCATGCATACATGGAGACTTTGATGCTCAATTTTCTTCTCAGTTGTAAGGAAAGACATAAAGTCTGTCTTGCAAGTCCCAGGACACACATATTTGTGGTATTAAACAACAGACTTGCGAGAAATGAACCACAAGAACCATAACTTGGATTTTTTTTGGCACCCATTTCTTTGAACAAAAACTGTCCCTGGTATCACTTTATCACTGGATACTGGTCATCAAAGTAATGAACAATAAACCAAAGAACACACAGCCATATTTTGATTGTTATAGGCAAGAGCTTTGTAGTTTCTGCTCTGTTTTAGAGCCTTCTTACATCTCTAAATCCAAGCCCTACAATCAGAAACACCTGGCTCAATAGTGAAGAGACTCAGCAACTTTGGGGTTTAAAATTGCCCCACTTTGCCACCCATCTGTGATCTCACTGCTCACTCTTGTAGTGAGGAGGAAAACACAGTTAGGAACAAGTGCCTCCTTTTGCTAATTACCTTTCCACCTCACCAGGACTGAAATTTTTGTGAACTCTCTCGAAGCCATCCGTCTCTTGCAAAGCATCAATCTTTCGCTCTTCACGGCTGGAAGAAACAAGCAAGTTAAATAGCACTGCCACAGACAGCACTGTGCTCATATTCATATTCATTCCTGAGGAGAATTATCTGGAATTCACAGCAAAGTCAATTCGGGTTTCATTCACAACAAGAATAAAATAGATTGAGGGGGAAGATGAAGTGTTCTTCATGTGGACAAAGTCCTGTGCATCCCCCTGGCACACAGATATGGGGAACCTCCCACTGACCCACCATGGAATCAGGATCTCAGAGCACAGGGTCATTTCTCTGCTGTATGTGCCCACATAAACTCCTGTTAACTTCTTTGCTTTGGATTTAACCTGTATGAGCATCTACTCAAAGCAAGCACAGCCAGAGAAAGGAGACAGAATGGAAATCAATATGTGGTGTGAAACATTCAGGGTCCTTTCTGTGCTTTCAGGTGTTACCTGTTCAGACAGATCTGCTGCTGGCACGGGGACAAGATGCCATCTGACTTCCTCTTCACTGGAAGGGCAACATAATCTGCAGCAGGGGTGGGAGACAAGCTGAAGAATCAGCTGTTGAAAAGGTCCTGAATCCTTCTGTTTCCAGAAGAGATTATCTATGCACCCCTGCTAGACTGCACGGCAACACATTATTCAATTTGCATAAACAGTGATCCAGACAGGCTCTCCAGGACTGATCAAAGGGGATTTGTTATTAGAAAAAGGTGGCATCTCAAGGGCTTCTGTTCCCAGTGCAAAAGATATGGTGGGGGCAAGGCAAGCAGAGCCAACATGTCTCTGGATGCTGCTGTTAGTCAGCAGGTAAATAAGACACTAGCATATTTTCATAAGTGCATTTAATGGGTGTAGTAGTGGGTGGAAAAATAGGGAAATAGGCAAATCTGAGAAGGTTTGACTAATGGAGACACAGGGCATTTGGGAATTTCAGTTATTTAGGCAGGCAGTCAGATTGTCTTTTGGCTTAGGGTGAGAGGACTGCTAGCCCAGGAGACAGAGCTTGTGCCTAACAGAGCAGAGACCACACACTCCATACAGGCATCTCCCTTGAGACAGCCCTTCTGGAGGAGATCTCCCAGATGGAAAGGACCAGGAAATGCCATCTTTAACCTCTGTAGCCCTGAGACAAAGCCCATAGAGCCACAGTGCAAAGCAGAGATTTCCTGGCTGCCCTGCAAGTTCCCATCCCACCCTGTCACTCAGGACCAGGCAGCAGAGCCAGAACCCAAGGTTACCTCTGGCAGCTGGACCAACCATGTCTTCTTCACCCTGGGAAGTCCCTGGCCCTGGAATGGCCATGGTGATGAAGGTGGATGGAGGTGTGAAGGCACTGGCTGGGTGGGGGGGAGCTGCCAGTGAGCAGGGGCTTCCCAGGACACGTCTGTCCTTGAGGATGGAGGAGCTGCTGGCATCATGGGGCAGGCTGGCCTCAGTCACCCTCAGCAGTGGCTTTGCAGGATAGGTCTTGTCACTGGGGTATTTCCTGGATGCATTCCCTGGGGTCCATTTTGGAAAGGTTTTCCTGGATTTTTTTGGTGGGGATGGCATCATGCTGTGGACAGCTGGTTCTTCTTCTGAAAGCAAGGGAGATACTCAGGATGCACAGTGGGGCAGCAATGTTGTGTATCTTCCATTCCCACTCGGTGCTTTGTACACTGATGGCAGTGATGTGAAATTTATGATGGCACAACAACATTCTCAGCATCCTCCCAACCTGAAAAGCCTCACAGAAGTAACAAGGTGAAATGTTCAAAAGCCCTTACTCACTTAACTTCTCCAGGAGCTGTCGATCTTCCAGCAGCTTCCTCTCCAAAGTATCTTTATGCTCTGTAGGAAGAGAAGATCTTTCAGCAACCAAAACTCCTTCTTGGAAGGTTTCTCCTGAGCAGCCCCAGATTGCAAACTCAGGCCAAGGAGGTGTCACTTACCACTTATGCCTTCCACCATGCCCCAGTACAGCCCACTGAAGCCAGGGCAGCGGGCCAGGACCTGCTCCCCCACGGTGTAGAGGTGGAAGGGCTTGCGGGGCTCCTTGATGTTCTCGATGTTGATGACCCGGCTGCCGTCGGGCCAGCTGATGAGCACGTAGAGCTTGGCTGACATCAGGGCTGCCCACCTGGAGCAGAGGGAGCAGTGTGGGAATGTCACTGCAAGGATTTGGGCTCTCCTGTGGCTGGGAGTGTTCACAAGCAGTGCTTTACCTGGGGCAACACAACCTGCAGATATAAAATACTTGGCCCTGTGTTTTCTCTACCAGTTATTTCCCTGTTCCCAATCCCACCCTTCTGAGCTTGTCTCATCCTAAAGCTCTTCACCGGGAGGCTGTCTTGGGTCTGACTGAGCACAGCCACACACGCCTTCAGTGCATCCAAGTGTCCTTTGCAGTGACAGCCATGGGGTCAGGCTGGGCTAGCCTTCACAGCAGACACTTCGAGCAGATGCTGAACAAGCCACTGAGCAGACACAGGCTGGTTCCTCTGCCCCTGTGAACCATCACAGCTCAAATGACTTCAGTGGTTCTACAGCAGTCTGCTTCAGTGCAGGGCTGGGTCTGTGTGACATCAAGGCAGTGCAGAGAAGAGACTCAAAAAGACCCAGGGGTATTTCAGGAAACGATCATCCCTTTGCCTGCACAATTATTTCCCCCAGTAAACATCAAAATGCTTTGATAAGGAGAACAGAAAATTCCCTTTATTTCACCCATGGGGAAACTGAGGCACAGACCAGTGATAGATATGTCTAAGGCAGTCAAGCAACAAAGTTGCAAGGAGCTGGATCCTAAGTCCTGGCCCACTGCTCTGCCCACTGAGATGTCTCTTTCTGCCCCTGGAGCAGACTTCAATCACTGGAGAAACTGGAGAGCCAGGCTGGTGGTGATTTCCAAAACCTCCTGTTCCAGAGGAGCAGCTGAGGAGCTGACGGCTGCTGAGCTCAGGAGCTGTTTCTTTCCAGCTCCTAAGGGCAGAGCAATCTGCAGGATTTGGCAGAAGGGTTCTGGGGACAGGGCTGAGCCCATGTGCTGGTGGAGAATAGCCATGGTGTGCAAAGAAGATGGGAAGGAGATGGGGCAAACAGAGGAGAGTTGGAGCGGAGACAAACTGGCAGGAAAGGCAGCTAGGACCCAATTTATTCCAGTTTCTTGTTTTGTCTTCCCACCCTCATTAAAGTCCTGCCTGGATTTGATTCCTCTCACTTGAAAGGTTCAAGTTCACCCTGGAGAACTTTCTCCTTCCCCACTTCCACCACCATCAGCTGCAGCAAAGCTCCCCGCAGGAACCGTAACTCTCCCCAAACCTGCCAGTCTGCCCTGCTGGCACAGTCTCACACTTGATTTTCTCCAACCCTTTTCTCCTGACTGATACACACCCTGGCATTATCAGGAAGCACCACATACAAATTTTCTGAGTGCCTCAGTCTCCCCACATCCCATCCCCTGCAGCAGGCAGCTGCCCCCAGCCCTCTCCCAAGCACAGGGAAGGCTACAGAGCAGAAACTGGGATAAATGCATAGCTGAACCCTCTCCCTCTCAGAAACAGAGCTCCGCATTCCGAACAGCAAACAACCCCAGCCCAAACAGCTCTCTGGAGGGGTTTTTCCTTTAACATTTAAAGAAACCACACTGATCTTCCTTCCCCAAACCAGTTGTTCATTTACCCTTATGAATGCAACAAAACTACACAAACACACAGGGATAGGGAAAAAAAAGAGAGATCACAATCCTGATAGCAACAGAGCTGCTCCTTGCCTGGTTAGCACTGCTCCAGGTGTTGAGTCTTGCAAGATGTCTCCTGTCTCTCCAGGTCTCTGCTGCCTGCTCCAGGTGAGGGGGTGACCGGACACTTCCTTGCCTTGGGCTTGTCCCTTCACCACAGTTCCTTGTCAAGTCTCCTTTGTCTGGCTTGGAAAGCTCCCACCTGCTGTCCCCACTGCAAAGGAAAAAAAAAAAAAAAAAAAGAAAAAAAGAGAGCTTTTGCTTTCTTTTTTCCTGGTTGTTTTGTTTCAGCATTACTATTCCTGTTATTTTTCCATATACATATTTTTTTTCCTTACCTTGTTTCAGGTCTGTTTCTTACAGGGAGAGAGAGCAGAAGAGAAGAGAAAAAGCCTTGGGTTTTTTGGAGCATGAATAAACCTTGCATTTCCATGAGTTATTCATGAATAATTCATGAAAATGCATGATTAATTCAGGTTCATGAATTATTCAGGAATAATTCTCGAACATTCCTGGTTAATTCATGCTCACACAGCGAGTGAGTCAGGCTCTAGGGCTTGGAGAATTCCTTTCTCCCTGAGACAGGAGAAGAGAGGCTTAGAGAAGCTGCATTGTGCACTTGCTGTTTACTGCCTCTGAGAAGAGAACATATTTTGGGCCCTTTTTGAAACAAGGACTTGAAGAAAATTGAAATGCCTGCAGCCTCCTGCCCACGGAGGAATAACACAGCACCAAAAGAAAAAAAATAAAAATAAAAAAGAGATAGAAAGAAAGAAATTGGACTCACAGAGGAAAGCCTGGCAGCAAGTTTTATCCCCTTCCAAAGCATCTTTCTCCCCCCACCTCCAGATTTCTCCCTGGTTAAGATACATCTCACTGCTTCAGTTTTTACCTACCATGCAAAAAAAAAGGACTATCCTCACGGGTTTCTGCCTGAGGAGTCAAAGGGAATTTCCATGCCACGTGCCAACCTCCCCCTGAGTGTGTGTGTGCACAGTGTTTTCTCCCAGGTAACAACCAACAGGACAAGAGGAAATGGCCTCAAGTTGCACCAGTGGAGGCTTAGATTGGATACTAGGAAAATTTCTTCACCAAAAGGGTTGTCCAGCACTGGCAGAGGCTGCCCAGGACACTGGAGTCACCATCTCTACAGGGATTTAAAAGTGTGGATGTGGCACCTGGGGATCTGGTTTACTGGTGAGCTTGGCAGTGCTGGCGGAATGGTTGGACTCCATGAACTTACAGAGTTTTTTCAAGCGAAAAGATTCTTGCAAAGCTCCTTAACTCAGTGTCCCAGGCAGGGTGAGCACTGGTTGTGGCACTGGGCTCAGGCCTGGTGCTCACACCAGTGCAGACATCAAGCTAGACATGCACAGCTCTGTGTTTCTCCTAAAAATATCACTGCTGCAGCACCTGAGCTTCCCTAGTGCTGGGCTTTTTATCCCTACTGCATGGAGAATCACATGGCATGGCAAAGGATGGATCCCACGTGGCATCCAGCCTGCCATGATCCAGGCTGGACACCAGCAGGTGAAGGTGCAGTGGGCTGTCTGCACAACCCAACCCAACCCATCCTACCCCAGCCACTGGATGAGGTGGAAAAGCATCTAGGGAGTGACTCCAAACAGCACTGTCTGGTTTATCTTAGCCCAAAACAGCACTGGAGGTTGTTGGGAGAAAGGAAGAATTCAGATGTTCAAAGACACATTAGAAAAGGACCTTGATCAGATTCACAGAGTAGGTAAAATTCTGCATCCCTGATCTGCAATATTTACAGCTAAAAAGTACACCTGTCAGCCCAGGTAAAAGCAGATGTTCAGTAGAGAGCTGATTTGGATTAGGTAACAAGCAGATATGAATAGAAAAGCAGCAATAAGTGACTTCTGTGTAGTTCTGAATGATGTTGCTCAAGACTGAGAGCTGCATAGTAATAAGAAATAGAAAAGCAATGACAAGGAGAGAAATAATAGAGATACACAACAATGGAGATGAGATTGGATTCTGGTTTGAGGCAGGACTTGGTTCCAATAAAATCTGCCTGGGAAGCAGGCTGGCTTAAACTAGCATTGTTTGCTTTCTTTTGAAGAAAAACAATATCCCAAACCTAACAGATGAATATTCCTGGGGTAGAGGTTGGTAATTCAACTGCAAACCGCAGGAGATGAAGGATTGCAGGAACCACAAGAGGAAGACAAATTGTAGTCTCATCAAACAACAGAGAAGTCAAGTGCCTGTGTATAAATATACAGTGTTTGTATTGAATTATTCCAGGAAAATGCGAGTCTGAAATGAATCCCAGGTGTTTGACTTCATGAAAATTAGCAAGCCCTGATTAGATTTCCTTCCCAGTCAGTGAATATGAAATCCCTGGGCAGATGCCTCAGTTCTGGGTGTAGGTAGAGTTACTGTATTCAGGAACCTTTCCTCTGTATCTCCGATTTTTTTGAAAACAAGCCCCACACTGCGGCCCCCGGTGGCAGCACATGTCACCCTACGAGCTGCACTCGCTGAGATTTAGATTTCAGCCACGACTGAAGAACAAAGGCTCCTTTGTGATCTTACCCAGAGATACACCCAGGGAGCAGCTCAGCAGCTGTTTGAGCGCTGCCCGGGTCGTTATCAGAACAATCTTAATTGATGTTTGAAGGGATTTAAAGTGCAAACACAGGTGGTTTTAATCCCCTTTTTCACTTAACCTTGACAATGTCGCTCTTCTTTTGGCTGGGTTCAGGAGCCCAGTCATAGAATCCTAGAACGGTTTGGGTTAGAAAGGACTTTCATGACCATCTCATTCCACCCCACCCTGCCTTCCACTATCCCAGGTTGCTCCAAGCCCTGTCCAAGCGGCCTGGGACACCTCCAAGGATGGGGGACCCACAGCTTCTCTGGGCAGCCTGTACCAGGGCCTTAACCTCCCTTACAGAGAATTTCTTCCCAGTATCCATCTAAACCTGCCCTCTGTCAGGTTGAACCCATCTCCCTTGTTCTGTCACTCCAAACCCTTGTTCACAGCCCCTCTCCAGGCCTCCTTGAGCACCTTTAGGCATTGGAAGGAGCTCAGAGGTTTCTCTTCTCCAAGGTGAACAGTCCCAGTTCTCTCAGCCTGTATCCAGAGCAGAGCTGTTCCAGCCCTTGGAATATCTTCATGCCCTCCCCTGGACTGGCTCCAGCAGCTCCACATCCTTCACCATTTCCAGAAAGCAGCCAGAGCTGAATAATTGAGAGACAAGAGCTACGTGGTTTGGTAATTTTTATCAACACAATGAAATGACACAGAAACCCTCGAGCCTTGTGGTTCACTGAGACCAGCTCTGCCTCCCTTCCATGCTGCCAGGAGAAGGGGAGGGCATGGCCAGGAGGGATCAGCACTGCCAGGGCAAAGGGTGCCAGGACAGAGACCCTGCCCCTTGCAGCCAGCCCCGTCTGACAGAGTCATTAGCATGGAGCTGGGGGATGGTTTCACGTTCCGCGAGGACGAACGCTGTAAGGCACTGTCTGTACCCGAGAGCGACCGCCTGGTGGCATTTTGCATTTGTAATTAAACAAGTACAAGTCCCACCTCTGCCTGTGTTCCGAGGCACAGTGAAATACGATCCGGGCTAATGAGGCTGGAGTTAAACGCGTTTTAATTAAAGAATGTCTCTTTTCCAACAGCCAGAAAGAAGCTCAGTTGCAGAGACACGGGGAGCAAAGGCACCATGAGGCCAGCAGCCAGCTAGACTCTGCAAGTTCTACCTACCACAGTTTGTTCAATGCTTTCCTGGGTTGGAGCTCTTCCCTGTTATTCCTCATAGCACACAGACGAGAAAACGATGAGAAAATCAGAGCTTAAGAGTACCGGGCACAGCTTTGGAATGGGCTGTGCAGAGTTCACTGACTGTAAGGGCTTCCCATGTGCCTAATGCAAGTTCTTATTCCTTCTCTAGAATTGCCCGGAATTAATTAGAAAATATCGAGAGACCAAGATATTTTATTTCTCTTCGGAAAAGGGTTTCTCCTATCTAATCCCATTCCAAATCCCCTTTCTTTTAACCTTAGCAGCTTCCTAGCATTTTGCAAACTCATTTTTTTTTAACTCTCTGCATTTATTAAACCTTTGTGCTATACATCTGATTCCCTATCTGTTGACTGGCTGATTTCTTGGGGTTCCTTTGTGAGCAGGAGCTTGCCAGTAAAATAGCATATATATATATATATATATATATATATATATAAAAGGGGGAAAAGATCACCAAAAAAAGAACCTTAATTGAGGGAGGGCAGCAATGCATGATGGCTTTTAAATAACCCCAAACCTTTTTCTGGTTCTCTCAAGTACTTAGCAATAGTCTCTTTTTAGTATTCAAGAGGACTTGAAGGGGAATAGCAGAAATTAACTAAACTAAGGAGGTACCAGAAATCAAATAATAGATCATTCCCATGTGAATGAAAAGGGAGGAAGGATTTTACATAGTAATTGCAGCTGAAGGTACCTGGGAAATGCCAACCTACTTAATTTCAGGTATCTGAGCAGCTTCTGAGAAAATGGAAGAATTTACTACATTTTTTCAATAACCACAGACTTTAGTGTCACAAAAATCAGGACCAAAAAGCAGAAAAAAACTCATCATTCCACTTAGTAACAAATCCCACTGCAAGGGATCCCAGCACATCATCTCACAACGGGAGGAAATAACACAGCAAGAAAGGGCTGATGTGGAAAATTCATCTCGTCACATCCAAAAGGGGGCTTGCCACCATTTTCCACACCATTCCTGAGTGGAAAGGTGCTGCAGACATGTGTGGTCAGTGCTTCGGATGAGACAATCCCAGTGTTAAACTGGCAGGGTGTGAGGGGTGGAAAACTGAGCTCTTTGGAAAACCAAAATCCAGTGTTTGTGTTGTTGGAAGTCTTAAATCCCACCTCAGTGGTGGGATGAAATAGGTGCTACTAACCCGATTACTAAAGTATCATGCATCAAGATGACACTATTGTAAGACTTTTTTTGAAAAAGGCCAATTTAAACAAACCTCTGCTCCTTTCCATTTTCTCTATTCCACACTTTATGACAGAAGACATGAGAAAAACATTGCTTTGGGAACAATGCTTTCAGGACTCTAAAAATTATAGAAGAACTGCTCTGTCACACTCTCAGCTGTTACAGCTCCAAACAACACTGCCTGTCTTTGCTCACCGAGTCACAGCTGTGGTGAGATTTCAACCATGCCACAGGACAGGCATTTTTTGGTTTTCTCCTGGAAATAACTACAGCACTTCTGGGTAGCAAGGCAAACTCGAGTCCCTTTAAATGGCCCTTAGAACTGGACGTGTGAAATGAGGTACACAAAGCCAAAGGCCAGCTGAACCTGTGAGCTCTGAATGGGTCTTCACATTCTTCCCAGGAAGGTGAATGGGAATCACTGGTTTGCCAGGGAAACTGTAATCAGCTGGGATTTTGGGGTAGAAAATGTGCCTTCTGCTCCTCTCAGAGCCAAAATTCCTACACACTTCTTCTAAGTCCTTCCGAGATAAGGACCATGTTCAACTGAGTGACAGGGAAGCAAAATGGCAATCCAGGAATGAATTTTCCTGCACTCAATCTCCTCCACCCATGTGGATGGTTACTCACTGGCACACAGGAGTAAGGAAGGAACCCAAATGCATCACTGGGTATAAAGTCAGAAGTGTTGAGGATGAAAAAATCTCACAGAGATATCAAAACTACCCCTAAAAACCCAGTTCAGGGAGAGCCTGAGCTATTTTGTGGTTCTAGGCATGGAGATGCTCAGGAGCTTCCACAGATGCTCAGCTGGCAGTAGGATTGTGCCTGGATGTTACTCTGGAAATGCCAGGGGCTCAACTGAGAGCTGTGGGAATGATTTACTTTGCACTGAGAGGGGCCACAGTCCCACAAGGGTCTCTCATCAGGAGCAAACAGCAGCCTGGAGGGTGGGGAATGCTGGATCTGTACCACTGTGTGCTCATCCTTCACCTTAATGCAGAGCTGCCCCCAAAGTTGCCATCTATCACTTTTTAGATTGCTCCTCTTGGGTATATTTTGGAGCAGCTGTTCTATGTGGCTCTTTATGGTGATCCTGTGGGAAGCAGCCATTCCCCTGCTGTGATATCCCCACAACTAATCCTAACTCCTCACTCCCTTTGCTTTGATGGGGAGGTTTTTATCTATTTGTTTCATTGGGTTGGTTGGTTTGTTTGTTTAGGTTTTTACGGTTTTGGTTTGAGTTTCTTGTTTACTTT
Organism: Sylvia atricapilla; assembly: GCF_009819655.1. NCBI lineage: Eukaryota > Metazoa > Chordata > Aves > Passeriformes > Sylviidae > Sylvia > Sylvia atricapilla. The sequence continues at coordinate 8,523,873 of NC_089155.1, read as the reverse complement.
GTTATAAAATGACTGGTGAAGTTGCCACAGCCAAACTCCGGAAAATGTAAACCAGGCTCAGCTTTCCAGGAATTGCTTTTGACTGTGTTTAGCTGCAGCCCCCAGGCTCAGGATCACCACTATATTTGCAGGTTTTGCTCTGCATCAGCAGCCTGCCCAGAGTCTGCTCACTGTTTCACAAATGGACAAGACAATGGATATTGTGCCAAGCTTCCTTTCAAACAGCAAAACCTGGGTCAGCATGACAGAAAAGCAGGGAAAAAAACCGAAAATATTCACCAGCTACAACAGAGCCAGTGTCCCACCATCGTCCCCTCCACCATTATTAATTTTGGACATTTGGAGACAAACCTGGCTCTAAAGCTCCCATCTCTCAGTCCCTGATGCTGTTTGCTACCCTGCAGCCTTGACTGCCCCTGATGTGACTGACTGCTGGCCATGTGGGGCTGGGGATGCTCAGCCTGGAAAGAGAAGGCCATGGGGAGGCCTCGCTGCAGGGCTTGAAGGGTCCCATAGGAAAGATGGGGACAGAGGGTTCAACAGGGCCTGTGGTGAGAGGGGAAGGGGGATGGCTTTAACTGCAGGACGGCAATGTAAGCTGAATCTAAGGAAGCTGTTTATTTAATCTGAGGCTGCTGAGGCGCAGGCCCAGGCTGTGCATGGAGGCTGTGGATGTCCCATCCTTGGGAACATCCAAGGAACTGCAACCAACACGGTCTGGGGGAAGATTGCTCAGGTTGGAACACAAGGATCTTTAGGCTCCCTTCCAAGCCCAACCGTTCAGGGCTTCCATCATTCAGTGGTCTCCAGTGTTCAGCTTGACCTCACACTCCTGCCAGTTGTGATGTCACAGTCCAGGTTCCAAGTGGATCTTCCAGCATCCAGCAACGAGCACAACACAGCCACTGGCCGTTGTGTCAGCCCACCCTTCGCCCTCGCTCCAAGAGCGCTCCTGTCTCCCTGCCTTTCACCTGCTCCCTGAGACCCCTGTCAGCCCTGACAGCTCCCGATTGTGCCTGGATTTTGCCTGGATCAAACCCTGCACGATGCTCGAATTTTTCCTGAGGATGGTACGGTGCCATTCCATGGAGACGGATACCCCTGGGCTTCCTGGGTGGGCTGGAGCTCGGTGGGGATGGTGTGGGACGGGGACCGCACTCTGAGGTTTCGCTACCTCTGCAGGCTGCCTCAGTCCTGAGACCTCCTGCCTGGCTGGATTTTGGCTGGACCCATCTCTCCATGATGTTCCGATTTGTCCTGAGGATGGTATGGTGCCATTCCAGGGAGGTGGACACCCCTGGACTTCCTGGGTGGGCTGGAGCTCGGTGGGGATGGTGTGGGACAGGGACCCCACTCTGAGGTTTTGCTACCTCTGCAGCCTGCCACAGACAGCAAGGAAGACGTGCAGGTGGAGATAAAGATTGATGCACAGGAGGACAAAGAAAAGAAGGGAAAAGAGCCTGGAGAGGAAGAGATGGAGGTGGATGTGGAGGAGGACAAGGAGGAAGCCATGGAGGTAGATATACCAATTAACACAGAGGAGGCCATGGAAGTGGACGGAGAAGAGAACAAAGACGAAGAGATGGAGGTGGATGTGGAGGACACAGATGAAGCCATGGAGATAGATACACCAATTGATACAGAGGAGGCCATGGAAGTGGATGGAGAAGACAATGGAGAAGAAGAGATGGAGGTAGATGTGGAGGATACAGAGGAAGAGATGGAGGTGGATATAGAGATTGATACCGAAGAGGAGATGGAAGTGGATGGAGAAGAGAAAGGAGAGGAAGAGATGGAAGTGGATGGAAAAGAGAACGCAGAGGAAGAAATGGAAGTGGATGTGAATGATATGAAGGAAGCCCTGGTGGCTGAGAGACAGATTGACACACCAGAGAAAAAGAAAGCGGACGGAGAAGAGACTGGAGAGGAAGACACAGAGGTGGATGTGGAGAAAGCCTCAGATGTGGAAATAGAAAAGGACAATGATGACTCCGATACTGATGAAAGTGATGAGGAGGACATCATTGTCTTGCTATGAAGACCCGTGCCAGCAGCAGGACTGGTATGTGCTCCCCACAGGCAGAGTGGGCCCCCGACCCCAGGCTGGGGCTGCTCAAGGACACGGTACCCCCTGTGCCCTGGGTCCTGGTGACCATCCCCAGCCTGCCCTGTCCTTGCCTGTGGCCACACAAGCTCCGTCCCAGCAGGGACACAACCCCCAACCCCAGGCAGGCTCAGTTCTGGCAGCAGAGCCCCGCTGTGCCAGCGTGTGTCAGCCTGGGAGCACATGGAACACCCTTGTGCCTGACTGCAGTGACCATGGCATTTGCTTTTCTTCCAGGTCTGAAGAAAAATCCCAGACAGAGATGCCACCGTTTTCTACATAGCTTTTAGAGTTGTTTGTTGTTGTTATCTTTGACGTATAGGTTTTAGGACTTCTTTTGTCTTCTGTAAATACGTTTCATCAATTTCTGCTAGATAAGTTCTTAGGTAAAGAAGTTCAAACAGTTGTTCCTGTTACAAATATTCTTACAATTTAAAATTGTTCTGCAGTTCATGTTTGTTGCTGTTTTCTGAAAATAAAAATCTTTTTTCCACATCCCTGTTGTCTTTGCATTTGCTTTGGGCACAGGCAGCATTTACAAAGTTGTGGTTTTCACTTGCTCCAGGTTCCCAGGGCTGGAGGTCCCTGGGGGAGCTGGCAAAGCCACCCCAGCAGTGGGGACACCTGTGCACAGAGGGGTCCCACTGACAAACGTCACTCTCTCCTTGCCATTTCTCCGGACACACTTGGTGTCTGTAGGGGCAAATCCCCACGGGCCCTGTCCCATGGGATCCCATGAGGGAGCAGGGCTGAGCCTGCCTGGGCCTGCAGAGCCTCATCCATGGCTCTTCCCTGGCTAGCCCCAGGGATAACGAGGGTGCACTGGGCTGTGGGCAACCCCTGCTCCTGGGCACCCTGAGGGGCTGGAGACAGCCTGGAGGGAGCTGCAGCACTGGGGCCTCCGGCCTACACGGACCAAGGTCTCCTTTGGAAACCCCTCTGGCACCAGACTCTGCTACAAGCACAACAAGAATTGATCCTCCCCGATAAAGGCACAAATTTGTCCCTTGGACTTTCTAGCACAGCAAATGTCAGCGCTGTAATGCCTGTTCTGCACGCCCTGCCTGGGCACCAAAACATCTGAACCCTCCAGAACATCTTTAATTAGCACCAACCTGCAGAGAGCTGTGGGGGGAGAACCCACACCCACGCACAGAGAAATACCTAACATTGATAGTCTAGGGCAGAGCTGAAATTAAAGTATTTTTATGCCAAGAGAGTGGGTTTTGATTGCTGAATTCCTTCTCCAAGAACAATAAAGAAAGCTTTCGGTCTCCTCACCTGCCACAGATGCGTATTGCCAAGGTTTGCTTCTGGGTTATGACTGATTTTTATGAAACTCTTCAGAACCCTGACACTGTTCCTGGATAAGGTGCAGAGATGATATTTCAGAGCCAGATGAGCTCAGCACTGCTTGTTTCACAAACACACAGAATTTCCAGACACAGACATTCAGGCCACGCAAAATGACACCTTTTCATCTCTGTGCAAAGATCGTTATTAGGACGTCGCTGATGTACCACACACTTCTCAGAGCTGTCCCTTCCATCAGCCCTCCCAATCTCCTCACAGACTTCACTCCAAGCAGTCTCTGACAGAGCTGAGTAGCACATGGGATTTAATCCTGGTTTTTGTTCATCTTCTCCTGAGCTGTCTCCACACACAATGTGTGGGCTCTGTGGCAGCATTAACGTGTCACTTCCCTGGCACCGAGGTTCATGTCACACCTTTTCATCAAAAGCAGCAAAGAAATGATTCCCACTGGATCCCACACAGCTTTTGGCCACTTGCTGTGCCTGCAGCCCAGGTGCACAGGAATTTCCACTGGACATACACAGAAGGAATCAGCCATTCACAGAGAAAAACATCAGTTTGCATGGCCCAAATCCCCATAACACTGCAGACTCTGGTAACCCAGACTCTGCATTCACACTTTGGCCTCTGGGCCTCACTTTTCCTCTCACTAAAGTCCCCCCCAGTTCCCCTCGTGCTCAGGTTCCCAAGATAATTAAAAGCAGCATTAGGAGCAGGGATAGATGAGGGGAATTGTGCCAAGGCTCAAAAATATTTCTCTTCTCAGGCCTGACCAGTCCAGCCAAGGAGAGAGGAAAAGCCTGCATCAGAGAGGGGTGCAATCAAAGCAGTCATCAAATTTTGGTATAATGAGAGAAGCTGAAGAGGTGTTCAGTGCTTGGAACAAGATTAGCAGCTCCAGGCACAAGAGGGATGTGACAAAAAGCAGAAAAAAACCCGCAGCATTTCACTTAGTAACAAACCCCACTGCAAGGGATCCCAGCACATCATCTCACAACGGGAGGAAATAACACAGCAAGAAAGGGCTGATGTGGAAAATTCATCTCGTCACATCCAAAAGGGGGCTTGCCACCCTTTTCCACACCATTCCTGGATGGAAAGGTGCTGCAGACATGTTAGGTCAGTGCTTGGGAGCGGCAAATCCCAGTGTTAAGCTGGCAGGGTGCCGCCAGCTGCTCCTGCTCCTCCTCTGAGTCATTGCCCCGTTACCAGGGTGAGCACAGCCTCCAGCACCTGAGAGCTGCTCCAGCACCGAGAGAACGTCTTGTTTCCTGTCACTCGAGCAGCACAACTCTGATTCCAGATCCTCCCCCTGCTGCTAATTAATTAAATGAAACCAGGAGCATGTTAACAGTCACAGAAGGGACTCGCCAGTTGGCACACACAGCCTCCAGCCCCCGCCACAGCGTCCCATTGAGACAGAGCTCTTTTCCCTCACCATTTCTGGGCTGGTGTTCCCCGTATCAATTCTTGCCCTGTTTCTGGCAGAAGGCTCCAAAATGAAGTTATTTGCATTCGGAGGGAATGTGTTGTGCTGATTTTGGACGAGGGGCTCTGTGGGACCTCATCCCTCTCCCTGATTCCTTGGGCTGCCGCGGTCTGGATGGAAGTTTCTGCAGCAGTGCCTGATCCTGTGCCAGAAAGCACCAGAAACCCTCTGATTTCTCCTCAAGTGGCCACAGCACTAGTTACCTCTCACAGGGCCTTTGGAGGTCCTAATAACTCCATAAATTCCCTCGAACCTGGCACAGCTTTGGCTGAGGGCACATGCCCCTTGCAGGCCCGGGTGCCTCATGTAAGGTCACCCTGGTGCCACCACGCAGGCAGCCTGTGGCAGGAAGGCCTCAGCCAGGACACCATCCACAGGGACATGAAGAGAGCGGAAAGATCTCTCAAACAGGCTGTAAAATCAGGCAGAGGAATTGTCTTTGACCAGCTGTCTCTCCAGGCCCTGCTTCCACGGCTGGCACCAGCAATTGGGCTCTTGTGTGAATAGATCTGTGAAAACCCATGGGAGCACATCCCACCCCAGCCCTGCCTACTCAAAGTGGCATCATTTTGGTACCTGACTACTTCAAAGGTGAAAGCATATTCTCTCTAATTTGCTAAATTGACAAATTTACTCCTCTCAGGAGACAATCTCATTTCCATCTTCTACCTCTTCAGCTTTAGTACACTCAGTCCATAAAATGAAAAGATTTTTCCTCAATTTCTTCTCCAGGAAAGAAGGAATTGATCTTTAATTTGCAGCACTTTAAATTGGCATGTTGACTACAAAAATCCACTCCTTATCACATTGAAGGCTGATCCGATAGTTCCAATTACTCCATTAATTTGGATCTTTTCAGGGATGAGTAGAAGGGACAGGATCAAAAAGGATGGGTCTTCTCACATGAAAGGAGGCAGAGGAAGAAGCAGAATCTGGGAAGACCGTGCTGCTTTAAATGAGGATATCTGCTGTGCATGGCAAGACAAAACCTGACCCAGTCCTCGTCCTGTCTCTGGATGTGATTGAACCCACTCCTCCCCAGCTGTGGAAGTGCGGTGCAGAGTCTGGTCCTCACTCCCCTGGCAAATGACAGAGCTGAGCTGATCTCAGCCTGGAATCCCCGGGGATTGAGCAAGGACTCATACAAGATATAACCCGTGTGTTTGCAACAAGCACAACATCCACTGGCAGGGAATGATTTTCCCTTCATCCTTCCCACTGGAGAGAAATACTCTCCAGTATTCCTCTAGGAAAATTCACTCTCTAGTGCAGACAAAGCAGTAGAGATGGAAGGTTCTGTATGCCTCAAAAAGTCATTAGCGTGTTCATCCTACAGCTCTTCCCTCACAGCAAACAGTTCTGCACAGAGCAGGCAGCAAACTGGTCACTACTGGCATTGCCTGTGGGCTGAACTGGGAGCTGCGGATCACCATCAAGCTTCAAGTGTTTCCTAGTGTGAAGTATTTTACACAGGTCCCTACACATTCTGGTTCTGGGTCAGTCCCACAGCAGGTTTGGGGGCTGTTTTGGTCAACAGGCTCTCCCCAAGCTGCAGCTGGAGCTTAGGGCCTCCCTCCAAACTACAGCACAGTGAAAAATACCTACTAAGGTCACAATGAAAACTCCTCTGCTAATCCTTCTTTACTGTCTCTCAACTCCTAATTCCAATTGTAAAATGCTATTTAGGAAGATCAAACTAATCAAAATCAGGACATTTTTGTGGATAATTGTAAAAATGCCTTTTGAAGCTTTAAGATGGAGGGATTGTCACTGAAGTCACTATTCCTCTTAAAATTTTTCAGTACCCTGTTGTTTTAACTTTCCACTCTTATCTCCTGGCAACTTTTACCTGCCCAGAGCCAATCGTTTTGCTGACAGCCACCATGCCCATGGGCCATTTGCTGAGCATCACCTGCATGAGGCCTCAGGTGCTCACTAAGGAAAACTCACTTCAGATTCTTTGCAGAACCAGGGAAGATCTTGCTTGCTCAGTTGGGAAGTGCAAGAGTTTTCTATTCAAACCTACTCTGTGTGGAATCACGGATGTATTTTTTGACTCAGAGAAATCTGTTTATTTTCTGCTCTTAAATAAAGAGTGAGCAGCTCTGTGAGCAACACCGTGGCAGAAGGAACACAAACAGACTGTTACTCAAACACCATCTCTGAAGGGCTTGTGCTCTGCTTTTCAGATGAGATTAAGAGCTCAGTTACACTAGAGAAAGAGCCTTTCATTAAATCACACACAGAACATAATAAGGACAAATTACAAAGCTCTTCAGAAGCAAATCTGTGTCAGACCGCTGCGTAAGGAGGCTCTTTAGGGGGAACTTCAGTGGTTTCTCCTGCCCTTCTGAAGAAACATGTCCTACACACCTCATCTAACCACATTTTTGAGGAAAGCTCACAACCAGAATCCTATGGGGCATCCAATTCTTTGAATGCCTCTCTTCCAGTGACACGGATGAGCAGTATAAGCAACCATCCCCTCATGTTTGTAACGAGTGAGGTGAAGATTTGGGTTAGTGCTGCTGTGCACAGTTCAGAAGTGCAATGGCTTGCTCTGCTACCACAGGAAAAGCCCAAAAGCTCAGTGTTGGCTCAGTCCCACACTGGTAACAGGAGATAACCTGTGGAGTTTGAAGAATTTTAAGGCCCAGCAGCTAAGAGATGAACCAACTACCTAAAGCCAGATGCTGGACATAACTGTTTCATTCCAGCATTCCTGCCATGCTCTCCTGTCTGCAAAAGCCTTCACCAAGAAAGCTGCAGATAAGGAGGTGAGGAAAGAACAGATTCAAGCCCCTCACACCGAGGAGAGAGCCCAGAGACCCTTGAGTCAGAGATCCTTCCCTGAGCAGCCAGGCTGCCCAAACTTTCCAAGTCAAAGATCCAGTGTGCAAATCCCAGGCACATGAACCACAGGCAGAAATACCCACTGGCCTCTGGATTTGCAGGGGACTGTACAAGTGTGAACCTGGAGCTCAGGGATTGGATGCTTTTCCCTCCCCAGAAATCCAAGGCACTGCATGGCAGAGCTCAGAGTGGACAGCAAAGGGTTACAGGGCCGCCCAGAATCCTGCACCTGGGAAAGGTGAAGTCCAGGTTCAGTCACAGAGTTGTCACCACTTGATTTTGTTCCTTCTGCTTTTCTGGAATATATTATGGTTAATTAAAAGCAGTTAGCTAATTGGATTGTAAGCAGGTGTTGGTGAAAAAACCCAAACCACTGTTCCCCTTTGAAATGCCAGACAGGAGGTTCATTGAAATTCCCTTTGAAAAGACATCCCAAAACCTCATCATCTGTTGATGAAAACAGTCAAGGAAAAGTCAAGGGAAAAAGAGCAAACAATGTTTTTTCAGGAGGTTTCACAACCCAGTCAACTGCAATCCCCATCAAGCATTAGGATTGAGGATTGTCATTTCCTCACCAGGAAACCTTTCAAAGACTCAAAAACTTCCATTGAAAAGCGGTGCCAGACTGCAAAAAGTTGAACAATGATCCATGAAGGCCTCACATATCCATCAAGGCTGGGATGAGATGAGTAGGAGAGGATGACTGGGGCTCTTCAAAAGCCAGACCTCGGAGCTGAGACAGGATTTAATCCTGATATCCCTCCAGTTATCCCGAAAAGGAACAAGACATGTGAGGGAGCTCAGAAAGCCAGAGTGCTCTAAACAGCAGCATGTACACAGAGGGAAGAGGAGGAAATACAGCTGGATACTTCCTAATGCTTTTCTTTGGTCTGACCTGATGGTCTGGTGCAGTGAGTCACAGAAAACTTGCTCAAAACATGGGTGGCAGAGCTGAAAGTGTTCGCTGACAAGCAAGAGAAAAAATTAAGAGCACATAGGAGCGAGTGTAGTCACAAGGACCTGGAGAAGAAAGAACCACAAAAGGCCAGACATCATGCAATATTGTGCATAATGAGGGTAAAATACATGTTGCTATTCATCATGTATCCAAAGAATAATAGAATAGTTTGGGTTGGAAGGGACCTGTAAAGGTCATCTGGAATGACACACTATTGAAAACAACAGAAAAACAATATCTTAACTGCCAGAGAAAACTGTATTAGAGCCAAAACAGCAACATCTTGTCCTTGAACTAAAGATTTATCAATAACTAATGCTATCTGCCACCGAGGGACACGCTAAGCCAGAATCCCTCCACTCCCGTTTTGCCATGCTGTGCTATCAAACCTCTCCATGTTCCCCAGCTCCTGCAGAAAATGGACTTTGTGATGTGACCCCAGCAAGGCAGCAGCCCACGTGAAGCACCACCTCAGAGACGTGCATCACCACTTCTACAGAACAAGGCGTTTTCTACCTGAACATCAAGCAACACTAAATTTCTCTGGGAAGCACTGGGTGCAGAATAATCAGGGACAGAAAAAGGATGTGTCTGTGGAGCACAGGGCTGGTTCAAATTCTCATTAAGTTGTTAACAGCTGGTTTCATTAGTCTGCCTACAGACAATCGTAATTACTTAGTGGCTACTGCAGGGGGAAAAGCCCTTTCAAGCTTATTAACATTCTCAGAGCTGCAAACCTGTCAGTGAAATTATTTTTAAAGTGGATTGTAAAGTTTGTCTCTTCTCAAAGAAGATGCCAGACTGATAGACTGGAGTGTGAAATTTACACCCCAATAAAAGGGAGTTTGAATGCACTTTAATAGTACTTGAAGTGTTCTGCTCTGAGCAACTGTCCCCAAAGTCCAGGTGGACCTTTCTTCACTGGAACTCTAGAAAATTTGTGGAAGCTATAACTTTGGCATTAATTTTACAGGAGCATTTACAGCCCAAGTGTCAAGACCAAAGTCGTAAAATGCTGCTCAGGCCCTGAGCTTTCTCAAACCAGAGGTAAACTTGTATCTAAAGTTCTGTCTGGAGCCCTGGACTACTAAATTTCCTCTAGTAGAATTCCATTCTAAAGCTGAGCCTGCAATGAAGGTAGACTTTTATCTTATCTTAGTTAAATATTCCCCCTAAACCAGCATAAATTATAATTTCCTCACTATAATTTATGGTTTATCCACTCCTAATTACACTTTCTTTTTTCTTCTTGTCCTAAGCACCATCCTTACTCCTACAACAGGCTGATGGCTTCCATTAAATTTATTATTCTACAGACATATGTAGGAATAAAGTTTTCCTAAACACGAGCTTTATCCAGCTCCTGCCAGAGCTAATGGAGAAGATATTTCAGTTTATTCAAAGCAGCTGTTATCTCAGAAAGAGGATCATGCTTAAATTAGAATAAAAGTTCTGCCAGAATCCATATTCCTTTGTTTCCCCCAACCATTCACTAAAAGCCCTCAGTCACTTAAGAGCTTTTAAAATAATTTCTAGTATTCACTACATGGCCAATTATTAAAAGAGCCCTCAACCTGCAGTGCAGTTAATGACCATCTCTGACATATTTCTTATGTGTATTTTCTTCTCACATTTTCTTCAACAATAGCTAACCAGGTGCCTTCCCCTTTTTATCTCCTGTTTATTGCATTTGCTCTCAGCCTCCATGGCACAGCATACGATGGTTCCAAAAAACAGTCTGTACCAGCCACTATTTCACAACTCACCCATAAAATCCCAGTCTTTTACACCTCCACCTCTTCATCTTGCCATCCACGGAGGGGAGTCAAGGTCAGCCAAGATGCAAATGAGGTGTCTGAAGCTGAGGGGTGATGAGGTGCTGATTGCTTGATGAGTACAGGAGGAGGAAAGGTCTTGGCTGTGCCTCGGTTTTTAAATCATCCTCAGTTGTGCAGGAAAATGAAGGACAGAGAGGGGATGCTCCTCTGACCAGCTTCCCCACGCCATCGCTCCTGTCACAAAGTCAAAGACAGGCAGGTCACACATATTCTCTCACTCTGACTTATGCTGGGACGACAATGTCAAAACACAGAAAAAAAACCCCACCTTATCAGGGATTTTCATTGTGTGAGCTCAGGATTCCCTATGCTCTTACAACGGGGGGATGTTCATCAGGCAAAGGATAGAAGAAGGTGCCTTAAATTGTCCAAAATCCCATTAAAAATATTTTTCCTATGGAAACCTTCACCAAGGCTGGTCACACTTCCGGCCCTTTTTACACCCATTTCCTGACGTACATCTCACAATGAGGTGTTCCCACTGCTCCAGAGACCCACCACAAACCTTAGAGCCCCACACAAACACAGCCCAAGGAGCTGCACCCTTCCCTCCAGACATGGGTACCTGCAACAGCCACCTCTCTGCTGATTTGAGCCTGCTTCTCCCCAAAACAAGGTGCTCAATTTACCCTTGGAAAGATTGACAACAGCATTCTTGTCTTCTCCAAAAGAGCCATCATTTCACAACTGTAATCTCCACACTGGGACTTTATTCCCTTAAACTGTCCAGGTACCGGGCAGCATCAAGGGAGGCACTGGAGTGAGTTAAGTTTAACCCAAAAGAGCTCTCAGATCCCTGTGAAAGCCCAGACAAGAACTAGAGAAAGAATTAATGCTCCCATTACTGGCATCTAACAGCCACAGGGCAACTGGAAATTTGGTTTTAGAGAATGAAGGAGATCCAGAAAAAGCACTAAGTAATAAAAGGTGAGAAAAACCCATCACTCCAACAGGAGTAAATGGAGGCAAACCACTTAAAAACAGAGATAGATGGAGAAAGCAAAAAAAAAAAACCCCACAATTAATATTGTCCATGACACCCAGAGCCAAAACAAGCCCAGGGGATCACACTCCAAACAACAGCAGAAATGAAGTGAGATCTCTGAAGGGAAAAAAAGAAAGAGGCAGCCTGAAGAAAGGAAAAAATAATCCATCTTTCCCCATCTTTCATTCCCTGCCCACAAGGTGTTTTGGGTTTTTTAATCAAGAATCCCTTGTATCATGTGGTAGAAATCCAGAAAAATAAAGATCACAAAAGGCATGGTTTATTTGTAACATTCCTGCATAGCAGACAAGATATATCTTTGTGCAAATTATTCCATGTAGCACTCACATCTTTAATTGCTTCTTTTCCTCTTCCTGGCGAAGCAGAGTTGCTTTATTTACTCCAAGCGATATTTTCTCCCTCCTCCTGGCAAAGAACAAGCTCCCATCATCTTGGCAAGTGCTCACTGCTTTACTTAATGCTCATCACACCCCTGCTAAGCAGAGTGGAACAGGTTAATGTATCACTTCTTACAATGATTAACTTGCCCAGCTGCCGGGTTCAAGAGCCCCAGAGTGCCTCAGGTTATACAGGATCACAGAAGAAAAAGCTCCATTGAATTAAGCTGCTGCCACACTGGCCCTCTTTGCCTGTCAAACACATTCAGTTGCTCTTGCATTGCCCTGTGAAAATTCCCCATAAAATACAAGTGAAAATCCCTCAGCACCTGTGAGAAAGCACAGCTACGTTCTGCTCTGGGCATTTCAAATAATGTGGGGTATTTGTGACCTCCCCCTTCAAAGGCAGCATCTCAGGAAGGCCAAAACTTTGTTGTCATGGACTCACAGGATGTGTTGGGTAGGAAGGGACCTTAAAGCAACTCTTGTTCCAGCTCTTGCCACACTAAGGACACCTTCCCCTGGACCAGGTTGCTCCGAGCAACATCCAATAGGGTCTAGAACACTTCCAAGGGTGAGACAATCACAGCTGCTCTGGAACTGTTTTGTTCTTCCCAGATCTAATATCATACCAAACTCAGCAGCCTCAGAGATAGATTTCTGTTAAACATCTACATATTTCTAGGAAAGAAATATGGCAAACGTTCTTTACATCTGACTTTGCAAAATCAACATGAGCTCTTCAGAAAGGTCTGCCACCCACATTTCTCATTTTTCCCTATTTAGGGCAACACTTTCATACTGTTGTTATTTGGAGCACTATTTTAATATATCTGGCTGAGGCGGCTTAAAATAGTACAGCAAGATACCAGAAAACTGAGCTCTTTGGAAAACCAAAATCCAGTGTTTGTGTTGTTGGAAGTCTTAAATCACACCTCAATGGTGGGATGAAATAGGTGCTACTAACCCGATTACTAAAGTATCATGCATCAAGATGACACTATTTTAGGACTTTTTTTAAAAAGGCCAATTTAAACAAACCTCTGCTCCTTTCCATTTTTTCTATTCCACGCTTTATGACAGAAGACATGAGAAAAACATTGCTTTGGGAACAATGCTTTCAGGACTCTAAAAATTATAGAAGAACTGCTCTGCCACACTCTCAGCTGTTACAGCTCCAAACAACACTGCCTGTCTTTGCTCACCGAGTCACAGCTGTGGTGAGATTTCAACCATGCCACAGGACAGGCATTTTTTGGTTTTCTCCTGGAAATAACTACAGCACTTCTGGGTAGCAAGGCAAACTCGAGTCCCTTTAAATGGCCCTTAGAACTGGACGTGTGAAATGAGGTACACAAAGCCAAAGGCCAGCTGAACCTGTGAGCTCTGAATGGGTCTTCACATTCTTCCCAGGAAGGTGAATGGGAATCACTGGTTTGCCAGGGACACTGTAATCAGCTGGGATTTTGGGGTAGAAAATGTGCCTTCTGCTCCTCTCAGAGCCAAAATTCCTACACACTTCTTCTAAGTCCTTCCGAGATAAGGACCATGTTCAACTGAGTGACAGGGAAGCAAAATGGCAATCCAGGAATGAATTTTCCTGCACTCAATCTCCTCCACCCATGTGGATGGTTACTCACTGGCACACAGGAGTAAGGAAGGAACCCAAATGCATCACTGGGTATAAAGTCAGAAGTGTTGAGGATGAAAAAATCTCACAGAGGTATCGAAACCACCCCTAAAAACCCAGTTCAGGGAGAGCCTGAGCTATTTTGTGGTTCTAGGCATGGAGATGCTCAGGAGCTTCCACGGATGCTCAGCTGGCACTAGGATTGTGCCTGAATGTCACTCTGGAAATGCCAGGGGCTCAACTGAGAGCTGTGGGAATGATTTACTTTCCGCTGAGAGGGGCCACAGTCCCACAGGGGTCTCTCATCAGGAGCAAACAGCAGCCTGGAGGGTGGGGAATGCTGGATCTGCACCACTGTGTGCTCATCCTTCACCTTAATGCAGAGCTGCCCCCAAAGTTGCCATCTATCACTTTTTAGATTGCTCCTGTTGGGTATATTTTGGAGCAGCTGTTCTATGTGGCTTTTTATGGTGATCCTGTGGGAAGCAGCCATTCCCCTGCTGTGATATCCCCACAACTAATCCTAACTCCTCATTCCCTTTGCTTTGATGGGAAGGTTTTTTATCTATTTGTTTCATTGGGTTGGTTGGTTGGTTTGTTCGGGTTTTTATGGTTTTGATTTTAGTCTCTTGTTTACTTTGTTATAAAATGACTGGTCAAGTTGCCACAGCTAAAATCCAGAAAATGTAAACCAGGCTCAACTTTCCAGGAATTACTTTTGACTGTGTTTAGCTGCAGCCCCCAGGCTCAGGATCACCACTATATTTGCAGGTTTTGCTCTGCATCATCAGCCTGCCCAGAGTCTGCTCGCTGTTTCACAAATGGACAAGACAATGGATATTGTGCCAAGCTTCCTTTCAAACAGCAAAACCTGGGTCAGCATGACAGAAAAGCAGGAAAAAAAAAATATTCACCAGCTAGAACAGAGCCAGTGTCCCACCATCGTCCCCTCCACCATTATTAATTTTGGACATCTGGAGACAAACCTGGCTCTAAAGCTCCCATCTCTCAGTCCCTGATGCTGTTTGCTACCCTGCAGCCTTGACTGCCCCTGATGTGACTGACTGCTGGCCATGTGGGGCTGGGGACGCTCAGCCTGGAAAGAGAAGGCCATGGGGAGGCCTCGCTGCAGGGCTTGAAGGGTCCCATAGGAAAGATGGGGACAGAGGGTTCAACAGGGCCTGTGGTGAGAGGGGAAGGGGGATGGCTTTAACTGCAGGACGGCAATGTAAGCTGAATCTAAGGAAGCTGTTTATTTAATCTGAGGCTGCTGAGGCGCAGGCCCAGGCTGTGCATGGAGGCTGTGGATGTCCCATCCTTGGGAATATCCAAGGAACTGCAACCAACACGGTCTGGGGGAAGATTGCTCAGGTTGGAACACAAGGATCTTTAGGCTCCCTTCCAAGCCCAACTGTTCAGGGCTTCCATCATTCCATGGTCTCCAGTGTTCAGCTTGACCTCACACTCCTGGCAGTTGTGATGTCACAGTCCAGGTTCCAAGTGGATCTTCCAGCATCCAGCAACGAGCACAACACAACCACTGGCCGTTGTGTCAGCCCACCCTTCGCCCTCGCTCCAAGAGCGCTCCTGTCTCCCTGCCTTTCACCTGCTCCCTGAGACCCCTGTCAGCCCTGACAGCTCCCAATTGCCTGGATTTTGCCTGGATCAAACCCTGCACGATGCTCGAATTTTTCCTGAGGATGGTACGGTGCCATTCCATGGAGACGGATACCCTGGGCTTCCTGGGTGGGCTGGAGCTCGGTGGGGATGGTGTGGGACGGGGACCGCACTCTGAGGTTTCGCTACCTCTGCAGGCTGCCTCAGTCCTGAGACCTCCCGCCTGGCTGGATTTTGGCTGGACCCATCTCTCCATGATGTTCCGATTTGTCCTGAGGATGGTATGGTGCCATTCCAGGGAGGTGGACACCCCTGGACTTCCTGGGTGGGCTGGAGCTCGGTGGGGATGGTGTCGGACAGGGACCCCACTCTGAGGTTTTGCTACCTCTGCAGCCTGCCACAGACATCAAGGAAGACGTGGAGGTGGAGATAAAGATTGATACACAGGAGGACAAAGAAAAGAAAGGAAAAGAGCCTGGAGAGGAAGAGATGGAGGTGGATGTGGAGGAGGACAAGGAGGAAGCCATGGAGGTAGATATACCAATTAACACAGAGGAGGCCATGGAAGTGGACGGAGAAGAGAACAAAGACGAAGAAATGGAGGTGGACGTGGAGGACACAGATGAAGCCATGGAGGTTGATACACCAATTGATACAGAGGAGGCCATGGAAGTGCATGGAGAAGACAACGGAGAAGAAGAGATGGAGGTAGATGTGGAGGATACTGAGGAAGAGATGGAGGTGGATATACAGATTGATACCGAGGAGGAGATGGAAGTGGATGGAGAAGAGAACGCAGAGGAAGAGATGGAAGTGGATGTGAAGGATATGAAGGACGCCGTGGAGGCCGAGATACAGATTGACACACCAGAGAAAAAGAAAGTGGACCGAGAAGAGACTGGAGAGGAAGACACAGAGGTGGATGTGATGGAGTACATGGATGAATCCTCAGATGTGGAAATAGAAGAGGACATTGATGACTCCGATGATGAAAGTGATGAGGAGGACATCATTGTCTTGCTATGAAGACCCGTGCCAGCAGCAGGACTGGTGTGTGCTCCCCACAGGCAGAGTGGGCCCCCTGACCCCAGGCTGGGGCTGCTCAAGGACACGGTACCCCCTGTGCCCTGGGTCCTGGTGACCATCCCCAGCCTGCCCTGTCCTTGCCTGTGGCCACACAGGCTCCGTCCCAGCAGGGACACAACCCCCAACCCCAGGCAGGCTCAGTTCTGGCAGCAGAGCTCCGCTGTGCCAGCGTGTGCCAGCCTGGGAGCACATGGAACACCCTTGTGCCTGACTGCAGTGACCATGGCATTTGCTTTTCTTCCAGGTCTGAAGAAAAATCCCAGACAGAGATGCCACCGTTTTCTACACAGCTTTTAGAGTTGTTTGTTGTTATTTTTGGCATATAGGTTTTAGGACTTCTTTTGTCTTCTGTAAATACGTTTCATAAATTTCTGCTAGATACGTTCTTAGTTAAATAAGTTCAAACAGTTGTTCCTGTTACAAATATTCTTACAATTTAAAATTGTTCTGCAGTTCATGTTTGTTGCTGTTCTTCTGAAAATAAAAATCTTTTTTCCACATCTCTGTTGTCTTTGCATTTGCTTCGGGCACAGGCAGCATTTACAAAGTTGTGGTTTTCACTTGCTCCAGGTTCCCAGGGCTGGAGGTCCCTGGGGGAGCTGGCAAAGCCACCCCAGCAGTGGGGACACCTGTGCACAGAGGGGTCCCACTGACAGACACCCTTCTCCTTGCCATTTCTCTCTGTCATGCTTTTGGCTTACTTAATTTGTTTGTTAACTGAGAGACAGGATTTTTGGGAGACAAAGGCAAAATCAGGCTCAACTTAGAAGCAGAAATGGATAGATTTTATTAACACTCACTAAGAGGAGAAAACAAGAACAGGAAAAAAAAAACCAACACAAATTAATTTTTAAAAAAACAACCCTCTCTCCCACTACAAACTTCATTTATTACAAGCAATGTAAAAAAGCAAAACTCAGAATTCTAGGTCAGTAAAACTTACAAACGAGTCTTTCACTCAGCCTTTGAGTGAAAATTCACTCCTGTGGTTTGGTAACTTTTCCAAAAGTGGCCTGCCCAGAGAATCTGCATTTGTGGTCCTTCCCATCAAGTAGCCTTTCCTGTGACTACTTACAGGCCACATACTTCACAAACTGGGGTGGTACCTTTTAAAAATGAGCTTTTTTAAAAAAACAAATGCACCTTTTCAACTCAAGGAACACAGATAATTTTCCCACTTCCTCTCTGGCAAAAAGGCTTATCATCTTTCTCTGTTCAACCTCTGATGGGGGCACAAAAAATATTCACCCAGTTCATCACAGATACCTTTCCTCAAATCCATAAATCATCTACCCGATTTATACTGTCCATGATTTAAAAGACTGTCCCATTACCACAATCCATAAGCCATTTTTCAGCCTAGAACCAAGGCAACTTGTCATCCTCACTACTTAAAAGTCACTCTTCCTTTACTAACTTTAAGATTTCCATATTGTCCCTTTACATGTGTCCTATTTGGCCTTTTCTGTCATCTCCGAGAAAGGTTAGAGTTTTAATTTGTGCCAGGGAAGAGTTAAAACTTGCCGAAGCCTCCGGTGCTCAGGTGATCACTGCGGCGGCAGCCGCAAATGTTCCAAAGCCATGTCGGTGGGGAGTGAAGGCTGAAAGACACTTTACCCTTCCACCCCCGGCTCTGACAGCGTCAGCCTCTCGCAGCGGCTCTATAAAAACCCAGCGTCGGGTGAAGAGGGGCAGGAGGAAGGGATCCCGTTCTCCCCTCGGGCCGGGGTGCCGGTAGCCGGATGGGGCTGGGGCACGTTCCTGCCACGACCGGCTCCAAACAGCGGAGCCCGAGACACGGGGACACCCTGCCGCCTCTGCGGGCAGAGCTCTCGGGGCCCCGGACAGCCCCGACCGCCCTGAGGGCAGAGCTCTCGGGGCCCCGGACAGCCCCGACCGCCCTGAGGGCAGAGCTCTCGGGGCCCCGGACAGCCCCGACCGCCCTGAGGGCAGAGCTCTCGGGGCCCCGGACAGCCCCGACCGCCCTGAGGGCAGAGCTCTCGGGGCCCCGGACAGCCCCGGCCGCCCTGAGGGCAGAGCTCTCGGGGCCCCGGACAGCCCCGGCCGCCCTGAGGGCAGAGCTCTCGGGGCCCCGGACAGCCCCGACCGCCCTGAGGGCAGAGCTCTCGGGGCCCCGGACAGCCCCGACCGCCCTGAGGGCAGAGCTCTCGGGGTCCCGGACAGCCCCGGCCGCCCTGAAGGCAGAGCTCTCGGGGTCCCGGACAGCCCCGGCCGCCCTGAAGGCAGAGCTCTCGGGGTCCCGGACAGCCCCGGCCGCCCTGAGGGCAGAGCTCTCGGGGTCCCGGACAGCCCCGGCCGCCCTGAGGGCAGAGCTCTCGGGGCCCCGGACAGCCCCGACCGCCCTGAGGGCAGAGCTCTCGGGGCCCCGGACAGCCCCGACCGCCCTGAGGGCAGAGCTCTCGGGGTCCCGGACAGCCCCGGCCGCCCTGAGGGCAGAGCTCTCGGGGCCCCGGACAGCCCCGACCCGCCCTGAGGGCAGAGCTCTGGGGGCCCCGGACAGCCCCGGCCGCCCTGAGGGCAGAGCTCTCGGGGCCCCGGACAGCCCCGGCCGCCCTGAGGGCAGAGCTCTGGGGGCCCCGGACAGCCCCGACCGCCCTGAGGGCAGAGCTCTGGGGGCCCCGGACAGCCCCGGCCGCCCTGAGGGCAGAGCTCTCGGGGCCCCGGACAGCCCCGGCCGCCCTGAGGGCAGAGCTCTGGGGGCCCCGGACAGCCCCGACCGCCCTGAGGGCAGAGCTCTCGGGGCCCCGGACAGCCCCGGCCGCCCTGAGGGCAGAGCTCTCGGGGCCCCGGACAGCCCCGACCGCCCTGAGGGCAGAGCTCTCGGGGCCCCGGACAGCCCCGACCGCCCTGAGGGCAGAGCTCTCGGGTTCCCGGCCGCCCTAAGGGCAGCCAAGGGCCTAAGCGCCCCAAGGGGCTCTCCTCAGCCCGCCACCTCGTTATCAACTCCCCAGGCAGGAAAGAAAGACAACGCCTCCACCTCAACTCCAGATTCTTATATGCGTATTTACCGGAAGTTGCATTCTGTTCTCTGAGTGGTCAGAACTGCATGTCAATTCAAAACCTTCCCCCTCCCCCATAGTCATTATACTTTCTATAGAAATGGGAGGTCCTAAAGTCCTAGCAGAGAAATACTATTTCGACCCACGACTCTCCGGACACACTTGGTGTCTGTAGGGGCAAATCCCCACGGGCCCTGTCCCATGGGATCCCACGAGGGAGCAGCGCTGAGCCTGCCTGGGCCTGCAGAGCCTCATCCATGGCTCTTCCCTGGCTAGCCCCAGGGATAGCGAGGGTGCACTGGGCTGTGGGCAACCCCTGCTCCTGGGCACCCTGAGGGGCTGGAGACAGCCTGGAGGGAGCTGCAGCACTGGGGCCTCCGGCCTACACGGACCAAGGTCTCCTTTGGAAACCCCTCTGGCACCAGACTCTGCTACAAGCACAACAAGAATTGATCCTCCCCGATAAAGGCACAAATTCGTCCCTTGGACTTTCTAGCACAGCAAATGTCAGCGCTGTAATGCCTGTTCTGCACGCCCTGCCTGGGCACCAAAACATCTGAACCCTCCAGAACATCTTTAATTAGCACCAACCTGCAGAGAGCTATGGGGGGAGAACCCACACCCACACACAGAGAAATACCTAATGAAGTGAATAAAATTAGGAGACTCCTGGTTGCATGTTGCTGTTCACAGTGTTAGAAGCTTGGGTACTGTATGTCAAGTGCACCTGTACCCATAGTAACTTGTATGCCATTTGTACCCCAGTTTCTGACCCTTATGCTGTATGCCCCTTACCTTCCCTCAAATATTGTACCCCAGACCCCAGTTTCTTCCTCCTTATATGCCCCTTACCTCGAATTGAGCCTCTGCTAGTTCTTTAGCTTGCCTCCTGTCTGCTCCACCTCCTGCTGCCTGCCGGTGTCTGCCCTGCCCTCAAACTGCAGCCGCCATTATGGAGATCCCCGAGACTCCCAGAAAGCTTTGCAGGGAGCCAGCACAAAATGGGCGCCGCAAGCCCTTGGCCTGGACAAGCCGACATAGAATTGAGACCCACGGGAGACAGCAGTAATTCGGCAGCACCCTGGGACATCTACGGACAGTTTCCTGCATTGTGCCATACCTTAGAGTACTTGGAAGGAGGGACAGCCCTAGACCAAAGAAGCTCAGTTTAGTCCCTGAGAACCCCCGTGAGGGAGAACTCGCGGCTCTGCAGCAACGAGGGCAGCGGCAGGACTGATCTGGATCTCCCCCAGTTTCCCTCATGCTCAGGTTCCCAAGATAATTAAAAGCAGCATTAGGAGCAGGGATAGATGAGGGGAATTGTGCCAAGGCTCAAAAATATTTCTCTTCTCAGGCCTGACCAGTCCAGCCAAGGAGAGAGGAAAAGCCTGCATCAGAGAGGGGTGCAATCAAAGCAGTTATCAAATTTAGGTATAATGAGAGAAGCTGAAGAGGTGTTCAGTGTTTGGAACAAGATTAGCCACTCCAGGCACAGGAGAGTTGCAACATTTTCCCCACTGTAACATCTCTGTGCTGCAAATTACATCTACATATCCTTCTCATCTCTGGGACCTGTTCAGCCATCAACATGCTGCTGACTTTTTAAAGGAAAGTGTAAGCTGGTCAGTGAGGTGTTTTGCACATAAGAATCACAGAGGACAACTTGGAAGCACCAGCTCTAGCAAAGAGAGGCAGAGCTTGGCCCTGAGGTGCAGCACAGCCACAAAACACATGCCTGAAATGGTAAGAAATTAAAGAATTTCCCACTTGTATTTCTCCCACAGGAGATACAGAAGGTGCTCTATGGAATCGCTGCCTCCTTCATGCTGCATCAGCATGTAGGAGAGCACAAGGATGAAGATTATAGCACCTTCTGCTGCTACTTCCATCTCCTGACTCAAATCTCACCACGATCTGTCACTATTGGGCCTTCCCAGAGCCAGATTCACTTCCCAGATTCACTCAGTCCTTTCAGGATTTCAGTGCTGGGGAGCATGAAGGGAGATAAAGGCAGTTGCAGAGACCAGAGATGCAATTGCTGCCTGAGGTGCATTTCGCTGCCCAGGTTAGTGCCTCTAAAACCATAAAAATCAGCCCCTTTGACAGCACCAAGCCAACAGCAGAACATCAAGGCCTGCAAATGGTTGAAAATGCCATTTTTTAATATTTCTCTCCTGGTCTGCCACTTCATGGTGCCACTGCAGGGGTTTACCCCATCACTCAGCAGCTGCAGCAACTCTTGGCAGCTAGCTTCAGATGGATTTTTAGTGCCAAGCAAACAAGAAGCAATTTTACTTTGTCTCCAATTAATGAAATTTCACCTAAATCAGATGAACGTTGTGTTCTGAGATTGGCCAGGCACTAATGACTGCCAGGTTCCCACGCCTGGATGTTAAACTGCCCTAATATTGGAAAGTTGAATTTATTTGGTTTAATGTACAAGATTATTTTGTCTCAAAAGAATTGGGATCCATATAATTGCATTTCCAAGCACTAAACTCAGACCAGCCATAAAGAGCACAAGAGACAGGAAAAGAAATAAAAACAGAGATTTCTAAGGAGATGGAAATTGAATGCTGAGGTTTTCCCATTATACAAAGTTTCATAAATTATCACCTGCCAGCTCCTTGCCTTCATTTGTGTGGCCAACATTGAATTCACGAACAGATAAGAATATGTTTGTCCTATTGAAAACTGGGTCTAGAAGTAGAAAAAGGCTCAGATACCTGAATAAAAGGACAACATAATGGAAATAGCTACCTTGTAATAGCAAGATATGATGGACAGCAGGAATGGCTGAAGACAGCAGAGATAAGTCCATGAACTGTTCATGCTACTAAGATTGTTGACAAAATCCTCAACAACCCAAAAGCAATGGTTTGTCTGGCAGAGCTGATAGGAACCCTGTGCATTTAATTCAGTCATTGGCAGCAAATGGAGATCATCTTGAAGCTCCTTTGGTCCACTACAAAAACTTTTTTTCGCCCCGAAAACGTAATTACCTCTACTCTTTGGGAAGAAATTACTGCTTCAAGTGGGCAAGGCAAAGCGTTTCTTCCCATACCCACTCGTAATCAGTCACCAAGAGAAATATTTTCTCAAAAGAACTCTTCAAAATTTTGGAGTTACTTTCAACATAAATAACTTGGCTATCTTGCTCAAAATGATAAGGGAATTGAATTTGGCTCCCTCAGCTTAAAAAGAAGTGTTTCTTCCCAGCTCTTCACAAAGAGGAACAAAACACTTTTTTGCCGCAAACTGAAGAAGTTTCTTTCCCCCCTGAGCTGCACAACAGGAGAAAATTTTGATGCAAAGAGGCAACAAAACCCAGCCAATTTCCAGTTCTTTTACTTAAAGGGAAAAGCTCTGAGGATCATAGCTGAGGCAGACACAGAGTGGGAGGAGCAGGGATCTGCTGGGGGTTTTTGGGATGGGGGACAGATTAAAGAAATGTTCAAGCTAAACCCGTGAGAGCTCAAGACTCCATCCCTCAGAGGAGAAACTCGATTTTATCCAAATGCCATTCAAATCCAGAAAACATTGAGGCATTTCCCCAATCTCTGCTGAGCTGTCAGCTACAACCCAAATCATGCTGCAGGATCAGGGCAGCAGGTCCCTGATATAAGACAGGGATGCTCCCTTGGGAAGCTGCCTACATGACCCATGGGAGTCACAGGATCTATTTCTGAAGTCCCCAACACCCAAAAAACTCCACATTAAAAGCCTTTAATTGGGGTTTCACTGTTCCATCTGTCTGTTGTCACTAGGCAGCTGCTCCACTTCAACACCCTTCTAATGGGTACAAATTTTCTCCTAATTTCCAGTCTAAACAGAAAGTTATTTCCATTCATTCTTCTGCAAGTACTGGGAGCTTGTACCTGATTTTCTCTTCCTCTCCTGGTGTTCATTTGTCCACATAAAGTGCCAAAGCCAAGAGCATTTCCTTGTTTAAATTATGTCATTTGTCCTCATTATTTCCCTCCCATATAGTTTTATGCATTTGGTGCTGGCTCAACACTCAGAAATCTGACAGCACAAAGTCCAGTTTTCACACCAACTTCCCCAAGCTTTGGACCAAGCCTGCAAAGAAGGAAATACAGCAAAGAAATTTCAAACAGAGGCCGCCCTAATAAAGGTAATAAAAAGCCACATGCCTATGTTTGCTGCAGGGAAGAATAGAGCTGCTTATTAAATCATTACAAACAATTAAAGCAGCAGAGGGGAGGAAGACAGCGCTATCATTTCCAGCTCCCCAGTCCTCCTCTGCCCTCGGCATGAATTTCATAAAGCACAAATCTCCCAGCAGAAATCCCTCAGAAATTGATTTCCTACTTGTGGAATACAGCAGGCAGACACACTGGCTTTCCTGGACAGAAAAAGGAGAACTTGCCGTGGTGTTTTTCCCAGCCATGCAGCTGTGATGGCAAATCCTCCCTCCCTGCCCTGCCAGGAGATTCCTGAAGTGACATGTTCCTGTGGGGTGACAACTCTCTGGAGACGCACAGAGAGCTTTGTGTCAGTGCAAGGGACCCCCACAAGAGCAGATCCCTAATTCAGGCTCCATCTTTGTTCACAAGCAGTTTCTAGCAGAAAATTTGCAGTGATTGCATTTCCCCAGAACAGGTAATTTCAAGTGCATTTTTCTCTTGAGCTTTTCTGCCTTCCACAAAAGCAGCGTGCCCAGGATTGCTTTGGAGACGATCAAATAGCTCCATCACAAAGAGGAGCACCAGGAAACATAGCAACACCTAACAGCCAAGACCATCCAAACCCACTCATCAGCCCACTGCCGCATCTCCTGGAGTCACTTGAATGCTCAGGAGAGTCTGAAAAGCCAACAGTTTTCTAAGAAACAGCTGTGCAATCGAAAGGTAAATGATGGGGGCAATCAGCCCCACACAAGCACCTCTGGCAGGGGAAGGAGCAGCAGGGATCCAGCCCTTACTGACAGTGGTGCAGCTCAGGTGACGCTCGCTCACTATTTGGGTTGCTTTTGTTGCTTTTACATTAACAACGCATCTCCCACACCACACAATTCTTCTCTCTCCCTGCAGCCACATGAAAAAAATTTCACTGGTCTCTTGTAGCAATGTATCTGCGTAACAGGCCATTCTGATGCACCAGCCAAACCGTTTGAAAGTAATCTTATCAAACCACCTGCAGTTTGGTTATTAGAACCCTCAGGAATTCATCAAGATTACTGAGAAAAACAGGGCTAAAAATAAGAAGAGCCCGAGAAACAAGAATATCAAGACAAGAATAAGATAAAGGAGGCTATGAAGGCTCTGAACTGTAGCCAATCAAATTCCCTAAGGGATGCATGCCTGCCTCCTGGACAAGGTGAGCCAACCAATGAGATGATGTGTGAACACGTGAACAAACAGCTTAGAGTCTAAAACTGTAGCTTAATGTAAAGAATAAATTTGGCTTCTGCTCAGTCATGTTGTTTGGCCGTAGAGATGCCCCTTCCCCTGCAGTCTCTCACTTCTTTCTTGCCTCTCTCAGCCTGAAATAATTTTTCCCTTATACAACTGCCAAAACAGGGTTTGTTTTCATGCTGGAAATAAGTCCATAAACTCTTTGACTGATTTCAGCATGGACAACATCACTACAAACCATTACTCAGGTGCCCCAGGGCAGCAAGGAAGGGAAATCCAACAACAGAGGTGGGAACACCAGCCATGGGTAACAGCATCATATTCTGCCTCTCTCATGGATGCTTTTCTTCCCAGTCCAGAAAATTCCCTGCCCTTTTTAGGGCTGTAGAAGGCTGCTGGTCTGCCCCACAAAATGAGCAGCAACCCAAGCAGGAATGCTGCAGAACACCTCTGTTCCTATTATATTATCCTGCTGAACCCACAAACCACAGAAGAATGGGCACCAACTCCTGATTGCAGAGGAGGGAATTCGTCACATCCTCCCTGCAAATTAGGATCTATCAGAGATGGAGAATTGATTGCCAAGTAACCTGCAGAGACACAAAACTACTCTGCAGTTTTCTAGGACTCACTGAGCAGTACAAAAAGATTATTGATGCAGTTGGGGAGTGTTTCTGTACAGGATGTGCTCCTGCAGCTCCTGACATCCCAGGCAGGGAAGAAATTTACTTAACATTTGCACGAAGAAAGCAATTCTTCTTATTACAAAACAAAACAAAAACAAAAACAAACAAACAAACAAACAAACAAAAAAGCCAAAACAAAACAAAAAAAGGGGAAAAAATAGAAAATCAACTTCATGGCAAGAACCAGCAAGAGCCTGCAGAATTGGGTGAAAACAGGTCATTTACACAGAATAATAATTTTCCTCAGCCTTCAAGTGGAGTTGTGAAGCAGGTGGAGATGGAGATGTCTCAGAGCCTGAGTGTGCTCCTTACTGATAAAATGACAAAAATATTACCAAGTATTAAAAGGTAAAAACTTCAGTGATAACTCAGCCCTCCAACACAAAACACCTTCTCCCATGCAGTCAGCACTTGTCTGAAATCATTCCCCTTGGCAGGAGGCCTTGCAGGGCCTGGTGAGTTCTGCACTTCAGAAATTATTCCCTGTGGAAAACACAGAGGTATATCTTTTATTTCTTTGCTTTTTCTGCTGCTCCTCCACAAGCATCCAAAACTTCTTTTTGGTGTGGTTACCTATAAATTTGCATCAATATGATTTCTGATGGGGACCTTATTTACTCAGCATGCTGTGAAAGCCCCAGTCAAAGACCTCACGACTTCAATCCCCAGGGAATAAAATTTGGGAACTTTGTTTTGGGGCTCAAATTAGATTTTAAAGAGAGAAGAGCCAGGTGTCCCTGACTGTCACTGCTCTTTTGGCTGTTTCTGGGGCCCACACTGAATCCAGTCCCTCCCTCACTTGCGCAAACATCCCCACTATGGCCATGACCATGGGGTGCAGATGAGCAGAAAGAACCAACCATAAACCTCCTCTTGCAGTAATCCTTCCTTTATCTTTGCATTTTAAATTATTTTTATGAGTTTTATAGCACACCATTTCCTACTCAATTCACTTTAGTTATCCAGCTTACATATTTCTCCATCACACTGATGCAACCAACAAGGCTCATACTCTTATAACTGAAATTTCGTGGGCACATTCATGGCCACAATAATTACAATGTCCCATTTAAGTAGGTCAGGCAGGTATTAATTGTAAAATAGAGCTGTAATAAATGATTGCGGTCCAAAGCCAGAATCAAGTTTCACTAGGCTCAAACCAGGCCTTCTGCTTTTCCCTTTTTTCCTTACAATAGTTGATGGTATTGTAAACCTTGTACTCCATAATGTTTGTTGGCCGAAAGAGCATTCAGAAAGTTGCCAGCTCTGTATAATTACACTGGAAAACATTGAACCAGAAGGCAGATTTCATCTGTTTTGTTGGTTTGGGGTTTTTTACAATGAACGTTGTACAAAATATTAGACCGTTTCTCTAAAACATGATATTAAGGTGAAGATGAGTCATTTCACTGTCATAACACAAGAGGGAGGGGAAACAAGAGTGAACAAAGCAGCAAATTCATTCAGCAGCAATTTGCACTCCATAACCCTCTGCTGACGAGGCTTTTAGGCCAGAGGAGCTCTGCTACTTAAGCAGACAAGGCAACGCATTAAGCTGTTGCTTAGAGATATTGGAATATATTGCACAGAGCCTGCTGCTCCCTGGTGAGCTTCCCTGAAGGGCTCCCAGCTGTTTTGCCCGAGGACACATTTTAGCCCTGTTGCAGTGCTGTTGCTTGTAAAGACTCAAAAGCTTTTCCAAGTAGGTCAAGCAATGACAGAAGGGGTGACTTTTCACAAGTGACAGTTCGGATGGCATTTAAAAAGTCAAAGTGACAACTCGTCTCATTGGACGTGGCAGATACCAAGGGCTCTTAGCAGCCATGTAACAACCAGCTTAATAGCTACTAAATAATGTATATTCCAGCCAGGAATGCTGATGGATCACAGCACTGCAGGACATCCTCATCTGCCAGCAGCACAGGAAGGACAAGGATCCAGGGAAGAGCTGATTCCTACCTGCTGACTCACTCTAACTTCGGGCAAAACAGATCCTTTTATTTTGGTTTTGCTCTCATCCACTCAAAACTAGCATTCCTCTTTATGTCTTAATCTTCAGCTGTACTGAAGAAACTCCTTGCACACACTCTGTGCACATCTGATAAAGGCCACCAACAGGAAACAGAACCCTGTTAACATCTCCGTGGCAAAGAGAACTCCAAAAGGAAGCAATTAGCTGTACCCCGGAGTTCTGCAGCACCAGGTCCCATCATATCCAATGCTTTTTCCTCACAGGTCCCACAGGCAAATGACACAAAAGCTGTCACTTAGGTGGGCTGATGGAAGAACTCTGAGATAGGGAAGCACAAAAGCTCCAAGTCCAGAGGACTAATCGATCCATAGATTGATGCAGCAGATTAGCTTCTCCTGCTTCCAGAGTTAAGGAGGATGAGGCAGCAGCATCTCTGGCACTGTCAGAGCCATGGGACAGTTTTTGCCCACTTCTCGTGGCAGCACTGACAAAAGTGAAGCCTCAGGCCACTGCCCCGAGCCCCTCACACCCCACAGAGACCATGAGAAGCACTGAAAAAGCAGACAGTCCACTTCCAGAAAACTCTCTCTTCCAGAGGGCTCTGCTTTGAACAGACTGAGCTGGCTCAGGGCAGCAAACCAACCAAAGTACACACTCACTTCCAGCCCTGGAGAAGATCAGGAAAAAATGATGGAAAATAAAAGCATCCTGGAATGGAAGCAGATTTTAATTTCTCTCTGGAACAAGGCTGCCAGACCAGCTGGGAGTGGGAGAGGAAATGAGGGTGTTTAAATCAGGGTTCTGTCTGCACTCTAAATTCTCACAGATAAGTATTAATTGCAGCAGGACTGGCAGCGTGTCCTTGCTCCCACTGTCACGAGTACTCTACCAGAGCTCTCTTAATTAACACATCTGACTGCACAGCTCCTGCTGGGAGCCAGGCAGCCTCTTACAATGCCACTTTCGCTCCATGGCTGGTGGCACCTCTGGGTGGCCCCAGACGTCACTGGGGCTGGGGAAGGTGTGGAAGAAGAGCCAGGGTCTCCAAGAAGTGCTGGGAATGAGGGCTGACCTATTGCAGGAGCCTCCCAACCTCTTTCCTGCCTTGCAGGGAACAAACAGCTTCAGTCAACCACCCAGCAGCTCCCGGTGCTACAGCTTTTATTCTCCGTCACAGCTGGTCTGAGGAAATTGCTAACATGGCCTTTGTGTCTATGGCTCCCCTGCAGAGACAGACGGGGCAGTTATTGATATGTACTTTTCCTGACAAAAACAGGCCATTTATAGACTCATTACTCCAATTTTCCTTAAATCGCTTCCTGTACCCCTTTGCCTTCACTGCAGCTTTTGGGTGAGCAGGATGTGTCACCAGCCCCTGGATCCATGACAATTATCACCATTCAAAAGTACTTTCTTTGCCCACAGTTCACCAGTTTACCGATGGAGACATTTGCCCTAGATTCACTCCTCAGAAAAAATCCCCACCTGCAGCTCTTGCCTGGTACCCTGAGGTGTCCCACAAGGTGAGCACCATCACCTGTCTAAGCCAGCCTGGCTCAATAAGGCTGGGAAGGTTTTGGGGGGAAGCAGGAGGATGTTCCAGCTTGTGGGTGAATGTTATCCTACAAGTAGCCTGACCAGCACATTTACCTTGCCAGAAGCCATTACAGCCCATTTGACAATAATCAGCTTTGGATGTTTCTCAGGACAGCAGGTCCTGTTGTGATAGGACAAGGGAGGGATGGCTTTAAACAGAAGGAGGGTGGATTTGAATTAGATATAAGAAGGGAGTTTTTTACAATAAGGATGCTGAAGTACTACCACAGTTACCCAGAGAGCTGGTAGATGCCTCATCCCTGGGAGCATTTGAGGTCAGGTTGGATGGTTGAGCTCTGAGCAATCTGATCTGGTGGACAGTGTCCCTGCTCATTGCAAGGGGGTTGGACTAGATGACCTTTAAAGGTCCATTACAACCCAAACTACTCCTTGATTCTGTTATTAACCTGCAATGCTTTTGAAAGCCTGAACACTTCATACAAATAAATCACCTTAATAACCAGCAAGACAGCCAGCCGAGAACATTTTGTTTTGGTAAACAGGCTATTGATTGTATATCTGTGTCCTTGAGATGAACTTGACTCCTTGACAGCAGCAGGAGCCCAACGAAACAGGTTCTCCATAACTCTAAAATGGTGGATGGCCTTTCTGTGTAACCAGCAGCACGTCAGCTTTATGAAGGCAATAAAGCACCACTGATTTAGCATTGCCAGGGATTTCCCCCTCTCTAAAATGCTGCCTTTTCTTTGTTTGCACAGCTGATCCAAGCTGCACAGTGTGAGCATGGGCTTCAAGAGGCAAAGTCCATCTCCATGGCATGGATTTGCCAGGAATAAAACCTTTGTCCTTGTTGCACTGTGCTGATGATGGAGCTGCTGGAACAAAATTAGGTTCAAGCAGCTCTGAGGGAAAACACAGCTCGTGTCCTTTGTAGCAGCATCTTCAAACCAGTGCTTGATTTTCAGGCTTCATGCCACTCTAACATTTAAAGTCAAGGGATACCCAGCCAGAAGAAGACAAGAAGAATAAAACATTCTCTCAGCCTGCTCTTCGAGCACCCCCCCAGTCACACCAATATACATGGATCTGCCTCCTCTGTGCACAGCCTCTGGCCCTGGTTGGGCCCAGAGACACAGGAGGAAATATTTTCTCTGTTGGTAGAACAGTTCATGCTGCAAAGCAATTTTCCTACATGAATTTAGATCTGTTGGCAATTGTTCTCCCCAAAGCAAACAAATTTTATTGGAGAACCAGGCAAGGAGCTCTGAAAGCAGGTGCCAGTAATTTGTTTGGGGCATATAAGCAAAAGCCCCTCTACCCACATCAGGCAATGAGATTTAATTAGTCTCCATCTCATCTCTGATGGGTTATTTTAATCAAGCACATCCTAACCCAGGCACGGAGAGCATGCTCACTATGGATAATGATGAGTAAGGCACATGGCAGAGGGTAAGCACAAGGGAGTCGCAGCAGCAGCACAGCCCCTCAGCTCCCCTCACCAGCCCCTCACACAGCCCCTAAAACACACAGCACCCAGGCACAGACCCCTGGCCATGGCAGCATGGTGCCAATTCCAAGATAATAGAGTTGGGAGAGAAGAAACGGCTTTTAAGCTATCCCAGAGACCAGAGATCTACTTTTATGCTGAAAAAACAGAAAGCCTCAAAGGATTATGGATGAAAACACTTTCAAACCCTTTTGTCCCAGGGAATAGTTACAGACCAGCAAATATAACCTCACATTCTCCTGAATTTTTCTGCCTTCCTGTATTTTCTTCTCCGAAAAATAACAGCAGCAATTCTGGAAATTGCCTTCCCCCTCCAGACCTATCGATGCCTTGCTTCATTTACAGTTCCTTATAAACCACACAGCTTTCCCAAAACAGGCAAGAGGAAAGCTCCAGGGTGTGTTTCATCTGAAGTATCATCCTATCATTCCTAAGCAATTAACTGGACAATCTATTCCTGTTTAATTTTCCATAAACCCAATGTCTGGTTAGATTATGGCCAAGACACAGGAAATATCTTGAAGAGTTATACATTGGGCATAAAAAAAAAAAATCCATCTGCTGAAAAGTCAGTTATAGCCATGGCCTTAAGAAGTGCAGTGAAATGTTTTACTCCCA